>NW_004443978.1:6380408-6432418 GCF_000243295.1 Trichechus manatus latirostris | reverse complement strand
AAGAAATAAAGGGCATCCAAATTGGTAGGGAAGAAGTCAAAGTATCTCTATTTGTAGATGATATGATTTTATACACAGAAAACCCCAAAGAATCCAGAAGAAAACTACTGGAACTAATAGAAGATTTCAGCAAAGTTTCAGGATACAAGATAAACATACAAAAAGCAGTTGGATCCCTTTGCACCAACAAAGAGAACCTTGAAGAGGAAATCACCAAATCAATACCATTTACAGTAGCCCCCAAGAAGATAAAATACTTAGAAATAAATCTGTGAAATGATCTATACAATGAAAACAAGACACTACTGCAGGAAACCAAAGGAGATCTGCATAAGTGGAAAAATATACCTTGCTCATGGATAGGTAGACTCAACATTGTGAAAATGTCAGTTCTACCCAAAGCATTCTACAGATACAATGTAATCCCGATCCAGATTCCACTGGCATTTTTTAATGAGATGGAGAAACAAATCAACTTCATATGCAAAGAGAAGAGCCCCCAGATAAGTAAAGTGTTACTCAAGAAGAAGAACAAAGCAGGAAGAGAAGAGCCCCCAGATAAGTAAAGTGTTACTCAAGAAGAAGAACAAAGCAGGAGGCCTCCCACTACCTGATTTTACAACCTATTATACTGCCACGGTAGTCAAAACAGCCTGGTACTGGTACAACAACAGATACATAGACCAATGGAACAGAATTGAGAATCCAGATATAAATTCATCTACCTGTGTGCAGCTGATATTTGACAACAGCCCAAAGTCTGTTAATTGGGGAAAAGACAGTCTCTTTAACAACTGGTGCTGGCATAACTGGATATCCATCTGCGCAAAACTGAAACAAGACTCATACCTCACATCATGCATGAAAACTAACTCAAAATGGATCAAAGACTTAAATATAAAATCAAAACCGGTAAAGATCATGGAAGATAAAATAGGGACAACACTCAGAGCCCTAATACATGGCATAACACAATATGAAGCATAAGTAACAATGCACAAGCACCAGAAAAGAGACTAGATAACTGGGAGCTCCTAAAATTCAAACACTTATGCTCATCAAAAGACTTCACCAGAAGACTAAAAAGACAACTTACTGACGGGGAAAAAAATTTTGGCTATGACAAATCCAGTCAGTGTCTAATCTCTCAAATCTATAAGATACTGCAAAACCTCAACAACAAAAAAACTAACAACCCAGTTAAAACATGGGCAAAGGATATGAACAGGCTCTTTGCCAAAAAAGATATTCAGTTGGCTAATAAGACACATGAAGAAATGCTCAGGATCATTAGCCATTAGAGAAATGCAGATCGAAACTACAATAGATATCATCTCACCCCAACAAGGCTAGCATTAATCCAAAACACACAAAATAATAAATGCTGGAGAGGTTGTGGAGAGACTGGAACACTTACACACTGTTGGTGGGAATGTAAAATGGTACAACCACTTTGCAAATTGATTTGACGCTTCCTTAAAAAGCTAGAAATAGAAGTACCATATGATCTGGCTGTCCCACTCCTTGGAATATATCCTAGAGAAATAAGAGCCATCACATAAATAGATATATGCACACCCATGTTCATTGCAGCACTGTTCACAATAGCAAAAAGATGGAAACAACTTACGTGCCCATCAGCGGACGAATGGATAAACAAACTATGGTATATCCACACAATGGAATACTATGCAGCGGTAAAGAACAGTGATGAAGCTGTGAAACATAACACAGAAGAAGCTGGAGGTCATTATGCTGAGTGAATTTAGTCGGTCACAGAAGGACAAATATTGTATAAGTCCGCTATTATAAGAACTCAAGAAAAGGTTTAAACACAGAAGAAAACATTCTTTGATGGTTACGAGGGTGGGGAGGGAGGGTGAGGGTTATTTACTAACTAGATAGTAAATAAGAATTATCTTAGGTGAAGGGAAGGACAGCATGCACTACAGGGGAAGTCAGCACAGCTGGACTAAAGGAAAGGAAGTTTCCTGAATACAGTCAAACACTTTGAGGGACAGAGTAGCAGGGGACCATGCTTTCAGGGAACATCTAGGTCAATTGGCATAAAAAGCTTATTAAGAAAATGTTCTGCATCCTACTTTGGCAAGTGGCATCTGGGGCCTTAAAAGTTTGCAAGTGGCCATCTAAGATGCATCAGTTGGTCCCAACCACCTGGAGTAAAGGAGAATGAAGAATGCCGAAGACACAAGGAAAGTATTAGACCAAGAGACAGAAAGGGCCACATAAACCAGAGACTTCATCAGCCTGAGACCAGAAGAACTAGATGGTGCCCGGCTACCACCAATGACTGCCCTGACAGGGAACACAACAGAGAGTCCCAGATGGAGCAGGAGAAAAATGGGGTGCAGAACTCAAATTCTAGTAAGAAAACCAGACTTAATGGTCTGACTGAGACTGGAGGAACCCCAGAAAGCATGGCCCCTGGATTCTCTATCAGCCCAGAACTAAAACAGTTTCTGAGGCCAGCTCTTCAGACAAGGATTGGACTGGACTGTGGGACATAAAGTGATACTCGTGAGGAGTGTGCCTCTTAGCTCAAGTAGATACCAGAGACTAAATGGGCAGCTTCTGTCCAGAGGTGAGATGGGAAGGCAGAGAGGGTTAGGAGCTGGTTGAAGGGACATGGGTTATCAGGGGTGGAAAGGAGGAGTGTGCTGTCACAGTATGGGGAGAGCAATTAGAGTCGCATAACAATGTATATATAACTTTTTGTCTGGGAAAAATAGAAAAGAAGCAAAGATGGCGAGACTTTGTCTCAAGTGCTTTCAACAAGTTATTAGGAGGGACCAGTTCCTGTAGAAGGACATCATGCTTAGTAAAGTAGAAGGTCAGCAAAAAATAGGAAGACCCACAGCGAGATGGATTGACCAAGTGCCTGCAACAGTGGGCTCAAACATAGCAACAATTGTGAAGATGGTATAGGACTGGACAGTGAGTGTTTTGTTCTGTTGTACATCGGGTCCCTATGAGTTGGAACTGAGTCCACGCTACCTAACAACAATTTGGCTGCCTCCCGGTTACTCTGTCTTGCCAAAATAATTGGAGTGTTGTCAAGGATAATATGTTATAAGGTTGAGTATGGAAACTCAAGAAGCAGATTAGATTCTTTAATTAGAAAAAAAAAAAAAGACAAGAAAATTAAGCAATGGCAATTTGATCTTTTGTTCTGTCCATATAGATTTTTGTGCCTTCTAGCCTCAAATCAGCTGATGAAACGCTGAGTGCCTATCTTCAAGCTTGAGTAAAGTACTTGCAAAGTTGTTTTGTTCTTCTGCCCATGAAATGTGACTGAAAGCAGAATGTAATGCTGCCTGTTAAGTCAAGTCAAACAAGAGCCTTGGTTTCTCAAGGTCGTAAAAATATGATCACATAGATTGAATCCTATCCAGTGATTTTAAATTTAGCCCCTCTTCAAAGTTAAATACAGGAAGGAAGTTCTGTATCCGAGAAGATTTGCTGCTGGAAATCGTATTGCCTGGACTAATAAGTTAGAAATGTATGCTTTTAGAATTTACCATTTTATGATATACAGTCCTAAATTCACTTAAGAGGAGCTGGAAGCATTTTTATAAATTCAGCGTTCCTTTAGATTTGATGATTCCCTCAGATGTCTGTCCTCAATTGCCTGTTTTCATCAACACACATTTTTCCTTGACAGGAACTCTGCCGATTCAATTCAGATGGCCCCTGAGCCATTTCCTACCATCCCACCAATTCTACCCTTTGTTCCCAAAATCAGTTTATGTATTAGTCTTCTGGGAAAACAGCGCAGTACTGGCAGGTGGGGCCATCAGGGTATCCCCTTCATGTTCTTCCTGGCCCACCAATCCACAGTCTTGCCTGTGCCTCTTCTGTTAGCACACCTATTTTGACCTGAAAAATCTAAGACTTTTCTTACATTTATTTAAATTTTCAAAAGTCCAGAACCACGTTTCTAAGAGGGCAGTAGTCCTAAGTTCTGATTGCCCCCAAAGTAGGCAATAATCACAGTCAGTGTCACGCAGTGTCTGCCCAGGAGACGTTAAAAGAATTCTCCATTGGTCACTGCACGTCTTCACCCTTTGCTAGCTGTCTCACCATCGGCTGCTGGCCCCTAACAGAAGAGCAGCAGGCTCTCGTCTGCCGATGCCATTTCTCAGCTACCGCCATTCATTCTGACAAGAGCATGGTACTCGCTTCTAGTGATCCTGCATTTTAGGTGGCTTCATGGAAGCATTTTTTTCCTGAAGGAAATAACCATGCCCTGGTTCAGCGCCTGCTGTTACTGTGCAAGTAGTTCCTCCACCTGCAAGTGAGGATCTGTGGTTTCTTCTCTGACTCCCAGAGTTTAATTTTCTGTTTTTCTACAAGGAGAGATGGTCCACAGAAATATTCACTGCATTTGAGCAAACAGTTTTTCCCATCAAATATCCTTTCCATCTCCTAATTTTGAGGAGTTTCAATTTTCAGAATTTGTTTACTCAGAAAGAATTGGAAAACCTTCCAGAGGCCAGGGGATGAAGTGAGATGGAGTAGGGGAAGAATTTAGCCACAAAATATTGGCTAGCCAAGTTTTAGTGATAAAGCCACAATGCATCTCTTAATTTCTTGGTAGTCAAGGTAAAAGAAAACAAAATGAGAGAAACGTGAGTGCTTGACTCATTGTCTAGTTCGAAGAAATATATCGTGATTCATCAGGAGGCAAATACTTTTTTGTACCCCTGAACTCTGAGAGGAATTATTTACAGGTTTTTTTATTGTGCTTTAGGTGAAAGTTTACAGCTCAAGTTAATTTCTCATACAAAAATTTAAACACGTATTGTTATATGACACTAGTTGCAATCCCTGTAATGTGACAGCACACTCCCCCTTTCCACCCTGGGTTTCCCGCATCCCTCCAACCAGCTCCTGGCCCTTCCTGCCTTCTCATCCTGCCTCCTGACAGAGACCACCCATTTGGTCTCATGTATCTGCTTGAACTAAGAAGCACACTCGCCACAAGGATTATTTTATGTTTTATAATCCACTCTAAATTTTGTCTGAAGAGTATGCTTCGGGAATGGTTTTAGTTCTGGGTTAACGGAACGTCCAGGGACCATGGCTTCAAGGGTGCCTCTAGTCTCAGTCAGACCATTAAGTCTGGTCTTTTTCTGTGGATTTGAGTTCTGCTCCACACTGTTCTCCTGCTCCATCAGAGACTCTCTGTTGTGTTCCCTGTCAGGGCCATCGTTGGTGGTAGTCGGGCACCATCTAGTTCTTCCTGGTCTCAGGCTGGTGGAGTCTCTGGTTTATGTGGCCCTTTTATCTCTTGGCTAATATTTTGCTTGTGTCTGTGGTATTCTTCATTCTCCTTTGCTCCAAGTGGGTTGGGACCAACTGATGCATCTTAGATGGCTGCTCGCAAGCTTTTAAGACCCCAGACACCACTCACCAAAATGGGATGCAGAACATTTTCTTTTTTTTTTTTTAATCGCTCACATTTATTTTTGCAGAACATTTTCTTAATAAACTTTGTTATGCAAGTTGACCTAGATGTCCCCCGAAACCACTGACCTAGGTGTCCCCCGAAACCATGGTCTCCAGGTCCCTGCCCCTGCTACTGTGCCTTTGAAGTGTTTGGTTGTGTTCAGGAAACTTCGTGGCTTTTGGTTTAGTCCATTTGTGCGGACTTCCCCTGTCGTGTGTGTTGTCCTTCCCTTCACCTAAGATAATTCTAGCCTACTATCCAGTTAATGAATTCCCCTCTCTCTCCCTCCCCATTCCCATAACTGGGAGGAATTATTTAATGAGTATTTATTGGACAGCTTTTAGCAGTTGTTTTTTAAAATGCAGGCATTTTCTGCATTTGATATTTTGATCATAGGAAAAAGCTATGGACATTAAATTGTAATTCAATAAATGTTTGGGGGAGGGGGCATGGCCAGAGTAATATTTGTATCTAGGTATGTAGCAGATGACAAGAGCTTGGCTCACTTAAACTTTGGACATGTCATTAGGATAGACCAGTCACTAGAAAAGGACATCATGGTTGGTAAACTGGAGGATCCACGAAAACAAGTTAAACCCTCGATGAGATGGATTGACACAATAGCTGAAGCAGTGGACTCAAACATACCAGCAATCATGAAGATAGCACAGGATCAGCAGCATTTCATTCTGTTATACCTAAGGTCACTGTGCATCAGAGCTGACTCTACAGCAACTAACAACAATAACATGTAGCTTTTAATGATCTAAGCTGATGCTAAACTGAGAGAACAGCCAATGTGTGCTGAAGTACTAGGTTTTTAAATTTCCAATCCATTATAGACTGGATTACTTTCATAAAATTCAACAAAAATTAATAGCTAGAAAGTTTTTTAAATTTATAAAAATGCAAGCCTATTTTTTATTACTAGATTAAATACACATAAAATTACTGTGTTGAAATTTCTAAATACTGCTCACTGTTTCTATTTATTTCCTCGCAGACTGGTTAGAATCAGTGCATGGTCAGGGAGCAGAGTGCACCACTGCTTTTTTAATTTTGGTAAAATATGTATAACAAAACATTTACCATTGTAACCGTTTTTAATAAGTACAACTCAGTGACAGCAATTACATTCACCATGTTGTGCAACCATCACCGCTACCTATTTTCAAATGTTTCTCATCCTCCTAAACAGAAACTTAGTATCCCTTTAGTAATAACTCCCCATTTCCCACTTCCCAGCCCCTGGTAACCACTAATCAGCTTTTGTCTCTGTACATTTGCTTATTTTAAGTACTTCCATATAAGTGGGATCATACATTTGTCCTTTTGTGTCTGGCTTATTTTACTTAGCTTAGTATTTTCAAGGCTCATCTGTGTTGTAGCATGTATTAGAACTTCATTTCTCTTTATGACTGAATAATATTCCATGGTATATATATGCTCCATTTTGTTTATCCATTCATCTGTTGATGAGTTGTTTCCACATTTTGGCTCTTGCGGATAATACTGCAATGAACATTGGTATATAGGTATGTTTCAGTGGACCACTCTGAGTCAGACTGCTTTAGACTGTCCCTCTCCGTTGTTAATTGTCTTCGGCTTCTGGCCAAAGCTTGATAGCATGATAGTGTGTATTGATCACGTTACTCTACCGTTTTATAGTTACTATCTAGTTAAGAAATCCAAAGCGAATGTGTCTGTCCCACCACCTCTACCTGAAGTGTGTGCCTTGGGTCAACCAGCTAACACACAAGATCTTCTTACAGGTAGCAGTCTGGGAGTCCTTATATACCTCAACCAACAGACGCTTAAATTCAGAGTTTAGGGCCATGAAACACAAGGGAAATTACTTTGAGAAGAGCTCGAGAGCAGGAATCAACATTCTTCTGACTCAACTATAAACTGGCATCCTTAATTTTGAGCACATCTATTTCAGTGTGTCATTAAAAACATTAGACAAAAATGTTCTCCTGAATAATGAAATGAGTTAACCTGTTGAGTGCAAATATTGAGTGTTAGTCATTCAGAAGGATATCATTGCTGATGTCAGATAGATGTTGGCTGAAAGCAGGGAATACCAGAAAGATGTTTACCTATGTTTTATTGACTACGCAAAGGCATTTGACTTTGTCGATCATAACAATTTATGGAAAACATTGTGAAGAGTGGGAATTCCAGAACACTTAATTGTGCTCATGAGGAACCTGTACATAGACTAAGAAGAAGTTGTTCTAACAGAACGAGGATATACTGAGTGGTTCAAAATCAGAAAAAGTGTGTATCAGGGTTGTATCCTTTTATCATACGTATTCAATCTATATGCTGAGCCAATAATCCCAGAAGCTGGACTATATGAAGAAAAGTGTGGCATTAACATTGGAGGAAACTCATTAACAACCTGTATTATGCAGATGACATAACCTTGCTTGTAGAAAGTGAAGAGGACTTGAAGCAGTTACTGATGAAGATCAAAGACTACAGCCTTCAGTATGGATTACACCTCAACAGAAGGAAAACAAAAATCCTCACACCTGGACCAATAAGCAACATCATGATAAATGGAGAAAATATTGAAGTTGTCAAGGATTTCGTTTTAGTTGTATCCACAGTCAACACCCGTAGAAGCAGCAGGCAAGAAATCAAATGACACATTGCACTGGGAAAATCTGCAAAAGACCTCTTTAAGTGTTAAAAAGGAAAATTGTCACTTTGAGGACTAAAGTGCACCTGACCCAAGCCATGGTATTTTTAATTGCCTCATATGCATGTGAAAGCTGGATAATGAATAAGGAAGACCGAAGAAGAATTGATGCCTTTGAATTATGGTGTTGGCAAAGAATACTGAATATACCGTGGACTGCCAGAAGAATGAACAAATCTGTCTTGAAAGAAGTACAGCCAGAATGCTCCTTAGAAGCAAGGATCCCGAGACTTTGTCTCACGTACTCTGCACATGTTATCAGGAGGGACCAGTCCCCGAAGAAGGGCATCATGCTTGGTAAGGTAGAGGATCAGTGGAAGAGAGGCAGACCCTCAACAAAATGGACTGACAGAGTGGCTGCAGTGATGGGCTTGAGCATAGCAATGATTTTGAGGATGGCGCAGGACTGGGCAGTGTTTCGTTCTGTGGTACATAGGGTCGCTATGAGTTGGAATCAACTCAACGGCACTTAACAACAACAGTCATCCAGCCGCTGATGAGCATTTTCAAGACTGTGATTGTGACCTCATTCACTTAGTCATCTCCTTTTGATATGGGTCAAGAATACTTGGTTGATAGCTTCAGCTCCTTCTTGAGGCCACTTCTGGAACAAGTTGGTAGAATCTGGGGTCGGCATAGATACAGTATTCATCTTTCTTTCGTCTGGGGAGAGCATGTGTCTCGTAAAACTAAAAACTGCCCCACCATGTCTAAGCATAAGTTTAAAGAGACGTGGCAAGGATGCAGCCTTGTTGTAAAATAGTTGTTTTAGAATATTTTTTAGACCGATTCCATTTTCCACAAAAATAAAGTCTCTAAAGAGACTGTGAGTCTATATCAATATCACATCAACTTGCCTATGAGTAGTCACTATTAGGGAATCAGAGGCCAAAAGTAAATCATTAAGTGCTTCCAGTGTTGTTAGGTGCTATCGAGTCAGTTCTGGCTCATAGCAACCCTTTGTACAACAGAATGAAACACTGCCCAGTCCTGCGCCATCTTCACAATCGTTGTTATGCTTAAGCCCATTGTTGCAGCCACTGTGTCGATCCATCTCATTGAGAGTCTTCCTCTTTTTCACTGACCCTCTACTTTACCAAGCATGATGTCCTTTTCCAGGGACTGATCCCTCCTGATAACATGTCTAAAATATGTGAGATGTAGTCTCGCCATCCTTGTTTCTAAGGAGCATTCTGGTCGTACTTCTTTCCAAGATAAATTTGTTCGTTCTTTTGGCAGTCCATGGTATATTCAATATTCTTCTCCAACATCACAATTCAAAGGCGTGAATTCTTCTTTCGTCTTCCTTATTCATTGTCCAGCTTTTGCATGCATATGAGGCAATTAAAAACACCATGGGTTGGGTCAGGTGCACCTTAGTCTTCAAGGTGACATCTTTGCTTTTCAACACTATAAAGAGGTCTTTTGCAGCAGATTTGCCCAGTGCAGTGCTTCTTTTGATTTCTTGACTGCTGCTTCCATGGGTGTTGGTTGTGGATCCAAGTAAAATGAAATCCTTGACAACTTCAGTCTTTTCTCCGTTTATCATGATGTTGCTTATTGGTCCATTTGTGAGAATTTTTGTGTTCTTTATGTTGAGGTGTAATCCACACTGAAGGCTAGTCTTTGATCTTCATCAGTAAGTGCTTCAAGTCTTCTTCACTTTCAGCAAGCAAGGTTGTGTCATCTGCATAACGCAGGTTGTTAATGAGTCTTCCTCCAGTCCTGACGCCCCGTTCTTCTTCATATAGTTCAACTTTGCAGATTATTTACCCAGAGTACAGATTGAATACGTATGGTGAAAGGATACAACCCTGACGCACACCTTTCTGACTGTAAACCATGCAATATCCCCTTGTTCTGTTCAAAGGACTGCCTCTTGATCTATGTACAGGTTCCTCATGAGCACATTTAAGTGTTCTGGAATTCCATTCTTCACAGTGTCAATACATAATTTTTTATGATACACACAGTCGAATGCCTTTGCGTAGTCAATAAAACACAGGTAAACATCTTTCTGGTATTCTCTACTTTCAGTGAGGATCTATCTGACATCAGCAATGGTATCTCTGGTTCCAAGTCCTCTTCTGAATCCGGCTTGAATTTCTGGCAGGTCCCTGTTGATATGCTGCTGCAGTCACTTTTGAATGATCTTCAGCAAAATTTTACTTGCATGTGATATTAATGATATTGTTCAATAATTTCTACATTTGGTTGAATCACGTTTCTTGGGAATAGGCGTTTATATGGATCTCTTCCAGTCTGTTAGCCAGGTAGCTGTCTTCCAAATTTCTTCGCATAAATGAGCAGGCATTTCCAGCACTGCATCTATTTGTTGAAACATCTCAACTGGTATTCCCGTCAGTTCCTGGAGCCTTGTTTTTTGCCAATGCCTTCAGTCCAGCTTGGACTTCTTCCTTCAGTACCATCAGTTCCTGATCATATGCTGCCTCCTGAAATGGTTGAACTTCGACCAATTCTTTTTGGTATAATGACTCTGTGTATTCCTTCCATCTTCTTTTGATGCTTCCTGTGTCGTTTAATACTTTCCCAGTAGACTCCTTCAGTATTGCAACTCTAGGCTTGAATTTTTTCTTCAGTTCTTTCAGCTTGAGAAATTCAGAGTGTGTTGTTCCCTTTTGATTTTCTATCTCCAGGTCTTTGCACATATCATTGTAATACTTTACTTTGGCTTCTTGAGCTGCCCTTTGAAATCTTCTGTTCAGCTCTTTTACTTCATCATTTTTTCCTTTCGCTTTAGCGATTTGATGTTCAAGAGCAAGTTTCAGAGTCTCTTCTGACATCCATTTTGGTCTTTCCTTTCTTTCTTGTCTTTATAATGACCTCTTGCTTCCAACAGAAGTCCTAAAATGATGTTAACATTTTTTCTATTAGATTGTTGTTGTTAGGTGCCCTTGAGTCACTTCCAACTCATAGCAACCCTGTGTACAACAGAACAAAACACTGCCTGGTCTTGTGCCATCCTCATTATCATTGTTATGCTTCCATCTCATTGACGGTCTTCCTCTTTTTCACTGACCCTTACTTTCTGCTGTACTAAGCATGATATCCTTCTCCAGCAATTGATCCCTCCTTTTAACATGTCCAAAGTATGTGAGATGAAGTCTCACCATCCTCGCTTTTAAGGAGCATTCTGGTTTTACTTCTTCCAAGACAGATTTGTTCATTCTTTTAGCAGTCCATGATATATTCAACATTCTTCTGTTAGATTAGGAGAAATAATACACAGCTATCGTTCCTGATCCTGAAGTCCATGCCTCCAGGCCCCCCCAACCCCCCGCCACCTCCCGGAGAATGTTAGATCGAGGAGCACAGCTTTATGGTTTTAGACATTGACTTGGGGTGCTGGCCATGCTAGTCTATAACACACTGATTACCTGAGGGCAGCTTTTCCATTCAGACCATCATAACAGCAAAACAGCGGAGGAAATTTCTCAAATACGTGTCTTCCTTTCTTTGATTAGAGTTCTTTTTTGCTTTTCTAATTCCCTGTTGTATTAGAGGTTTAAACCTAGGACTGTTGTTGGTGTGCCGTTGAGTTGATTCTAATTGTTAACAACCCTATCGGGCAGGGTAGAATGGCCCCATAGGGTTTCTTAGGCTATATTTTAGAGGAGCAGATCACCAGATCTTTTCTCCTTTTGGAGTAGCAGGTGTATTTGAACGGCTGACCTTCAGCTTGCAGCTGAGCACTTTAACTATTGTGCCACTAGGGCTCCTTTTACCTAGGACTAGGTATAATGAAATGTTTGATTACTTATCTTATTTTTAACTGCTCTCGTGTATATTTAGATTTTCACTCATATTCAGTTTTGAAAAGGTATATAGTGTTCTAGAAAAAGAACAGTTTTCTCTAACTTTTCAAATTTGTGGGCATATTTTATTTTTTAGAATTTCTAATGTATCAATAATTATGTTCCCTTTTCCATTCAGAATATTATTTATGACTGCCCTATTTTTCATCAATAAATCGTGTATGGGATTCATCAGTTTCATTAATTTCTTCAAATCATCAGATTTGATCCTGTCTATTGCTTTTTAAAAATTTAGTTTCTGTTATTATCTTTATTATTCTTTTTTAGTTTCCTTGGCTTTACCATGTTGTTCTTTTTCTAACTTGAGGTGAATGCCTACCTCATTAATTTTCAAACTCTTTGTTTTCTAACATGCTTTTAAGGCTTTAAATTTTCCTTTAAATACTGCTTTACTTGTATCCTGTTAGTTTTGACAAATAACCCCATCACTATCATTCAGTTTTAAATATTTTAATTTAGTTATTTAAACGTTTATAATTATACTTTTTTTTTTTTTTTTAGTTTCTAAGCGTATTTGGGAAAGAGGGACTGTCTTTTTAAATACAAGTTTATAATTTTATTACCATTTTGGCACAGAGCAGAGAATGTTCTCTGAACAACATCTTTCCTCTGGCCTTTGTTCATTAACCTTAGTAATGGGCAGTTTTTTACAAATGCCCATGTATACTTGAAAAGAATGTGTATTCTCTCTTTCTTGGGTGTAGGGTTCTGTATGTTTCCATTAGCAAGAGCTTGTTAATTACATAGTTCTAATCATCTGTATCTTTGTTAATTTTGGTTTACTGATCTGTAAGTTTCTAATTTTTTAAAATCTATTGTTAATTAGTATGTTTTCTTTTCTTTCTTCCTAGACAATATAAGTACTTTAGTCATTTTATCTCCATTTACCCCCGTGAGTCTGTTACTGTTTTCTTTTGTTTCTCTTAATTTTTAATTATTTAGCCTTGTTTTTCCCATGTCTTTGGTAATTTTTTAATGGAATTGTATAGAAACATTTTAGAAGTAATTTGAGGCTTAGGAAAAGTTCTCCTCCTCTAATGAGGATTTGTATTTGCTTCTGGCAGGTGTCTAGTGGCAGAAGCAATCCTGAGTCACCTTCGTTCTTCAGTTTTAAGGAGGGAGATGATTTGAAGCTAGACTTTGGTCCCTTTGAGGGCCAGACTATTTTTTGTTTCATCCTTATCCATAGGGAGTAGCCCTTTGATGTTACAACTCAAAAGTGTGGGTCATTTATTAGAGTTCCCCTTCATTGGTAAGCCTGGACTTCAGTTTTTATTCCCTACCTACTATGGGGTTGTCCAGAGCTCTGCCCAGCTTTTCAACTCGCAGCTACTTTCTCTGTAATTGGCACATGCCCCTAAAGGAAGAGTCGCCCAAATGTTAGGCTTATCTCTGAGTTTCCCTTTTCTTCTGGATAACTAGAATAGCGAAGTTGATTTGTTTGGCTGGTTGAAGGAGACTGGCCATTCCAAACTGGAGGAGGAAGACTGAGGATTGAGCAAAGGCCTGGAGACAACTAGCATGGCCCGTGTCTGGGGAACTATTTCAGTGAAGACATGGTTTCTCCAACCAAAGGAGTAGCTTAGGTGGCAGTACAGCACCAGGGCAAGCCAAGGGGGCATTAGGGCTGCTAAGCTCTTTTCCTCATCTCTCCAGTTCCATCATATGAGCAGTTCCCAGACCTGCTTCATGCTAGCCCAGCCATACAAGGACAAGGATTCTGCTGTTACTCAGTTTTTTTAAAAAAGAGGAAGGGTTGACATGGCAGGGGTGAGAAGGCGGGGGCAGGATGCACAGTTGTCATTTTAAGATACCTCTTTAAATTCTTTTCAACGGAGCATAAATTTAGATTACTGAAAAGTCATCCATTAGAGTTCTTTTTTCAAATTCAGCTTTCTGGCCTTGTTGAACATTCAGCTATCTTGATGTGTTGGAATGCTGTTGGCTGCAAATAAGAGGAACGTTGTCTCAAACTGAGTTAAACAATAAGAATATTTGTTATTTCTGATTTCTGCAAGTCCAGAGGTAGAGCAGGCCCTGGAGTTGGTTGATATTGCCCTTCACTTTTGTCATTAAGGACCCAGGTCCTTTCCATTTCCTTGCTGTCATCCTCAGAGTTGGTCTCATCCTAAGGCTAGGAAAAAGGTGGTAGCTGAACTCATCTAGACACTGCAACTTCCAAAGATACAGAGCCTTCACTATGCTTCCTCTCACATGCATTGGCTAAATTTGGTCACAGGCCCATTCCCAAACTGATCACTGGCAAGGAATATTATAATTGGCTTAGACAAAGAGGCAGCAAACTTTCTGTAAAGGGCCGGATATTAAATGTTTTAGGCTTTGTGGACCATGAATACTCTGTCTCTCCTCTTCCCCACTCCCTTTCTCCCATATCTCCTCCTCCACCCCAGATCTACTTCTGAATCAGGCTTTGCAATCTGCTTCTGAAAGGTCACTGTCTTGAAAACCCTGTGGAGCGCAGTTCTACTCTGCAACACACGGGGTCTCCATGAGTATCAGAATCAACTCCATAACAGCTGGCTTGGTTTTTGTTTTTAAGAAACTCTGAATCAGGCCAAGGGGTTTACCTCTCCCTGCTGCTAACCAAAAGGTCACTGGTTTGAACCCACCAGCTGCTCCCTGGGAGAAAGATGTGGCAGTCTGCCTACATAAAGATTACAGCCTTGGAAACCCTGTAAGGCAGTTCTACTCGGTCCTATAGGGTCGCTATGAGTCGGAATCGATGCGCCGGCAATGGGTTGGGTTTCGTTTGGTTTGGTTGAGTCACATGAAGCAGAGATTGATTCCTGAACAAAATAGGGGTTCCATTAAAAGAAAGAAGGAAGGTGGGGCATTGAGTAACAACTACAGCATAGCTACATTGGTTGAAAGAAGAATTTGCAGATGCAAGAAACAGCCAGAAGAGCTGTATGACAACAGAACACCACCCCAGCAAAATTTTTATGTGTGAACCTGGGGGTTTAAAATCAAAATGCCACATTCAAGTTTTCTATACTGAATAGATAGGTTACTGAATAATCAGGAAAAAAAAATTAAGCTAAAAACAAGCCCTCAACACCATCTTTTGGAAATGCTCTAAAGTGAAATTGTGGTGGTAGTTGCACGACCCTGTGAATATGCTAATGAGATCACCACTGAAGTGTTAGTAAGGTTATGATATATGACTTACTTCTCAATAAAGGTGTTTTTTAAAAAACAAAATCTTCTGAACTCCAAACTAAAAAAAAAATGGCTGCTGCTCTTTGGTGCTGGCCCTGTGGGCACTAAGGCACCTTTGGTTGTGTGGCTGGCTTCACGCTTTCCTTAATGGCCTTGGAACTTTTCCCAGAATGGGGATGCTTTTAATGTGACCTGTGTTTTCGGTTTTTGTATTTTTTGGAATTTTTTTTTGCATAGGTACTAAATACTCTTCATGCCATACAAAGTATTTTATAATCAAATGTTTAGAATGCTTAAAGTAAAAGTAAAACTCACACAGAAATAAGAAATTAATGGATATTTTTGCCTTTCACCTCTTTATGTATTTACCCTTTGTATCCATTAGGACTCTTTTCTGTTACAATAGAGGACCCCATTTAAACTGGTTTAAGTCAAAGGGAATCTATCGGTGCAGCGAAGTTCAATGGTAAACGGTCTTCAGGGTGGTCGAAGCCAAGGTGCAGACAGTGCCACTGGGCTTCTTCTGATTCCTCTCTTTCTGCTTCTTGGCTCCATTTCCTCTGGACTGGCTCAGTTCTTAGTCCCAGCAGGTGGAGGACCTTTGTCTGACATGCTGAGCCGAAGTCTCTCATGGGTACTGACCACACCATGTGCCCACCCTTACCCAATCACTGTGTTAAGGGGAGAGCATCATTACTTATACTTGGACCTCATGCTTCACCTTGAGTGCCCCCCAAGGTGCATAGGTTAGGATGGGGGACGTGATGCTTCATCAGAGGAGAATTGGGATCTGTTCCCAGTTGTTAGATGGCAGACATCAGCATATTCCTTCTCCCTTTAGTTGTCCATTTTATTTCTTCTTCAGTTTCTTATGGCTCATTTTTCCTTTTATTCTTTTTAACTAACCTTTGAAAAACAGTCTGAGCTGTTGGTGACAAAGGTTCTGGAAAAAAATTCATTTTAAGGTGAGAGTTGAAAAAGAATATTTAAGCTTGATAACTGAGTGAGAGAACTTCCCTTCAATGAGGACTTTTGTGGTACAGGTAGGTTAAGTGGTTAAGACAAGCTAAAACTTGAAAGTTAAGCAAAAAGTGAGACCTTAAAATGTTTTCTTGTACTTTTATATTGAATCTCACTAATTTGAATCTTGCTTGGGAAACAATAGTAATACTTTAACCTACAACAGAGATATGAGGAGCCGTTCTGAATCCCCTGGTTTTTATGACTTCCAACTAGTTGTCTAACTTTTTTCTATTTTCCTTTGTCAGTGTAAATTTATTTTAATTTGCTGGGTTTTTTTTTTTTTCCAATCCCCCCATTTTCCCCTCCCCCCAGCCTGTGGTAACCACTAATCTTATTTTTGTCTCTATGCATGTGCCTACCTATTCTATTTCATATAAAATGGGATCATAAAATAGTTGTCTTTTGTGCCTGGCATATTTTACTCAGCATAGTGTTTTCAAAGTTCATCCATATATCAGAACTTCATTTGTCTTTAGGACTGAATGCTGTTGCATTGTACGTATGTACCCCATTTTGTTTATCCATGCATCTGTTGACGGACACTTGAGTTGTCTCCACCTTTTGGCAATTGTGAATAATGCCACAGTGAACACTGGTGTACATGTATCTATTTGAGTCCCTGCTTTCAAATCTTTCGGATATATACCTAGGAGTGGAATTGCTAGGTCATATGTAATTCTATGTTTAACTTTTTGAGGAACCCCCAAACTGCACCGTTTTACATTTTCACTAGCAATGGAAGAGTGTTCCAATTTCTCCACATCCTAACTCACACTTGTTAATTTCTGTTTATTTGATAATAGCCATCCTAGTAGGTGTGAAGTAGTATCTCATTGTGGTTTTAATTTGTATTTCCCTAATGACTGATGAGGGAGCCCTCCTGGAGAAGTAGTTAAGCACTCAGCTGAAAACAAGGAAGGTCAGTAGTTTGAACCATCCAGGCTCTGCAGGAGAAAGATGTGACAGTCTACTTCTGTAAAGATTTACAGCATTGAGAACCCTATGAGGCAGTTCTGCTCTATCCTGTAGGGTTGCTATGAGTTGGAACCGATTCGATGGCAGTGGGTAATGACTGATGATGTTGAGCAAATTTTCATGTGCTTATTGGCCATTTATTTATCTTCTTTGGAGAAATGTCTATCCAAGTCCTTTGCCCCCTTTTTAATTGGGTTGTCTTTTTTTGTTGTTGAGTTGTAGGAGCTGTTTATGTATTCTGGATATTAAACCCTTATCAGATACATGGTTTCCACATGTTTTCCACATTCTGTAGGTTGTCTTTTTTTGCTGGTCATTTTGATGGACCAGAAGTGTGTTTGAATCTACTGCTTCAAACAATGCTAGATTTGTTTTCTTTACTGCAGTATTTGATTCTTAGATATATTCCAGTAGGATTATTCTGTAATGGAATAAGGTAGTCTTTTCTGTAGGAAAATGAATCTTTGTAATTTTCAGAACTTTCTCAAAATCATTTTATTAAAACTTTGGTACTGGCTATAACTTGCCTACTAGAAGAACAAAATGAATGAAACCATACCAAATGAATAGTAATGGAAAATGTGGAAGCAGCTGATCTTGTTAGCTTTGACGGATTGTTTTTTATCATAGACATATGTACTAGTGATTTGGTTTTTATGTAGCATACATATAGTTATTGTCTGCTAGTAAAATTTTTTTTTTTTATTTTTATGATGAAATATACTGGTACTTCATGGTATTTTGCAAAATGTTCTATGACTTCCAGGTGTTCTGCTCCCTTAAACATTGAAAACCACTACTTTCTGGGACAACCAGATCCCTAAAAGAATTTCTAGTATTGGGCCATGTGACTGACTGGTGGTCCATATGGATCAGTTGTGCTGTATATTACCCAGACGTGTACTGGGTATGGTTGTTTCAGCAACATTATGATGTCTACAGTCATGAGCACACTTGGAATTGGTTTCTACAGTTTTGAAAAGTCTACTTACCCAGAATTGGGGATGTGCTTGTCTGAAGTCGCCTGCTCTCTGACACTCACAAAAGCATCCTTTTCACCTGGTTCCCATAGTCTACCCAGGGGGACCAGTTAGCTTTTATTGTTCCCTTGCTTGCATACTCCCTAGTTAATTCATTTATTCATTCATGATGGTGTTTTGTGATTGCCTACTTTCTTGTTTCTTCTTTTCGTTTCTAGCTTCCTTTTAGAATTTTCTTAGGTGAATGAGCATTTGAAAAAGTTGATTCAGCTTCTTCAGGTTAATACAGTATTGACTCTCTGAAGGTCCCATTATCAAACCAGCACAATCCTTTGAGCTGTCTCATATTTCATTTCTACTATATTCATACAGCTGGAGGCAAAGGTTAATAGCCAAGTATTCAGCCCCTTTCCTGCTGGTGCCCTTCTGGGTGAGTACTGCCGTTCGCATTTCATTGTCACCATGGAGGTAGACCTAGACACTGAGTCAGAATCCAGGAGGGACCTCCCTACTCATCTGAGTTTCCCCTCAGTGGACGGTGCCCCTGCACTGGTCCCCGTTCCTTTTCATCAGATTGAATCGGCCTCCAGGGAGACTCACTTATCCTGGTGAAGTGATGTCATAACTTATTCAGGGTCTTAAGGTTGCCTGAGTCCTCAGTAGCCCACCCCGACCCCTATTCCATCGTGCCCTCTGTTTTCCCTTCGCCCAGGATCTCCTCACCCTGTGTAACCCTAGCCAGCCTAGTCTGAGCCTCTGATCTCCTCAGATGGATACACACACACACACACACACACACACACACACACACGTACGCACACACGCACGCACGCACACACACATATGAATATTTATATAGGTATATGTGTAAATGTTCATAAGTATTCATAAATATGTGTGTATGTGTATATGTTCATAAATATTCATAAAAATGTGTGTGTGTAGAGAAAGGGGAGACAGACATGAAACAGCAAAGTCTGATGTTTGTTTTAAGGTCTTACATCAGCTATTAAGCCCTAGCAAAGACGATTCTACCATGACAATTTCAGATGCCCCTTTATCAAAAGCACCCTCTAGAGTTTCAGTATAGTGAAACCCGTGAGAGCCAGAACATGATGGGACTGCCTTGTTTTTCCAGATCTGCAAAGTTTTCTGCCTTGGATGAGATGCAGCCTTACCACTTTTCTGTCACTCATTTTAGTGGAAAATATTTGAGTTTTTCTTCTCTGATAGGTTTCTGCCTTACATAGGTTCCGACTTTTCACAGGTTTTACTGTACAATAATGTCTGATGTGTGTGTGTGTGTGTGTATATATATAAAATTATAAATAAATTTAATAGTATTTTAAAAACTATTTCCAAAATACAGGACCTGGCTATATTAAAACGTTTGGAAGGCTTAAAGTTGAGTGATAATGAGACAGTTACCCTTGTGTTCTTTTTTTGTAGCAGGTATTTAAAATAAGATTACTTTGGGTGACTGGCTCCACACACCCTGGAAATCAATCTCGTGCATCTCAGATTGGAGAGTACAGCTAGCACCCTAATGACTAGACTGTGACCCCTCTGCTGACATGCCAGTGCTGATTTACAAGAAACCCAGGGAAGCAAGAGTGAACTTTTCCAGTCTCTACCCTCCCTACAAGGAGGATTTTTATCAACAGGATGCTGAGTTTTGGGATCCATAGAGTTGTCAGAGAGAAAATGGCCTGAGAACATTTATCCACTTCATAAAGGACATCTGTAGCCATCAGTAATGATTTCTGGCTACTGAAAACGTGTGATGGGTTTAGGCTGGTTACTTTTGTTTAAGGATGGAGGAAAACACCTATTTTAAATTCTCCCAGGCCTTCCAACTCCTCATTAAGGAATTTAAAAGAAAAAGAAAAAAGGTGGTGTGAAGTGAGGGGGTAGTTTTGAGAATTAAAATAGAACAGAGTGATTCGGTCTGTTTTGAGGCCAGAGGAGGGAAAAGGCAAGTGTTCTGCTTGTGCAGTCTCTGCTACAATGGAAACCTTAGCACAGACGGACGATACCCTACAAAATGTAGCCCATAATTCAAGCTGTCAGTGTAATCATGCTGTTTCCAGGTAAAGAGAAGGAGCCCTTGTTTCCTGGTGAAGAGAAGGGGCTGTTGTTTGCTGACCCCTGATCCATAGCCTGCTGCAGGCCGTCCTGTCTGTCTGCCTTTGTGTTGGTGTCCTGTCCCCGCTCCTTTTTGGCATTGTGCTCCCTTCAAGTGGCCCCCTGGAAGGGACCACCCAGGGGGCTGCACAATGAGGACCGAGGTAGCCACCAAAACATAGGTTTTGTAAGACAGCTCCGTTAAAAGAAAAATACTGTTTATGTGTGTGTTTGTCCTTCCTACAACCGTTTTGTGTGGCAGACAAAACCCCCTTATGCAGACTGCACTGTGGCTGCACATACAGCTGTGCCAGCCATCCAGGGTCGGGCTGGAGACAGTCCTTCCAGTTTATTTCCCCAGGACACTAATTCTTGATGCGATTTACATTTATACACTTGGATTTATGGTCAGGAGATTTGATATCAAAGGAAACAAATTGTACTGGCCTTATCAAACTGTTTATCAACAGTCCTCTGAGTTGGTGGCTTGGCATTGCTCTTGGGTGAAATGTGTCTGTAATGCTCCTGAACAAAAGCTAGCAGCTTGGAATTCAGCACTCAATAGCCATTTACACCTCTGTAAAAGGATTAGCAGCAGCCAATCGTTGGACTGTTTAAATCTCAATTTGCATCCGTATAGAGGTGGAGCTTCGGCAGCCTCTGTGGTTCTCAGTTGTGTTTGTGTACCTGTGGGTGGGAGGTCACTAGAGGTTTTCCTTATTGGCGAAGGTGCCAGATTGCCTCCCTGGATGACCGGTAGGCTACACAAATTGAATTAGCACGTCAGGTTTTGAGTGACAGTGGTGCTCTTTGGTTTGTTAGTTATATTTCGTAGTAGCTGTGGTCCTTGAGTGTTTGGTACATGAATGTCTTCTGTTACATCTGTTTTAACTCATAAGCCCTCACTGATCTCAGAATTTTAAATGTTGTTCATTGTAATCAACAAGTTTCCTTGGAAATTAAATGTACGAAGCCAGAACCATAACCTGATAAAGAATGATCTTTTCTATCCAGACCATCAAAACCTTTTTATGTTTCTAACTGCCCTACTGCAAAGAGATGAAATGTTCTTCTCATTTGTATACAGCTGGGTGTCAGATGTTCAGATGCCTCGCATTGCCCACGCTGAGTTCTCATTGTAAGACAGCAACCCTGTTAGCCTAAGCCAGGGGTGTGTGTGTGTGTGTGTGTGTGTGTGTGAGAGAGAGAGAGAGAGATGGGAGGAGTGTGTGTGTGAGAGGAGGGTGTGTGTATGTATGAGATGGGAGGAGAGTGTGTGTGTGTGAGATATGGGAGGAGAGTGTGTGTGAGAGAGATATGGGAGGAGAGTGTGTGTGTGTGTGTGTGTGTGAGAGATATGGGAGGAGAGTGTGTGTGTGCGTGAGAGATGGGAGGAGAGTGTGTGTGAGAGAGATGGGAGGAGAGTGTGTGTATGTGTGAGAGAGATGGGAGGAGAGTGTGTGTATGTGTGAGAGAGATGGAAGGAGAGTGTGTGTGTGTATGTGTATGAGATATGGGAGGAGAGTGTGTGTGTATGTGTATGAGATATGGGAGGAGAGTGTGTGTGTATGAGATATGGGAGGAGAGTGTGTGTGTATGTGTATGAGATGGGAGGAGAGTGTGTGTGTATGTATGTATAGGAGATATGGGAGGAGAGGCTAACTAGATGAGGAGTGTGGTAGGAGGAGAGGGTTATGATTGATCCATAATAAATGGATGAAAATTGATAGAGTTTGGAACGTTTGGTTGGAGTAGAAACAGAAAGTTTTGGAAATTTTAATGTCACCGCATTACCAGTTTAACCATTTCCATCTTAGAGCATTTGTTCATTTATTCAACAAATCTTTATTAAGTGCCCATGCGAGGCACTGTGCTAGCCACTGAAACTAGTGGTGTTGCACTTGGATTGTGTTGGTTCTGGAAGTGGTCGGGATGGGGAGTATAAATCAAAAGGTCCCTGCAGTCTGCATGTTTCCCATGTGAGAGACATGCCAGACAGAAGGGAGGCAGACACACAATTGTTCATAAATAAGTATCACCCTTGTAAGACACAGTGAGGGAACTGAATACATTGGGCTGGAGGGTATCTGGGGAAATGTTTCCAGCATCTTGTTGTTTTGGACCTGCGGAGGAGAGGCAGAGGGGGACAGGCATTCCAGGTGGGCCAACGCGGGGCCTTGGGGGTTTTAAGAAAGCAAGAGCAACTAGGTTATATTTTGTTTTTTGACTTTTGGAAATTGTGAGACAGTGACTGGATCTGTTAGTTCAACTTCAAAGAGGCCCCAAAAAATTATTATGATTTAAAAGATAATTATGGAATAAGAAATCCTGCTCATTTTGTTTCTGTGTGTCTGTACACATGTGCCAAAAGAAAACAAAGGGAAGAAAGAATCCAGAAAGAACTCATCTCAGGTGATTTGTACCTGAAAAAGAATTTTTAGCGTATGAGTTTGACCCACAAGTTTGTTTCCATTCGTTTTTCTTTGGTTTTTGTTTTTCTTCTTTGTTTGTCTGCTTATTTTCAAGGACTACAGAGGGCCACAGACTGCTGCAAGTAAACGGAGTTTAGTGTGAAAAGGCAGTAAGGCAGCCTGGAGCTCCTTATAGAGGACATTGTGTTTTTGTCTGCGTTGGAACCCTCCCTTGCCATGGGGGAGGAGGAAGGAGTTTGGAGGAAGGGAAACGAGGGCTCCCAGGATCAGTACCTGTGAGCTCTCTACCCCTGAGGAAGGAAGGGGGAGCCACACTCTGGAGGAGATGGAGGTTGAGTTTCCCCACAAGTTTTTCTGTGTGCACTGGAATTGGAAACAATTTCCTGCCTTTATGTGTATGGGTGATTCCTAAGTTCTATAGAAGATCCTCTGTGAGTGATGCCATTTTGTTGTTGCTCATTTTGAACTAGTTTCCTTCTCTAAAACATAGTTCTGGATGTGACCAACTACAGTTAATGATTCTTCAGTCTCATTAAAAATACAGAGAAAGTATTTCATAGTTTTTAAAATAACATCTTATAATGCGAATTATGGAAGCGAACTCATCACTACCTATGCTCAGTGATGGCCACGCCATTTGGAGGCCGTTGTTCCCTGAGGAAAGAGACCTGAGAGTGAAGCCTGGGCTGCGGCACCAACAGTCCCCAGGAAGAGGTACCTGCTGGGGTGAAGAAAAGTTTATTTTCTGTAGCACTCATTCAGGGTTATTTTTGCCAAGGAGTAATTCTCAGTTTGCGACACTGAGAGAAAAAATAGCACCTTTTCTCACTATCTCGCTTTTTAAAAAAATCATACCTTAATTCTGAGTGTTCACATTAGCCTGGAGTGAAGCTGTTTTCTTTAAATTATTTCCTAGATTCTATGTGACTGAAAGATGGAAATGAAGCTACAAAGCATTGTTTTTTAATTTTTCAAAAATTAAAATATGCCATTTGTGTTTCTAGGGAGTCCTTGTCATTCAGTGGGTTTGTCTGTTTGGTGGACTTCATAAAGAACAAGGGGATGGGAGGAGCCCAGTGTGTCCAAGTCACAGCCAGTCTTCACGCATTCCCAGGAAAGACTAGGCACGGCTTGCCAGATCATGCCTTTCCAGTTGGAATTATTTTGGTAGGAATATAAATAGACGAAGTGAGGGAAATCCAGGTCTTGAATGTTAAAATCTTTATAGTGCTTTCATAACACATAGTCTTTGATCTTTAACTCATACAGTGTTAGAATTCTTTAGTAGAGTTGTTTTCAGCAAAAGAACTGACAGATACTTTCCAAACTAAAGTCTGGCATCGGGTGGGGAGATCACTCTTATATGTCCTCAGCATGGACCAACTCATCCTGTAGCCAGAGAAGTTTCTGAGTTCATCTAGAGAAAAACAAAAACCAAAACCGTTGCTGTCAAGTTGATTCCGACTCATAGCAGTACTATAGTCAACCGTAAATTCTGTGAGGGCGGTAGTTGTGGCCGTCTTGGTGATCACCCAGTGCTAAGGATGTAGGAAGTCCTGGACTAGAAAAATATATGTATGGTATAACAGCAACCATATAAAAATATACTGTAAAAATAGGTATGTTACATGAATTTCTTTAATCTAAGTTTAAATCATGGCCTCTCATTCAACACATAGTTGTCATTCAGTGCGTGTTCAGCATTGTGCTGAGTGCTGTGCAAAACTTAAAGTAAAACAAAGACTCAGAAATTCAGTTGCTGTTCTCAACCAGTTTCTGGTCTTGTCAAGAAGACTAGGCATACTTGACCATACAGGACAGCGTAGAACTGTCCTGTAAGGTTTCCAAGGAGTGACTCATGGATTCGAACTGCCTGTCTTTTGGTTAGCAGCTGAGCTCTTTAACCACTGTGCATATATGACATAACTAGAAAATAATATAACGTGGGATATTGTCTTTACTAAGTTAAAGGAGTTTAGGGATAAGAAAGATCACTGCGAGTGTGGTAGTCAGGGAAGCTGCTAAAGGGGCACGGAATGTCTAAGTCTGGCGTTTGGACTGATAAGATGGGAAAAGAACAAAAGTTATCTGGTGTTTGCCCTTGCTGGACAGTCAGGCGTTACTGAGTAGTGGCATACTGTGCAGTACTGCAGGGGGTTTGAAGGCGTGGTCCCCCAGAGGCAGGCAACAGGAGTGCGCATTGTCTGAAGCGAATTTAAAGACAGTCATAAAACCACTAAAAGTCAGTTTGCCTTCTCCTAGCACCATTCTTAAGAACATCAGTGATAAAGTACTCCCCATGAAGGCAGGCTGTTCCCACTGTAACACCCCCGACCCACCACCCCATCTTGGTTACCAGCACTAGTGAGTGTGTGCTAAGGTCCACCATTGTCATAGCATTTCAGAGGATATACGGAGACATGAAGGTATGCTCCTTGCCCAGTGATTACAGTCTGGTTTGGGAAGTGAGGCTAAAGGTGCCCTAAACTGAAGATCACACGCTTGTGGTCCTCAAGCCTGACTTGGCCCACAGATGGGTTTTGCTTGTCCAGCACAATGTTTAACCTTCTTTTGAATTAGTTGCCACATCATAAAAATTAGGAGATGTCACATAAAAATAAAGTTTGAAATTGTGGATTTTCAACTTCTTTCGAAAAATGGGAAGATCTCGTATCACTGGGACACACATTCCACAGTGGGAGTGAGCTGAGGGGCAGCTGGCCCTTTGAGGGAGGCACTTGTCTCAGCCCTTAGCCGCCTGTCCCGCCAGCAGCCAGCTCTGCTATCTGTCACCTTCCCTCTGGGGGCTATTTCTCCCCTTCCCTGCCATCCCACCACAGCTCCTCACACTTTGTGCTCTTCACCTGCCGCCTAGAACACAACATCCATCTCCTGGCCAGTTTCAGGGCCTCTGGTCTCTCTGCTCACCAACCCCGTCTATACAGGGCTGCAGGATTAACCCTCTCAAAAACACTGCTTTCAAGAAACCAGCGATGGCTCAGATTCACGCAGTTTATCTTTGTATTCTCTCTGAAGTTTCATATTGAATTTTATTTCCCATTACTGTCCTATCGCCATCAACAACCCCCACCCAACCAAATTTATCTCCTGCACTGTGACCCACCCCCGTCACCCACATTTCCTGTCACCTTTGCCTATGCCACTCTGTAGCTTGAAATGTCATCTCCCCCTCTGTCTAACTCCTGCCTGCCTGGCGGAAATTCCCTTTCCTTAGTCAAGCCTCTGTGACTGCAGGGATCTGTCTCTCTACTGCCTCGTGATTCCTGTCTGATGGCCTGTCCCATACCTCTTACCATTGAATATGTGCTTCCCTCTGCCCTGAAACTGGTTCATCTCTAGCAGACTTTTCTTCTTCTTAAGGGCAGGTGTTATCCTGGGAATAGAGTGGCAACAAGATTAAGTCATCCAGGAAGAACTAGGAACCAGATTTTGCCTAGGCAAAAAGAGGTGTCTGTAGGTCCTGTAAGTCAGCTGGGCCGAGAGTCTGGAAGGTTCTGGGCAGCAGAGTTCAGGAGTGAAAGACCCAACACAAGGTCTGGCCCACAGGGATTAAGAATCCAGGCTTAGAGTTTAGACAAGAGCTATGGACTTCGCAAGGAGCCTGCAGAACCGACAGGAAGGACGAGAGTGAAGAATAGGGCTTGATGCCGGTGAGCCCATTTATATTTCCCCCCAAGTGAAAACATCCTCAGAGTGGGGATGGGCCTGAGCCTGTAGTGGCACCCCCTCACCCTCCAGGAAACAGAGGGGCCGTGCCTCCTTCATCCTTGTTTCAGTGGTCCTGGCACATGGCCCTCAAATAGGTCCAGTAAGCTTAACCAAACTGTAGTAGTAATTTCAAATTGGTAATACTTTACTAATTAATATATGGCTTTAGAAGTTACTTTGTAAGTAATACTCATTTTATTTTTGGGTTATGTGTTGAATAATCCAGCCACACATATATCAGCTCCTTTAAAGCAGCAACACTGTTTGACCTTTCATATCTTCTCCCATAACTTTTGAGAATCATGCTTCCAAAAAAACAGGAAAAGTAGTAACTAATCAATATGTTTGGGAACTACTGTGATACAACCAGAGATCTAACCTAAAGCAGTGGCCAAACTGTCACTCTTCAAGTCATCCGGTAAACTTCGAGTAGATAATGAAGGCTAAAGCCCCCGTTCCATGCTTTCCTGTTCTTATTAAAAACTAAAAAAAAAAAATTACTGCAGTGGGATCTAAATGGAGAAATAATAGTCATTCTTCTGCATTCAGAAATAGAGGACATAACCTGTACTTCAGCCAGCAGTTTTCAATTTCTTAGCACTGACAATTTAAGTAAATTTCATGTGAGTTGTGGAGATCTAATTTTGTTATGATTGACAATATAAAATTAGCCTTTTCTGCTGTTAAGATTATCTAGCATTCCTATCAGTCAGGTGGAATGTGGAATGAGATTGCACAGCTGTGGATTTGAACATCATTAAAGCCATCAAAGAGTTAAAAGTTACTTCCTCTGATGGATTTGAAACAGCCACATATACACAAACAAGTTTTTCAAACTGCCCCATTTTACATCTTTGTTGAGAGACAGTATAGTTGCTGCATTTTTATGTCTAGATTATATTATAGATATATTTCAATAAACCATGAAGAACCACCATAGATTCTAGAAGCTGGCAGTCTGTGCTTAAATAAACATCTCATGCAGCACCTGTTTTATTTTATAGGCTCTGTAATCACACTGACATTCAGACAGAAGAAGACCTTGAAACCTGTGGAACAGCTGTCCTTCACCAGCTTCAGGAACTCTTAGTTGGGGGTGGCAGCAGTGAAAAGCAAGTCAGGTACAACTGTCATGAAATCAATGCCATGATGCGGTGGCCATTCTCATTCCCAAATGCTTCAAACTGAAAGGGATTGCAAAATTGCAAAACAGTAGCCCACGCTGTCAACACAGGGTAGACACTTTCAGTAATCAGTTTCGCTTTTTTATGTACTTCACCATTGTCTTAGTTATCTTAACTGCTGCTATAACAGAAATACCACAAGTGGGTGGCTTTAAGAAACAGAAATTTATTTTCTCACAGTTTAGGAGGCTAGAACTCCGAATTCAGGGTGCCAGCTCTAGGGGAAGGCTTTCTCTCTCTGTCAGCTCGGGGAAGGTCCTTGTTCCTTGGTTCCTTGGTGATCTTCATGGGGTGTGGCATCTATCTTCCCCCATCTTTGCTGGCTCACGTGATTGTTTAATCTCTTTTAAATCTCAATAGAGAGTGATTTAAGGCACATCCTACACTAATACTTTCTCATTAACATAACGAAGAAAACCCATTCCCAGACGGTATTAACCAAAACCAAACCCGTTGCCATCCAACTCATAGCAACCCTATAGAACAGAGTAGATCTGCACCACAGGATTTCCAGGGAGTGGCTGGTGGATTCAAACTGCTGACCTGTTGGTTAGCAGCCAAGCTCTTAACCACTGTGCCACCAGGGTTCCAACCATAGGTGTAGGGGTTAGGATTTATGACACACATGTTTGGGGGACACAATTCAATCCATAACAACTGTCTACTTTTCTGCAAATATATTTCTAATTGTTAAGTAGATTTATCCACTCAATGCCTGCTTCTAACGATGTTTAAGAGATCTGAGTTTGTACATGAACTAAGGGATATATGAAAGGGCTTACTTTTGGGGGTGAGGGAGGGTATATATTTGGCTATTGTATTAGTGTACCTTGGTCGGCACCCCAGGGTATAATCCAGCATAGCCACTAGCTAGAGGAATGTCCTTGGCAGGTCCAAACCTCAGATGGGTTCTTACATTCCCACAGCCATCCTAGTCATATAGGCTTCCAGTCTAGAGCTGGTTATGTAACTCCAGCAGCAGTTCTGCAAGTGTGGTCCCTGGGAAGGCATAGCAACAAGACCTTGGAACTTGTTAGAAACCCATGCTTTCAAGCCTAAACCCAGTGAATCAAAAACTCTGGGAATGGGGTCAGCCATCTAGGTTTTAACGAGCCCTCAGGAAGACGCTGATGATCCCTTGTGTTTGAGAGCCATCATCCCGAGGATATGCCTTAAATGGCCATAAAGCTGGGAAGAGAGAGGGTTAGTTGTTTCCAGC
Organism: Trichechus manatus latirostris; assembly: GCF_000243295.1. NCBI lineage: Eukaryota > Metazoa > Chordata > Mammalia > Sirenia > Trichechidae > Trichechus > Trichechus manatus. Next base: position 6,403,559 of record NW_004443978.1, on the reverse strand, counting down.
GTAGTTGGCATATGTGAGCCATGAGTCTTGGAGAGTCTTCTGAGGTCAGTCAGAAATCTACTCCACACCCTCTGCCCACCTTCTAGTCAGTCTGAGTCTGTCTTTTTCATGGCCTCAGAAGCTTTGTGGTATCTGGGCTATTGATGTAGTTCTTAGAATTACAAATATCTGTAATATTGGCAATAGTTTAGCCAGTGCTGGCAGTGTTCCGCTGCTATTCATAAGGTTTTCACTGGCCAGTTTTTTCAGAAGTAAACTGCCAGGTCCTTCTACTTGGATCCACAGTGAACACCCATGAAGGAGCAGTGAAGAAATCAAACAACATAGTGCACTGGGAAAATCTGCTGCAAAAGGCCTCTTTAAAGTGTTAAAAAGCAAAGAAGTCACTTTGAGGACTATGGTGTGCCTGACCCAAGCCGTGATATTTTCAGTTGCCTCATGTGCGTGTGAAAGCTGGACAATGAATACGGAAGATCGAAAAAAGAATTGATGCATTTGAATTACATTGTTGCCAGAGAATATTGAATATACCATGGAGGAAGTACAGCCAGAATGCCTCTTAGAAGCAAGGATGGCAAGACTTCACCTCACATACTTAGGACATGTTATCAGGAGGGACCAGTCCCTGGAGAAGGACTTCATGCTTGGTAAAGTGGAGGGTCCGTGAAGAAGAGGAAGACGCTCAATGACGTGTTGACACAGTGGCTGCAACAGTGGGCTCAAGCATAACAGTGATCATGAGTATGGTGCAGGGCTGGGCAGTGTTTGGTTCTGTTGTACGTGGGGCCACTATGAGAACCGACTCACCAGCACCTAACAACAACAGCATCCAGTGCTGCCACCTGATAGGTGCCTGATTCATGTTGCACAAATGTTAGCAGTCTCCTAACCTGACTTTTATTTTGGGGACCAACTGTGTTTCCCTTTATTAAAATGCATCCCCCCGTGTACTAGTAGAAAGCATTGCTCACTCAGGTGTGGTAAGTAGACAAATGTCTGAAAGTCCATCTGAAGGGAACCTTGTTTGGGTGAAAGAGTGAGAGTGGCCTTGGATCTGATTTCACTTACATCTAACATCGTTTCTTTACCTTTAATGTGTGACTTACTGCCTTAGTGATATAAATAAGAATAAGATCATTTTCTTTAGAGGAGAATTCAGCATAAGTCTAGTATATTTTGGATCCCATCAAGGGGTGGAATAGAAGTCAGGATAACATTCTCTAAAAGAACCTTTCACAAGAAGACTTCACCAATAAGATGGTTCTGTTTCATAGACCATGAGACAAGGTTCTCAAGTCCTGAATGTATTTTATATTACTTTCTGCATCTGCACTCATGAGCTCCAAACCATGAAAAATGCTGGAAATAATCTTCCCAGTCAGTTGCTTTTCAACCTAAGGTATTTGTGGTGAAAATGAGTTCCTTTATGTGGCCTTTTGCCTTGGTTCTTTGGAAAAACAGCTTGAGAGATTTTCCCCTTAAGCCCTGCGGAGTTAGTTTTGCTCTAATTTTCTACCTCAGAAGGTTTGTCACTTTTGTCCAGGTTGATTGACATTTCCTGGGTAAGCTGTAAACACCTTGGTTGGATACTTTTTATTTAGTCCTAGGCTGCAGCCTGCCTTTATATTAGTACACACCTTGCAGGGACTGGTCAATAGGCTATGCAAATGAAGTGCCTGTGGCCTACCAAGAGGGGATTGGCAGTTCGTGTTCCTGGTGAAGAGGGCCATGCCTTGAAATTGATGAGGAGTAAGCAGCCAATCCCACAGAGGTTTTTCAGACAGAAAGAAGCAGGGAGAAGCAGAAGAAAAGAAAAGAGAGAAGAAGCAGAGAGAGAGAGGAGGCAAGGAACCTCCTAAAAGAGCTGAAACATGGGTCGAGGGCTGTAACGCTGAAGACAGCAAAAGGCCCAGAAGGCGCCTGGCAGCAGAGCCTCTGGTGACAGGTGTGGACGGGCCCTGCGGTAGAGCCAGCAGCGACAGGCCCAGAAGGGGCCTTGCAGCGGAGTCAGTGGGATGGACAGCAGGGCCGAGAGGAGCCTGTCCTCAGGGAGCAGAGAGGAGGCCTGCATGGTGGAGAAGACCGAGAGAGCTGTTCTGCACAGAAGAAGTGAGTCTGCCTATATGTTCCTGATCCTGATCCCAAGTTGTACCCTGTTACTTCTTAAATAAACTGCTTAACTGTAAGTATGGTCTGTGAGTTCTGTGTGGTCATTGCAATGGATTTTTGAACCCAGCAGAGAAGTAGAGAGTGCCATGGGAAGGATGGCTGGTGTTAGAATTGGTAAAAAAGGTTGGCGAGTGGAGATACATGTGACGTCCACCTCTTGGGAATCAGCTTGATGCTGATGGTGATTCTCATTATCCCCCTGAAGTTATACAGGTACTGTTGCTGCTGCTACTGCTGCTACTCCTGCCACCCTTTCACAGCAGTAAAGGACAATACAAGAAAATCCTCTTTCGTGTTTTTTCCATGCAAAATAAAAATGGCAGTCTTAAACTACTCCTTTACAAGGTTGTGGAAGAAGCTGGCTTGGGAGTTTTTCTGGGCTTTGTATGTCATTTGGTGATTATATGTTAAAAGGTTCTTTAACCAATCTCCTGTTTCTTCCTCACTGCCTTTTATATCTGTTGATACACTATTTGGCATAAACTACCATTTTGGTACATGGCATAGAAAGCATATATGCATTTATAATTCTTCATGCAAGCCAGCTTATACTGAATGATTCATTGTGTGACTCTCTTGACTGAGGCTACCAAACTCTGATTGTGGGTGACAAGATGTGGCATCCACATCTACTAGACTAACGATGTTTGTTACAGTTTTTCAGCATTCATAATAGAGCACTGCTTTCTGTTATGAAAGGTTGAGTTTTACATGACTGTTGATCTATAGTCATGTATAAATCAGACTCCCGTAAGAAGCAATCCTTCTTCATTACTAACACAAATTTTAAAGGGAATCTCTGCAACTTCAAGACTGTTTCTTTACCACAATCATTTTTTAAAGCCAGATAAAGAAGTCAGGGACGGTTCCTGATGTCAGTGTTGTATTCTGTTACAGTTCGTATTGCCATGTGTGCTGAGACTGTGGGTACATTGTTCAGTGCACACTGACTGTCACTGGATCGCTCTCTCTGGCCTTGGAAAAATTACCGAGTGCTTATATGACCTTTGAGAGACAGCACAGTCAGGTCTTTAAACACAGATTCTTCTTTCTCATGAATTTTAATCATGGCCTCAGCCAACCCTGTGCCCTCCTTGCCCTCCACCCCCTGTGCCCCTCAGCACCCAGGAGTTATTTCAGGAAACTCCTCTAATTGAAATATTCCTGTCTGCTTTGTGATCTCCCCTGGACCCAAGCAGTCAACTACTCAATTTGATAAACTATTCCAGAAACACAGGTTTGGAGAGAGTGATCTGCTTTTGTTTTTCACTTGCTAACAACTCTGATGTCATAGAATTATAAGGTTGACAGAGTGGAAGGGCGCTAGTAGTTACAAAATCCATAAGGCTTGTTGAACAGAGCTGTTTGGTGTGGTAGCAACCCTGACTAAACCAGGGCACTTGGCATCTATCTCTTTAATATCCTCATCTTTAAAATGGGCTGCCTGCTCCATGGCTTACGCTGAGTATTTCTGAATTCCTGCTCACAAAATGAAGCATCTTAAAAGAAAAAAATGCTGCTATCATCACTGATTTATATCAAATACTAAGTGTTCAAAGACTTTCATATGAAAGGTGTACTATTATTAGGTGATTGACCAAGTCATAATTTTAGACAACCATGAAATATTAAAATTGTATTCATGTTATTTGGGATGATTGATAAAATATTTTTGTTCATTATTGCCTTATGAAAAACACATTTTAACGTAAAAATGATTACTTAATAAATAGTTTTATTTTATATGAAATCATAAAGAGATTGTTGCTGTTAGGTGCCATCCAGTCAGTTCAGACTCATAGCGATCCTATGTACAATGGAACGAAACACTGCCCAGTCCTGCGCCATCCTCATGATCATTGTTATACTTGAGCCCATTGTTACAGCCACTGTGTCAGTCCATCTCATTGAGGGGCTTCCTCTTTTTCGCTGATCCTCAACTTTACCAAGCCTGATGTCCTTCTCCTGATAACATGTCCAAAGTATGTGAGACGAAGTCTTGCCATTATTGCTTCTAAGGAGCATTCTGGCTGTACTTATAAAAAGATTATCATTAACTTATTGTCTTAGTTATCTAGTGCTGCTATAACAGAAATACCGCAAATGGATGGCTTTAACAAAGAGAAAATTTACTCTCTCACAGTCTAAGAGGCTAGAAGTCTGGATTCAGGGTGACAGTTCCAGGGGAAGACTTTCTGTCTCTGTCAGCTCTGGGGGAAAGTTCTTGTCATCAGTCTTCCCTGGTCAAGGAATTTCTCAGCACTGGTACCCCACATCCAAAGGACGCGCTATTCTCCTGGCTGTTTTTCTTGGTGGTATGAGGTCCCCCTGTCTCTCTGCTCACTTCTCTTTTATATCTCAAAAGAGATTGACTTAAGACACAGCTAATCTTATAGATTGAGTCTTACCTCATTAACATAACTGCTGATAATTCTGCCTAATTATCATCCTAGAGGTAAGATTTACAACACATAGGAAAAATCATATCAGATGACAGAATGGTGGACAATCACACAATACTGGGAATCACGGCCTAGCCAAGTAGACAGATATTTTTAGGGGACACAATTCAATCCATGACACTTATTTTTTATTTTTCCAGGTGCAACTAATTGTCTCTATAAGTGGCTTCTTTCAGATATAATTATCCAGTTGTGCTCTCAAATACATATTGAAAAATTGAGTCAGCTTTATATTGTCTAGATTATAGTATTTGAAAATGTTTATTTTATTCTGCCTATGTTCAGAATAAAATTTGAGTTATTTATTGTTTTGTCTTCATTTAAAACTTTGGTCAACTTATCAATCTGTTGTAAATCAGTTGTAGGTAGAAAATGCTGATAAACCAAAAAAACCAAACCCATTGCTGTCATGTCAGTACCAACTCATGGCAACCCGATATGTTACAGAATAGAACTGCTCCATAGGGTTTTCTTGGCCATAATCTTTATAGAAACAGATTGCCAGGCCTTTCTTCCATGGTACCACTAATGAGTTCGAACTACCAACCTTTACAAAACCATTTGCACCACCCAGGGACTTTGCAATTTTCTAATTGGAAGTCATTTCCGGTGTATGAAACTAGTCACAGACTATTTAAAGTATATTTACTTACTATACTTTTAGTTACAGGAATATATAAATTAGCTGACATCAGACTTTGTTTTCTCTATGTGGCAGTGGTGTTCTAAAATTTTTCAGTGCAGAATAAACAAAAGAGGAAAAGAATTCCTTTAAATTCTTGGTACCACTTTTCCTAACACTCTGATATGGTGTGTTCATGTAGAGCCATGAACAAAGACTCAGCTCAAGGACAGCCATGGGTGTTACACTCCTTGCCCAATCTCTCCCGAAGTGAATCTGCATGAAAGCCTAGTTTTGCACTTTAGAGGTTGGCTCAGCTGTTCGGACAACACAAATCCTAGATTTTGTACCTCCTTCAACATCTCATTTGTTATTTAACCCCCTGAAAATCAATCAGTTTTGTCCTTTTGTGAACCAAGCAAAATAATTCTAGGAACTGGAGGACATTATGCTGAGTGTGATAAGTCAATCACAAAAGGACAAATATTGTATAAGACCTCTATTGTAAAAACCCATGAAAAAGTTCACACACAAAAAGTAACAATCTTTGTTACTAGGGATGGGAGGGGTGGGGGAGAAATACTAAATAGGCAATAGATAAGTGGTATCTTGGGTGAAGGGTGAGACAGTACACAATACTGGGGAAACCAGCACAACTTGTATAAGAAAAGGTCATGGAAGCTCCACAGACACATCCAAACTCCCTGAGGGACTGAGTTGCTGGGCAGAGGGCTGTGGGGACCATGGTCTCGGGGAACATCTAGCTCAGTTGGCATGACACAGTTTATAAAGGCAATGTTCTACATTCTACCTTGGTGAGTAGAGTCGGGGGTCTTAAAAGCCTGTGAGCAGCCATCTAAGATACTCCACTGGTCTCATCCCTTCGGGAGCAAGGGAGTGTGAAGAGAACAGGATACAAGGGAAAGATTAGTCCGAAGGACTAATGGACCACAGCTACCATGGCCTCCACCAGACTGAGTCCAGTACAGCTAGATGGTGCCCGGCTACCACCACTGACTGCTCTGCCCGGGATCACAACAGAGGGTTCTGGACAGAGCTGGAGAAGGATGTAGAGCAGAATTCTAACTCACAAAAAAAAGGCCATATTTACTGGCCTAAAGGATACTGGAGAAACCCCGAGAGTATGGCTCCCAGACACCCTTTTAGCTCAGTGGTGAATTCACTTTTGAGGTTCACTGTTCAACCCGGGAGTGGACAGCCCCATAAAACCAAATGGGACTAATGAGGCACAGCAGTCCAGGGACAAGGACTAGAAGGCAGAAGGGGACAGGAAAGCTGGTGATAGGGAACCCAAGGTTGAGTAAGGATAGTGCTGATGTGTTGTGAGGTTGTTAACCATTGTCATAGGGCAACGTGTACTGTTTAATGAGAAACTATTTTGTTGAGTAAACCATCTAAAGTGAGAATAACAGCACAATTGGAAGAGCGTAGTCGATATCACTAAACTGTGCATGTAGAAATTTTTGAAATGGTGTATCTTTGGCTATGTATATTTTCACCAAAAAAAAAACGTCAAGAAGGGAGAGGGTTGACATGTCGTGGGGTTGTTAACCAATGTCATAAAACAATATGTGTACTATTGTTTCATGAGAAACTATTTGTTCTGTAAACTTTCACCTGAAGTACAATAAAAAAATAATAATAATAATTCTAGGAAACCATAGCTAGTTCTTTTATGTCAGGACCCAAAAGGCAGTTGGCTGGGGTATTAATATTTAGAGTCTCACCTTGGCTTTGCCTCTGCAGAAAATCATGTGTATTATTCACCAGAGAGAAGCTGGTCTCTGATCATTTAATTCATCCCAACTAATTTAATTTAATCCATCCTAATTAAACTTGCTTTCAAGTTTAATTTATCCTAATTAATATGCTTCCAAGCTAGAAGCATAATTTCTTTATTCATTATGAGAAATATGCCAGCTGAATGACTGGTCAGTATATTTTCCCAGTTGGGAAATCTACTGAGAAACCAAATATAGATGCAAAGGTTGCTTCATTGACATGGAGTTAGAATGTAGAAATCAGGTGTTTTTATGACATTGTTGAGCTATGATAGTAACTAAGAAAGGCAGGTCACTAAAGAGGCTTTCTACCAAACTAGCCAGAAGCCTTAGAATCATTCGGAGATGCTTTTAAGCAAAGTATTCCAATGACTCGACCCACTTTATTAAACTCTTGGGAAAACTAGAGTTAGGTCAGGCAAAGACTGTAACAGTTGAAGTTTATTGAAGAAGATTATGAATCATACCTAGATTTTACTTTTTATCCAAATTTTTTTTATTTATATTTAATTGTAAAATTTTTCAAACGTATAGAGAAGAGAATTGTAAAATTACCCACCACTCAGATTCTACCATTGACATTTTATTGTACTTGCTTTATTGCATATCTGCCCATCCTTCCATCCATCCTTCTTACTTTTTGTACATTTCAAAGTAAGTTTCAGACATCAGTACATTTTTTAAAAACTTCGTATTTTGAAATTTTAAAAACATTCCCAAAAGCAGAAAAAACAGTATTAGGAAGCCCCATATACCCATTACTCTGATCCACCAATTGTCAACATTTTGCAAGTTGTTATGGATTGAATTATGTTCCCCCCCCCCAAAAAAAAATATGTGTTGTAAATCCTAATCTCTGCCTGTGGTTATAATCCCATTTGTGAATGGGTTGTGTTTCTTATGTTAATGAGGCAGGATTAGGGTATATTTTGAGTCACTCTATTTTAAGATATAAAAGAGATGAAATAAGCAAGTGAGAGAGGTAGAGATGGGGGAAGAGAAATGCCAAGCCACATGAAGATTGTCTAGGAGCAGAAGCCCAGAAGAGACTAGGTCTTTCCTCCAGAGTCGACAGCTCAAATTTGGACTTCTAGCCTCCTAAACTGTGAGAAAATAAATTTCTGATTGTTAAAGCCACCCACTTATGGTATTTCTGTTATAGCAGCACTAGATAACTAAGACATCAGTCTTATTTTATCTCCTTCCCTCACCCACACTTTTTTTTTCTTGACTAGTTTAAAATAGACAGCATATCATTTCACTCATAAGTCCTTGTATCTCTAACATAAAAGAATTTAACACATTACCATTTGACAAAATCAACAAAATTCCTTAATTTAGTCCTTGTCAGTTTTCCCTAATTGTCTCAAACAATGTCTTTTTACATTTTCTTTGTTTGAATCAGAATCCAATAAGGTCCACACATTACAATTAAATCTCTTTTCATTCTTTTTTGATGTTGCTCCTCAGAGTCTGTAATTTCAATTGCCCCATCTTCAAGTTTCCTGATTCTTTTATTCTGCCAGTTCGGATCTGCTGTTAATCCCCTCCAGTGGAATTTTTCATTTCAGTGTTGTATTTTCTAGCTGTAGTATTTCTGTATGGTTCTTTTTAAAAATTTCTGTCTGTTGAAATTCTCATTTTGTTCCTGTATCATTCTGATTTCCTTTAGTTCTTTGCATTTTTCTTTATCTCTTTGAGCATATTTTTAATTCCATTGTTTTAGAGTCTTTGTCTAATAAGTCCATTATCTATTCTTCCTCAGGGGCAGGTTCTGTCCCTTTATTTTATTCTTTTACATGGGACATCCTTTTTTACTTCAGTGTATGCCTTGTGATTTTTTTGTTGAAACCAGGAGATTAGACTATTATAATGCAGTAACTCTGGAGGTCAATTCTTCTGGGAGTGCAGCTGTCACTAATTTAAGACCAGGCTGCTTGTCTCAGAGTGCTGGCTGTCACACCTTTATCAGCAGTCTCCCTCTTTGGGAAAGTGGGCTGTTGCCTCTTTAACACCAGGCTACCTACCTGAGAGTGTTGGCTGTCACTGCTTTAAGACCAGGATCCCTGTCTGGGTGTGTTAGCCACTGCAGCCAGCCACACTGAGCCAGGGAGGGGGTAGTATGGTATGGACAGGTGAAAATCCAAAGCTCTCCTTCCATGTATATGTCACCTTTTTTCTTGATTCAGCATTTGCTTAGATGCTGTGAACCTCTGACTGATTGCCAGAGTTCTCAGATTATTGATTGATTCTACCAACTTCTGCTTGTGTTTTTTTTTGTTGTTTGTTTTCTTGTGGGAGGACAAGAAAGTGTAACTGCTTATGCCACCGTCTTGCTCTGCCTCTGGTGTTCTAAATTTCTTTTAATTTTATAATATTCTCTCCCTTCATTTTTCATACCATATTGATTTGTTGAAGAAGTTGGCTCATTTGTCTTGGAGAATTCACCTTCTGGATTTGGCTGATTATATCCTTGAGTTTTGTTTAACCAGTTCCTCTCTTTCCTTTATTGCCTGTAAACTGGTGGTTAGATCCAGATGTGATTACATTCTAGGCCAGTTATCTTGGCAAGACAACTTCATAGGTGGTGCTGGTACTTCTTAACGACATCTCCTCAGGAAGCACATGATATGTGATCATCCCATTGTTAGTAATGTAAAGACTGATCTTTGGATTCAGGCGCAATCTTCAGAAAATTATGGTCAATTCTAGGTTCATTCATTAATGTGGACTTACAAGATGGTCACTTTTCTAATTCAATCATTTCTTCTGCATTTATTAATTGGAAGAACTTTTCCTCACCAGTTACTTGGTAACTCTGAAATGCATTTTTTTTTTTAACCGCAAAGGCAGGATAAACGCTTGATTCTATCCCTTTATTTATCAATGTTCAGAATAACGAGTTATCCTGGCAACCTCCAAAGGTTTTTTTTAAATTTATTTTTTATTATTATTTGTTATTTTTTTAAATGAACTCATAGATTTTTATGTATTTGCCATGTTGCCATGCATTGCAGTCATTATTCTTTTTGTTACTGCAGTTGCCCCCATCTTTGGCCAGTGGGATTCCCTTCAGGGTGGCCTCTGAGTCGTTTCGACACAACTTAGTGATCTTTGATAGCTTCCTTACTTTCTGGTATGACCAGATGTTCAGAACTCATCTTGTACATTTCCTGCCCCAGACCTGAAATAGGGCATTTCTCAAAGAGGCCCTAGTTCCTTTTAGTATCTAGATAGCACAGTCCAGGCAGAAACATAGGATTACTTTGTAACTTTTTCCTACTAGTTTATTTTTTAATTATAAGTAGGCCATAGTAAAAGTATAAGAAAGAAACTGTTGTTAAGATAGAAATGTGATCTATTTCTCTCAACAGCATTTATGAGGAGCCTGACCATGCCTAAAATCGCTCTACAAGCCTTAAAAAATCCTGCTGGCCTGGCCACACCCCAGACCAATTTCAGCAGACATTTAGATATTCTATAGAATTTTGCAAAGCTCCCAGGTGGTTCAAGTGTGCTGACAAGGCTAAGCATGTTCGTCCAGCAGTGAAACTTACCTTATGCCATGGAATTCTAACTGCAAACCAAATAACTAGGATAAAGAATCACTTGGGCACTAGCCATACAAACAGTGAAGTGCAGCAGGCAACACAGAATGACTATTAGGTGGAAAATATGCTTATTTTAAAGGTAGATATCAAAGATCACTTACATAGGTATTAAATTTTAGAAACATCCAAACAATATCTGTTATTGTTGAGGATTTTTTTTTTTTTAATCACACCCAGTATATGAAGAATGGTTTGTTACCATGGATGGCATGGGGGGACAGGTGAGCTTCCAAGATAAGATAGCTTGCCTGTGCTGTTACAGGGCCCTTGCTGGTGTCCAGCAAATTCCAGCAGTCTTGGTTATACATGTTTTAAAGGACAGCAACTCTTTCAGCATATAAAATTGTAAAAACACAAAAGTATCAATTATATATCTCATTATTTGATCCACAGGACAGATAAAAACCAAGAGAATACAGAATATGTTTAAAAACAAAACCCATTGCTGTCGAGTCGATTCCAACTAGGGCTCCCTAAAATCTAGCTTTAATCATTGTGTTCTCTTGGATTAGGATAACTAGACTTGTGGTAAATTTCATGTGGCTACACAGACATACACAAATGAGTGTGTGTAAAAACTGGTGAAATCAAAGTGAGAGCTGTAGTTGAGTTGATTGTATTGTATCAATGTCAAGTTTCCTGCTTTTAATAATGTACTGTAGTTATAGAAGATTTTATCAGTGGGGGTACTAGGTAGCGGGTACACAGGATCCTCTGTACTATTTTTGTAACTTCTTGCGAGTCTAAAATTATTTCAAAATAAAAAAGAAGATACCTGGACTCTGGAAAATCCCTTTGTTTAGAATATCTTAGGTTCCAGCCATTTCTGCATTCACTATCTTTAGTAACTTGATTATGGAGCTCTTTAAAAATATGTATGGCTGCTAACCAAAAGGTTGGCAGTTCAAGTCCACCGGCCACTCCTTGGAAACCCTATGGGGCAGTTCTACTCTGTCCTATAGGGTCTCTGAGTTGGAATCGACTCACTGACAATAGGTTTGGGCTTGGGTTCTAAAAATATGTATGTCTCATTGGTAACCAAATATTATAAATTTGTATTGTGTCCACTGTTTCTGTCTTATAGATCTGAACAACCACCACACTCAGACTTACTGAGGGCACAATTGAGTCAGCATGTCACTATCTTGAACGAACAAGATAGTTCTCTCACAGAAGAGATAGCTAAGCCCTTTGAAGTTTCCACAGTAAGAAATGAGCACCAGAGGATGAAGGTTAGTCTTTTTTTTTTTTTTTTAATAAGTTTCAAGTTGTAGAAGTTATTAATTTGAGGTAATAGTTGTGTTCTTAAGAATAATTAACATATTTGAATAAAAAAGGTAATGGTAAGGAAAGTAATGATAAGTGAGATTTGGTTTTGGGGGCTTTGTTGTTTTAACTTTCTGATCTCAGGCTTTTTGAATAACGTGTTTTGTATAGGAATCCCAATTCCTGACATTGTTAATTCAGGTCCTGGAGCTAACCTAATTAAACATATCTACCACAACATTTTCTAAGGAACTTATAAACATCATGTAACAGTTTGGTTTTCTGTCTCCACTCCATACTTTAAAAATACTATATATCATGTCAGTTCAGCAAATATATATTAATCTGTTACTGTACACTGGTACCAGTGTACCAGAAAAGAGATAAATAAAATGTGACCCCTCCTTCTGGAAATAATGATGTCATTTGGCATTGTGGGATGAGCGTAGTAAGAAAATGTCTAAGAACATGGACCTTCAGGTAAGGCGGTGAGCCATCTGGAGGAGCCATGAGGACAGACTTTGGGATGGAGGAGAGGGAAGAGGCATGCCAGGGGACCATCAAAAGATTGACAGGATTTTGACAGGCTAAGAGCCCTGGTGGCACAGTGGTTGAGCACTTGGCTGCTAACCAAAAGGTTGGCAGTTTGAACCCACCAGCTGCCCTGCGGGGAGAAAGATGTAGCACTCTGCTTCCATAAAGATTACAGCCGTTAAAACCCTGTGGGCAGTTCTACTCTGTCCTTTTGGGTCGATATGAGTCAAAATCGACTTGACGGCAGTGGGTAAGAGTGCAGGGTGAAGGGCAAGGGCAACTGGAAAGGGCTGTTGTGGGCAAAAGAACAGGCTGGGAAACCTCACACATATCCCGGAAACAGGGCTACAGGGCAGGGCTCAGGTCTGGGGGTGCCCCGTGGTTATGAGATGAAGCCCAAGAGGTAGTCAGGGCTATGCTGCACAGAGTTTTTATCCCTATACCAGGAAGTTTGTGTTTTAATTTAATAGATTCTGGAAATCATTGAGCTTTTAGAACAGGGCTATAAGATGATTTCTGCAGTATCTTAGAGAATTCCTTCTGTTTGGGTTGGGACAGACAGTGGAGGAGGGAACACCGCAGTGGTTCAGACAAGCGGTTAGGAGCAGGTGCAGAGGGGGAGTTTGAAGATGATGAACAAGAACTGATGGGACAAATTCCCAAGGAAAGCACAAGGGGTGAACACAGAAGCCCAGATCTAGAGCTTTCCCATTCCAGTACCCATCATTCATGAGAGAAGCCATATTCAGAGAGATGGTCTCTCTTTTAAGTTCAATGTCTTATGGATTCATCTTGTTTCAAAATATATTTTTTATTCTTATATGTTGTCTTAGTTATCTAGTGCTGCTATAAAAGAAATACCACAAGTGGATGGTTTTAACAAAGAGAAGTTTATTCCCTTACAGTAAAGTAGGCTAAAAGTCCAAATTCAGGGTGTCAGCTCCAGGGGAAGGCTTTCTCTCTCTGTTGGCCTTCTCATCAGTGTTCCCCTGGACTAGGAGCTTCTCAGCACAGGGACCCCCGGCCAAAGGACGCACTGCTCCTGGCACTGCTTTCTTGATGATATAAGGTCCCCCTCATCTGTCTGCTCACTTATGTCTTTTTTATCCCAAGAGATTGCCCCAGGACATAGTCCAATCTTGTAGATTGAGTCCTGCCTCACTAACACAACTGCCACCCATCCTCCCTCATTAACATCGTAGAGGCAGGATTTACAACATACGGGAAGATCACACGATACCTGGAATAATGGCCCAGCCAAACTGATAGACACATTTTTGGGGGGACATAATTCAATCCATGACATATGTAATACACTGTTTTCTGGCTTTGATTTTTTAAAATAACATTATGTTTTCGGTGAAAGTTTACACAGCAGTTTAGGTGCCTGTTCAACAGTTCCTACACAGATTGTTTGGTGACATTGGTTACATTCTTCATGATGTGTGAACTTTCTCATTATTTCTGTTCTGTTTTGTTTCCATTAATTTAGTTTCCCTATGCCCTTACACTCTCATCTTTGTTTCAAAGTAATTGTTGATCGTTTAATCTCATGTACATGATTTTTTTTTTAATTTTGTTATTGTATTTTAGGTGAAGGTTTACAGAACAAACAGTTTCTCATTAAACAGTACCCATATTGCCGTATGACAATGGTTAACAACCACAACCCCACAGCATGTCAACACTGTCCTTACTCAAACTTGGGTTCCCTGTCACCAGCTTTCCTGTCCTCTTCTGCCTTCTAGTCATTGTCCCTGGACTGCTGTGCCTCCTTAGTCCCGTTTTGTTTTATGGGACTGTCCAGTCCCCAGCTGAACGGTGAACCTCGGTAGTGACTTCACCACTGAGCTAAAAGGGTGTCCGGGGGCATACTCTTGGGGTTTTTTCAGTCTCTGTCAGGCCAGTAAATCTTGTCTTTTTTGTGTGTGTTAGAATTTTGTTCTACATCCTTCTCCAGCTCTGTTCAGAACCCTCTGTTGTGATCCTGGTCAGAGCAGTCAGTGGTGATAGCCACGCACCATCTAGCTGTACTGGACTCAGTCTTTTGGAGGCCTTGGTAGCTGTGGTCCATTAGTCCTTTGGACCAATCTTTTCCTTGTATTCTGTTCTCTTCACTCTCCCTTGCTCCCGAAGGGGTGAGACCAGTGGGGTATCTTAGGTGGCTGCTCACGGGCTTTTAAGACCCCAGACACTACTCACTAAAGTAGAATGTAGAACATTGTCTTTCTAAACTGTGTTATGCCAGTTGAGCTAGATGTTGCCTGAGACCATGGTCCCCACAGCCCTCTGCCCAACAATTCAGTCCCTCAGGGAGTTTGGATGTGTCTATGGAGCTTCCATGACCTTTCCTTGTACAAGTTGTGCTGGCTTCCCCAGTATTGTGTGCTGTCTTACCCTTCACCAAAGTTACCACTTATCTATTATTACTTGGTATTGCCTTGCCTTCCTCTCCATTAGAAGGTTCTATACCTACACCATTTATTCCCTCTTTTATTGTTCTGATGTTGTTGTCATTTACAGATTAACTGCTCTGATTCCCTGTTGTATTTCTTTTGGTTTTGGATAGTCCTTGAGTGTTCATTTACTGGATTGGTCTCTGGCTGGTATGATCTACATCCTAGATTCAGCCTGTGAGCTGATGGTGTTTGTTCTCAGATCGAAGGAGTCCCTTCAATAAGTCTTGTAAGTTTGGTTTGGTTTTTACACAGTCCCTTAATTTCTGTTTATCTGGAAATGACCTAATTTCACCATCATGTTTGGGTGAGAGTTTTACAGGATATATTATTCTTGGCTGGCAATTTTTTTCTTTCAAGGTTTTATATATGTCATCCCATTGCCTTCTTGCCTGCATGGTTTCTGCCAGGTAATCTGAGCTTAGTCTTATTGTTTCTCATCTGTATGTGACTTTTTGTTTTTCTTGAGCTGCTCTCAGGATTCTTTGTCTTTGGTTTTGGCGAGTTGTGATTATGATATGCCTTGGTGATTTTCTTTTTGGGGTCTGTGCTGTATGGGGTTTGTTGGGCTTCTTGGATGGCCAGCTTTTCATCTTTCATGATATTGGGGATGTTTTCTGTCAGCAGTTCTTCAATGATCCTCTCTGTGTTTTCTGTTGTCTCCCCCTGTTCTGGAACTCCAATCACTCGTACATTTTTGCTTTTGATTGTATCCCACATAATTCTCAGGTCTCTTCATTTTTCTTCTTTCTTTTTTCTGATTTTTCCTCAAACAGAGTTGTATCCAAGTGTTTGTCTTCACTTTCACTGATCCTGTCTTCCACCATTTCAAACCTGCTCCTCAGCTCTTCTGTGACACTATTTCTGAAATCTTGTTGTTTATCTTTTGGATTTCTAATTGTTGTTTTTGTATGATTTCTAGTTGTGAATTTATTTTGGCATTTTGTTCCTGCATTATTTTCCTGAATTATTCCATCTTTTTGTTGGTATTTTCCATGAATTTGTCTGCCTTTTCCATGAATTTGTCTATTTTTTCCTCATTTTTGTCTGCTTTTTGCTTCAACTCTTGGACAGCTCTGACTATTAGAGATTTAAATTCCCTATCGGGTAGTTCTAGTGCCTTTTCTTCTACTGGAAAGAGTCATCTGTTGTTTTATTTTGGACGCCTAGTGGAACCATCCTGTCCTGTTTTTGTAAATGTTTTGATATTGTCTGCTGTCTTCGGGAGCATTTGGTAGTTATTTTTCTCATTTATTGACTGTAGATTTGTTTGTTTCATCCTATTGTTTTATTTGGCTATCTCTGAGCAGGCGGGCTGTGTGTTCTTTGTTGTTTGCTCATCTGTGGGCACAATATTTTTCACCTCCTTCTCCAGTTGGCAGGGTCAATCGCTCAGATATGGAACAGCAGGGCAGGTCTAGCTGAAGAGGAGTTGCCGGGATGGGTTGTTTGTGGCACTTACTACAGCCACCAGGGCAGGCCAGTAATCAGTGGAGGGCAAGTTCCGGTAGGCTGTGCCGTGCTGCTTGGTGGTGTGATGTTCAGCACACAGTGCAGGTAGGCAGGATGGAGAAGGGAGATTGTGGTGTGTGGAGCTAAGATGGATATGGGAGATAGGAGAGAGGAACAGGGGCCAAAAACATACAAACAAACAAAAAAGAGTGCTAGGGGAGCTTCCCATTGGAGTGGAGAGATGAGCGACTATGAAATGGAGGGGAAAAAAAGGGAGAAAAAGAGGGAAAAAATGAATAAATAAAAATTAGAAAGCAAAAAGAAAAGCTCCCAGGGATCCCACCAGTGTGGCTGTGAGGTCTGGGGAAGTTGCTCTCAGGCCATGAAGTGCAGCCTGGCTAGAAGGGGTAGAGGTGTCACTCGGCGCCAGGTATTCAGAGGACAGGAAGAGAAAGAAAGTATAGAGAGAAAAGAAACTGAGTAATGAAGAAAGACAAAAAGGGAGAAAGAGGGAAAAGAAAACAAAACAAACAAATTTAAAAAAAAGAACAAGAAAAAACCAAAAGAAACCATGGGAAAAAAAGCAAGAAGACAGAAATGTGCTCAGGGATCCCTCTGCACGTCTGCTCCAACTGAGGGGGTAGGTCCCAAGCTGCATAGTACTGCCTGGCTAGAACGGGCTCCCAATTCGAGAAAAGAAAAAGAAAACAAACAAAAAAAAGCCCCAGGATGCCACCAGCATGGCAGCATGGGCCGGAAAGTAGTCTCACATTCGAGCAGCGTTTCACAGCCTTTCAGGAAGAAGCAAAGATGGTGCACGGAGCCAGGTATTTGAGAGAAGGGAGGGGAAGGTGGTGAGAGGTAAGGAAGAAATCTATAGAGCGGAAGAAAGCAACACCAGCAGCCAACAAAATGGCACTTAGGGAGCCAGCCAGTGCGGGTGGGTGGAATCCAGGTGACATCGGTGTGAAGCCGGTGCTTCCCAGCCAAGAGACTGTGGCCACAGGAAGCAGAGGAGGCCGAGTGTGAGTGAAGGAGGGTGGGAAAGAGTATATTGCTAGTTACTGGTTGTTCTGTCTCCTGCTGGAAGCTCCGTGGAGCTACTTTCTTGTACCTGCTGTTTGCTGGTCTCTGATTGGGGTCCAAGATGGCGGATCCATGTTGTGTTAGCTGATAGGGGACCTCTGCATGTATCTCTCCTCGCTCTCTGTTCTCTGTCAGTTTCTTATTCCATGCAGTGCTTAGCTGAGTTCTTTATCTCTTCATCTGATGCTTAGAGTTTCAGGATTGCCATTTTGTCTGTTTGGCTTAGTTTTTTTGGATCTTTGCTGTGGAGGGACGGCGTGGTGCTTCTGCCTATACCGCCATGTTGCCCGAAAGTCTCTCATATACATGATGTTTTAAAGAGCACAGAACTTACAGGTGATATTCATTATTTTTTTAGTCAATTTGTTATCTAGCTACATCTAGCTCAAGGGTTAGTTTCGGTTCAAGATTTGAAGAGTATCTCAGGGCAGTAGTCTTGGGGAGTCCTCTAGTCTTATCTAGTCCAGTTGGTCTGGTTTTATTTTGTTTTTTAGGAATTTGAGGTTCTGTTCCACATTTTTCTGCCATTCTATCAGTGTCCATCTATTGTGGTCCTGATTAGACAGGTCAGTAGTGGTAGCTGGGCACCGTCTAGTTCTTCTGGTCTCAGGGTAAATGAGGCTGTTATTCATATAGAGTATTTGTCCTGTAGATGGTTTCTTTTTGCCTTTGGTTTCCTTCTTTCTCTTTTGCTCGGGATGAGTAGAGACTAATAGTTGTATCTTAGATGGCTGCTCTGGCTTTGATTTTTTTTTTTTTAAGTTTTTATTTTTTCATGCACATAGTGCAAATATTCCACACGTGCTCCTCCCGGAGGCAAGTTTCACTGCCACTGTCTTGTATCACATGCCTGTGTTTCTGTATGATCCAGAACTCTGCCATCACCCCTCAAGCCTTTTCAGAGCACCTCAATCCTCTCCAAGCCCCGCTTTTCTTACCTCTTCAATTAAAATAGATTATAAGGACTTTTTTTAGGCATTTCAAATACATGTACATACAGTGATGTAATGAACCCACCAATCCCATGCCCAGCAACCCAAATTCACATTTGTTACTGTTGCACTACATTTGTTTCAGACTGCCTCATCCTCTCTCTCTCCCCCTCCCACCCTCTCTTTCTTCTTCCTCCTCCTTTCCTCTCTTTCTCCCACTGCCTTCTCTTCCTCCTCCTGCTCTTTCCCTCCCCCTTTTCTCCCCTCTCCTCTTTCTCCTCTAACTCCCTTCTCCTTTTCCTTCTTCAGAAGGAAAATGCTGATACAACCCAGTGGGCCTCTCACCACTCCCATGCAGCTGTCAGATAGACTTTTATGTATTCTTCCTGCTCCTGTTTTCATGTACTATGTTATGTGTGACTCCATATACAACCTAGCGTTCTGTTTTGTTTGAGGTGTGATGCTGTATGTGTGAATTTTTAAAAGTGTGTTTTAAGAAGACCAGAACTTTTGTCTTTTAGAGCCATCTATGTTGATAAATGTAGACCTTAAGAAGGATTCTGTTTTCAGGTTTCATTTTTATTTTCTTAAGTACTGCTTTGTGAAAACATTGTTTCCATTCTTTTCCACTGCAAGTACATCACATCTCGGCCGTGTTGGGGGTGAGGTAAGTGTTGGTGACTGCCTTTTGCTATCTAATCATCTCCTTTTTAAAAACGTATAAAAGTATGTTTGTATTAGCAAACATATTACAAGTTCAAAACAGCCAGTGTACTCATAATTTTTCAAATAATGACTTCGGTATTAATTGGGTACTGTATAACTAACAACTAATGAAACAAATTATATCCTGCCTCCTCTACTAGGCTTTTTGTTCCCTTTTGAATCCTAGTGATCTCATCTAATCATAAAAATTACCAATAAATTAATGACAAAATCTAACCTTAAAAATGGACATAAGTAGGAGGTTTCTCAGACGACTAGGTTGTGACTGCAGAAGTGCACAGCCTCAGAGAAAAATGTCACCGACATGGTACGGGCAAGGCAAGCCTTGTGAACTTCAGAACAAAATGCTTTTGTGGGTACTAGGACTGTTTAGGTTCACACATCGTCCTTTAGTGATTAAAAACAAAAAACGAAACCCACTGCCATCGAATCATTTCTGACTCATAGCGACCCTATAGGACAGAGTAGAACTCTCCCATAGGGTTTCCGAGGAGCGGCTCGTTGATCCGAACTGCTGACCTTTTGGGTAGCAGCCGAGTTCTTAACCACTAGACACCGGGCCTCCATTTAGTGATTAGCGAAATAAAATACTTTCGAGTTTTTTTGTGTATTGAAACAACGTACACATTTAGTAAATACTATGGGTTAAATATCTCTCTTTAGACAAAATCTTGAAAGTAAAGATTTTTCAAAATTTAAGAAAGTGCTGCTAGAAATTACTGGGTTAAGAGTCTGATGAAACTCAGTAATATTTACTTTCATCTCTTGGGTAAATGGCTAATTAAACAGCCACATATAAATGATGTTTACCTGTGGGTCCCTATGCTGTCAGCTGGAGTCAATCCTGTCGCTTGAGTAAATACATCATTAAAGCTGCAGAAACCTGGATTATGTCCCCTTGAGACCAGATAAGATCCACAGCGCCTGAGTAATCTGTTAGGTAATTACATAATTGAGCAGCATGCTTTTAAGTCAGAAAAACTTGTCATTACTGTATGTGTAAAAAGATGAGTTGGGTGCTTACCATTAATACGCAAAGTTCCGTAGTGTTCCTTTTTGTCCAAGTGATGTCTATTTCTGTGGTCGAGAACTTCTCCAGGCCCAGCAGAGCAGCATTTGCTGGCCTTACTCAGAGAGCTGATTGAGCCCTGCTCCCCTCCTCCCCTGCCACACACCTCGATTTTATTCACCAGAAAGACATGTGATTGGTCATAGAAACTCTTCACCTTTCTCACTAAAATGATGGACTGTTTTCTTGTTCTTATCTCTTGAATACTTGTTTGCTGACTCCTACAAATACTTTCCTCTTTCTTTTAATTGCTCCATAGAGAACCTCGCCTTCCTCTGCTATAACTAGATATAACTAAAGTGCTCATTTCTCTTTAAACAATGAAAAATTATTCCTGGTGTCCAAGAGGAAGGTTCTTGAGGAAGAGTCAATTAAATCTGTGTATTAGAGGGAAATACAGTCTGCTGTTGTCAGCATCGGTGGTTTTTAATTCTGTTGCTTTACTGTATCTGTATTAATAGCACTGGGTTACATGTAGAAGGGAGTTTAATTTCACAAAATGCTTTCGCATTCATTTTCTCTTTGTACCACCCATCACAGAATTGGGATTCCTTTAGAGCTAGCATATGTTTTCTTTAAAAAACAAGCAGAAAAGAAAGCTTAGACTATTAAGACAAACAAGAAGAAAAGGAAAGTTGCCCATTATCCTACTATCCATATATAACCCTATTGACATTGTGGTGTATGGTTTTTAATATTTAATATATTTACAAACATGGGTTGTACTGTTTGTGTACATAACCTGTCGTTTAGGGAACTTCCTTCCTTATCATTACATACTCTTCCACATCATCTCAAAGAGCTGTTCAGCAGCCCCTGAGTGATATTGCATTGCCTCTTTAGTTCCTGCTATTGAACAGCTGAGTTCTAATTTTTCCTGTAGTAAAAAAAGTTTCAAAGTACATCTGTGCAGTCAGTTTTACAAACATCCATGATAGTGCCTTAGAATGAATTCCTACATGTAGAGTTATTAGATCAAAAGGTATGCATATTGTTTTAGTGTTTGCTGTGAATTGCCTGATCTCATTCTGGAAGGCTATCGGACTTACCAGTAATGGATGAAAATATCATTTCTCTGAGCTGTTTATGAAACAATACTATCAGGGTTTTGTTTGTTTTTCTTTTGCCAATTTGAGAGGTAAAAAGACATCCAATTTTTTTTTTGTTCATCTGACCTTTTTATTACAATTGAGGTCAAACTTTTTTCCTACCTATTTTTCATCCATTTGTATTTCTTCTTTTATAATTTGCCAGTTCATGTTCTTTGTTCATTTTTCTATTAGGTAAGTAATATTTTCCTTGTTGACTTGTAAGTACTCTTTCTATATAAATTTGTATAATTTGTTGTAATATTTTTAACAATTTGATTTTTACCTTTTGTTTTTCTTAATGGTGTTTTAGATACAAATCTTTTCCATTAATATCTTCACCCATCTGTTTATACGTTTGAATATCACAATTGATAAGCTTCTGAGTATAAACTAAGAGCCAGCCTAGGTGACTCTTGGGGCTCTAGACATAGCAGGATTGATACTGAAACTGGAATTAGGCAAAAATTCTAGCAGAGGTGATGCCAAGACAACGGAGTAGTCAGGCACTTCCAGTGGTCCCTCTTACAACAAGGACTCGAAAAAACAAGTGAATCGATTATATATGACAGTCGAGGAGCCCTGAACATCAAAGGCAAAGTTGAGGAATCAGACTGAGTGGCAGGGGGAGGGAGAGATGGTTCAGAAGCAGTGAGGAGTTGCCGGACCTGACCAGGAGCCAGTGCTCTGCGGGCGGATTGGCCGGCATGCACAATGAGGCAGGCATTTGGGACGCGTTTTCCACGTTGGGAGACACCGAGCGGCCGAGAGTCTGCTCAGGCCTCCAGAGCCAGTGAAAGTAGTGTTCGGTTGGCAAAAGATAAGTACGTGCGTTTAACCTACTGCGCGGGTCAGACAACACCCCGTTTAGGAAGAACCTCTCTCACATTTACCTGCTGCCTCCCTGCTCTTTAGGAAGAACCTCTCTCACATTTACCTGCTCACTCCCCGCTCTGCGCAGGTCCTGGGGCCGGCTTCATCAATTTCCCTGTCCTCTGGGCCAGAAGTAGGGATGACATATGTAAAGCCTTGAAGGAGAAAAATGCCAGCCAACAGTTATAGATCCAGCAAAACTATCACTCAAATAAGATGGTGAAATTAGGACATTTCCAGATAAACAGAAGTTTAGGGAATTTGCAAAAACCACACCAAAATGATAAGAAATGCTAAAGGGAGTCCTCTGGTTAGAAAATCACTAACATCAGATAACAACCCAAGACTAGAACACAGAACAGAGCAACTAGGTACAAACCCAGATAGGGAAGTCACAAAAATAAATCAAAGTTAAAACACTGAAAATAGGGAAACAGAGACGTCAGTATGTAAAAGATGACAACGTTAAAACAAAAAAGGGGGACTAAAAAATGTAGTCATAGATCTTTCATATGGAGAGAAAGTCAAGGCAATATAAATAAATAAAAGATTGTTTTAAACTTACAAAATGGGGGTAAATATTACGGTAACCACAAAGGAAACTAACAATCCTACACATCAAAATGAAAAACAAAAAAAACATAAAGAGTCAGCAGATACAAAATCAACAACAATGAAAAAGATGAAAAGAAAATACAAAAAGAAAAATGACTCAGCACAGAAAATTAAGTGCAACAAAGAAACTGTCAACAACACACAAAAAAAGACATCAAAATCACAGCAGTAAATGCATACCTATCAATAATTATGCTGAATGTAAATGGGCTAAGCTCACCAATAAAGAGACAGAGAGTGGCAGAGTGGATTAAAAAACACTATCCATCTATATGCTGCCTACAAGAGACACACCTTAGACTTAAAGACGCAAACAAACTAAAACTCAAAGGATGGAAAAAAATATATCAAGCAAACAACACTCAAAAAAGAGCAGGAGTGGCAATAT
>NW_004443978.1:6379116-6380308 GCF_000243295.1 Trichechus manatus latirostris | reverse complement strand
AAATATATCAAGCAAACAACACTCAAAAAAGAGCAGGAGTGGCAATATTAATCTCTGACAAAATAGACTTTAAAATCCACCACAAAGGGTAAGGAAGGACACTATATAATGATTAAAGGGCCAATACACGTGTAGGACATGACCATAATAAATATTTACGCACCCAGCGACAGAGCACAAACACAAATACATAAAACAGACTCTTAACAGCATTGAAAAGAGAGATAGACAATTCCACAATAACAGTAGGAGACTTCAACACACCGCTTTCAGTGAAGGGCAGAACATCCAGAAGGAAGCTCAGTAAAGACACGGAAGATGTAAATGCCACAACCAAATTGATCTCACAGAGGTATACAGAACACTCCACCCAACAGCAGCCAAATATACTTTCTTTTTCAACACAAATGGAACATTCTCCAGAATAGACCACATATTAGGCCATAAAACAAGCCTTAACAGAATCCTAAACATCAAAATATTACAAAGCATCTTTTCTGACCATAAAGCCATAAAAGTGGAAATCAATAACAGAAAAAGCATGGGAAAAAACTCAAACACGTGGAAACCGAGCAACACCTTGCTCAAAAACTAGTGGGTTATAGAAGAAGTTAAGGACGGAATAAAGAAATTCACAGAATCAAATCAGAATGAAAATATATCGTACCAGTACCTTTGGGACACAGCAAAAGCAGTCCTCAGAGGTCAGTTTATAGCAATAAATGCACACATCCAAAAAGAAGAAAGGCCCAAAATCAAAACATTAACCCTACAACTTGAACAAACAGAAAGAGAGCAGCAAAAGAAGCCCTCGGGCACCTGAAGAAAGCAAATAATAAAAATTAGAGCAGAATTAAATGAAATAGAAAAATAATTGAAAGAGTTAACAAAATCAAAAGCTGGTTCTTTGAAAAGATCAACAAAATTGATAAACCATTGGCCAAACTGACAAAAGAAAAACAGGAGAGGAAGCAAATAACCCGAAAAAGAAATGAGATGGGCAATTATCACAACAGACCCAACTGAAATTAAAAGAATCATAACAGAACACTATGAAAAGTTATACTCTTAACAAATTTGAAAACCTAGAGGAAATGGACAAATTTCTAAAAACACACTACCTACCTAAACTAACACAAACAGAGGTAGAACAACTAAATAAACCCATAACAAAAGAAGAGATTGAAAAGGT
>NW_004443978.1:6359690-6379016 GCF_000243295.1 Trichechus manatus latirostris | reverse complement strand
CCCATAACAAAAGAAGAGATTGAAAAGGTAATTAAAAAACTCCCAACAAAAAAAAAGCCCTAGCCCTGACAGTTTCACTGGAGAATTCTACCAAACTTTCAGAGAAGAGTTAACACCACTAGTACTAAAGGTATTTCAGAGCATAGAAAAGGATGGAATACTCCCAAACTCATTCTTTGAAGCCAGCATAACCCTGATACCAAAACTAGGTAAAGACACCACAAAAAAAGAAAATTACAGACCAATATCCCTCATGAAATAGATGCAAAAATCCTCAACAAAATTCTAGCCTAGAATTCAGCAACATATCAAAAAAATAATTCACCATGACCAAGTGATTCATACCAGGTATGCAGGGATGGTTCAACATTAGAAGAACAATCAATGTAATCCATTACATAAATAAAACAAAAAACAAGAACCATATGATCTTATCAATTGATGCAGAAGAGGCATTTGACAAAGTACAACACCAATTCATGATAAAAACTCTCAGCAAAAAAGGAATAGAAGGGAAATTCCTCAGCATAATTAAGGGCATTTATACAGAGCCAACAGTCAACATCATCCTAAATGGAGAGAGTCTGAAACCATTCCCCTTGAGAACAGGAACCAGACAAGGATTTTATCACCACTCTTATTCAACATTGTGCTGGAGGTCCTAGCCAGAGCGTTTAGGCTAGAAAAAGAAATAAAGGGCATCCAAATGAGTAAGGAAGAAGTAAAAGTATCTTTATTTTGCAGATGATATGATTTTATGCACAGTAAACCCCAAAGCATCACAAGAAAACTACTGGAACTAATAGAAGATTTCAGCAAAGTATCAGGATACAAGATAAGCATGCAAAAATCAGTTGGATTCCTTTACACCAACAAAGAGAACTTCAAAGAGGAAATCACCAAATCAATACCATTTACAGTAGCCCCCAAGAAGATAAATAACTTAGGAATAAATCTAACCAGAGACGTTAAAGACCTATACAAAGAAAACTGTAAGACGCTACTGCAAGAAACTAAGAGACTCACATAAGTGGAAAAATGTACCTTGCTCATGGTTAGGTAGACTCAACATTGTGAAAATGTCAGTTCTACCCAAAGCATTCTACAGATACAATGCAATCCCGATTCAGATTCCACTCGCATTTTTTAATGAGATGGAGAAACAAATCACCATATGGAAAGGGAAGAAGCCCCGAATAAATAAAGCATTACTCAAGAAGAACAAAGTGGGAGGCCAACACTACCAGATTTTAGAACCTATTATACCACCATGGTAGTCAGAACAGCCTGGTACTGGTACAACAACAGATACATAGACCAATGGAACAGAATTGAGAATCCAGACATAAATTCATCCACCTATGAGCAGCTGATATTTCACAAAGGCCCAAAGTCTGTTAATTGGGGAAAATACAGTCTCTTTAACAAATGGTGCTGGCATAACTGGATACCCATCTGCAAAAAACTGAAACAAGACCCATACCTCACACCATGCACAAAAACTAACTCAAAATGGATCAAAGACCTAAATATAAAATCTAAAACAATAAAGATAATGGAAGAAAAAATAGGGACAATGCTAGGAGCCCTAATACATGGCGTAAACAGAATAAGTAACTGCACAAACACCAGAAGATAAAGTAGATAACTGGGAGCTTCTAAAAATCAAACACTAATGCCCATCAAAAGACTTCACAAAAGAGTAAAAAGCAACCTACAGACTGGGAAAAAATTTTTGGCTGCAACAAATCTAATCAGCGTCTAATCTCTAAAATCTACAAGATACTGCAAAACCTCAACAACAAGACAAATAACCTAATTTAAAAATAGGCAAAGAATATGAACAGGCACTTCACCAAAGAAGACATTTAGGCGGCTACCAGATACATGAGGAAATGCTCATCATCATTAGCCATTAGAGAAATGCAAATCAAAACTACAATGAGATACTGTTTTCACTCCAACAAGGCTAGCATTAATCCAAAAGACACAATAAGTGTTGGAGAGGTTGTGGAGAGACTGGACACTTATACACTGCTGGTGGGAATGTGAAATGGTACAACCACTTTGAAAGTCAATTTGGCACTTCCTTAAAAAGCTAGAAATAGAAGTACCATACAATCCAGCAATCCCACTCCTTGGAATATATCCTAGAGAAATAAGAGCCGTCACACAAATAGATACATGCACACCCATGTTCATTGTAGCACTGTTCACAATAGCAAAAAGACGAAAACAACCTAGGTGCCCATCAATGGATGAATGAATAAACAAATTATGGTATATTCACACAATGGAATACTCTGCAATGATAAACAACAACGGTGAATCTATGAAATATCTCATAACATGATGAATCTGGACAGCATTATGCTGAGTGAAATTAGTCACAAAAGGACAAATATTGTATAAGACCACTATTATAAGAACTCAAGAAATGGTTTAAACACAGAAGAAAATGTTCTTTGATGGTTACGAGGGTGGGGATGGAGGGAGAGGAGTATTCGCTAAGTAGATAGTAGATAAGAATTATCTTAGGTGAAGGAAAGAGCACACACTACAGGGGAAGTTAGCACAACTAGACTAAACCAAAAGCTGAGAAGTTTCCTGAATACAACTAAACACTTTGAGGGACAGAGTAGCAGGGGCAGGTGTCTGGGGACCATGGTTTCAGGGGACATCTAGGTCAATTGGCATAACAAAGTTTATTAAGAAAATGTTCTGCATCCCACTTTAATGAGTGGCATCTGGGGTCTTAAAACCTAGCGAGCAGCCATCTAAGATACATCAATTGATCCCAGCCCACCTGGAGCAAAGGGGAATGAGGAGTACCAAAGACAGAAGGAAAATATTAGCCCAAGAGACAGAAGGTCCACATCAATCAGAGACTCCATCAGCCTGAGACCAGAGGAACTAGATGGTGCCCGGCTACCACCAATGACCGCCCTGACAGGGAACACAACAGAGATTCCTTGATGGAGCAGGGGAAGAGTGGGGTGCAGAACTCAAATTCTGTAAAAAGACCAGACTTAATGGTCTGACTGAGACTGGAGGGACCCTGGAAGACACAGCCCCCGAACACTCTGTTACCCTAGAACTGAAAACTTCCCTGAAGGCAACTCTTCAGACAAAGATTAGATTGGACTGTGGGACATAAAATGATACTTGTGAAGAGAGAGCCTCTTAGCTCAAGTAGATACTGAGGCTGAATGGGCAGCTCCTGTCCAGAGGCAAGATGAGAAGGCAAAAAGGGATAGGAGCCAGTTGAATGGACACAGGAAGTCCGGGGTGGAAAGGAGGAGTGTCCTGTCACATTATAGGGAGAGCAGCTAGGGTAACATAGCAATGTGTGTATAAATTTTTGTATGAGAAATACTTCAACTGTAAACTTCCACTTAAAGTACAATTAAAAAAAAAATTCTAGTAGAAGTGAGCCAGTAATTCTAGGAATACTCCTAAATGTATTTCATGGGGCGATTTATTTTTTATGAGATCTGAAACATGGAGGTTTCAACGTTAGTTGTTCTGCAAATACTGCGTGCTTTTGCATTTAGTTTCCAAGTCCTTTCTTCTGGCTGCCAGGAAGGCAGAAAAGTGAGGAACTAGTTTGTTGGTATTTGCTTAGGGCTGAGCATCTCTGAACAGGGAAACAATCTTCTAGTCTTCCCTCTTGGGCTCCAAATGTCTGTAATTCAAAGAGAGCCTTTATTAGCTTTATTAGCTAAGATAAATTAAGATTAGATAAATTGAGACCCATGCATGGCTCATGCATCAGCACTATCCAAAAGGCCTATGGTAATGTTGTATGGTGGCATTTTTCAGATATCGAGCTCCAATTTGCAGAGCCCATTCAGTCCCAGTGTGAGATGTGTAAAGCAGCAGCTTGTTACATCTTCTCTAGGCCTTTGTTCCTTTGCAGGTATGGGTCAGTGTTGTCAGTCTCAGACTTACAGCTCCTTCAAATTGGGGACTTCCTTAGAAGTACTCCTTTCTAAAAGATCTGCAAGCAATACATCTTGAGAATGAGTTACAGATGTTTGTCCTGACTCTACAGAAGTTGTTTTTGACCTTATGAACTTTCCTTGACTGAGGATGACTTTGGTTTCTGTCCATGTTTGTCATTGTTCACTGCTTGTTAGAGACTTACATTGTGGAGTCCTTTTCAAATGGCCCGTGGGTAGGTCCTCTGCTCTCTGTGGGCTCCATGGTCCAGTAGAGCTAAGCCAACCATTCTTATGTTATAGTTTGACCATCCACCAAAATCTTTATACATATAAGATAGTCATCTTTGAGAAATTATCTGTACAAGTGCCTTAAAAGACAAGTTCTTCTTCTTCTTTTTTTAATATTTTGTGTTTTTGGTGAAAGTTTACACAGGAAATTAGCTCCCATTTAGCAATTTCTGCACAAATTGTTCAAAAAATAAGATCTTTTATAAACATCTCTATTAAAAAAGGAGGAAAAATCCTGCAGATGAGTGCTGAGTGAAGATAAAGGGGGTAAAATACACTAAATAAATTAAACTGTAATATGCTCACCACTTTACTTAACCTCGTTGTGGAAAAAGGGTTCTGAGCAGCACTGCAGTAGTGGTTTAAGGACTTAGTAGAAAGACATTTTCAGCATTATTACATTTTCTTCTGTGTTCTTTCAAGCCCAGTGGGAACCCAGCTAAAGCCAAAGAGAGTCTTAGGTGAAAGTGGTGCACGAGAGTGTGAGATACAGTGTGTGTCATCGTGGAGGAACCAGTGCGAAGCAGTCTGAGTCACTGCTAATCCAACACCGCTTCAGCACTCAGGGGAGGGGAGGAATGATAAAGTCGTTTGTTTTAAATTGCCTGAAAGCCTATGAATCTTTCATAGTTGCCAGCCTACGGTAGAAAGTATGGAAAGGTTTAAGAGTCCTTTAACCATTTTATTTTTAAAATGTGTGTTAAGACAGTGACTATTATAAGGTCATGCCAAGAAATTATTACTTATAGCTATTGTATCAGATAGTGTAGGGCAGAAATACATACTTGAAGTTCTCACAGGATATCTAGATTATTTTAAATCTCAGATAAAATTATAGTTTTCACTACAGAATTTGAGCCAGTTCTCTTTGTTCATATCTTAAAATGCTTTTCATATATCTAGGATATCGGACACACAGAAGAGGAACTTGACCTTCTGTGGGAACTAGATCAGGAGAGGTGGAGACCTAGAAATGGGACACTTCCAAGGTGTGCAGAGAGTATACTGACAGTTGAGAGATGGCAGTGCTAGGAGGTGGTGTCCAATCTTCGTTCTGTCTTCCTGGACAGATTCTGAAAGCAAGTACAGTGCAGTGGTTTATGTAGGCAGCTGGGATTGGAGGAGTATGGCAACCAGTGATGGGAACCAGCCTTAGCCTGCACTTCCAGGGTTGGACTCCATACCTGAGCCCCCGTCTGCAGAAGCGGGGATACTGAGCAGAACATCCCAACAGAGAGTTATCACAACTGGAGTGAAATCCAGGGACTATTTTATATAAATAGAGGAAAAGCTCCTGCTTGCTAAAACTGGAACACAGGTCCTAACTTCAAGGCTAGCTTGATGCCAAGTCCTTTGGCCAAGCCCTTGAGGAGATGAACTCCTTAAATCCCCCAGTGTCAGCTGCTCCGGCTGATAGCCTGTGGGTCCAGTAGGCCTACAACCCTTGGAAGGGCAATAGGCTTGCAAGGGTACCAAGGCTGAAGGCAATGGCCTCAGAGTATCTTCAAAGCCAAGCACAGCAAGGCTAGACCCTCCCTGCTGTACATTCTGCCTCAGCAATTCCTCCTCAGGGCTCCTTCACCCGCTTCCTGTGAATCATAAGGAAAGATTATTGTTTTCCCTTGTTCACTGGATGATTACATTGTTACTTCTTCACTCTTGGACTGAAGATGGCCTGTGCGCTATCTGTGTTAGCTTGTAAAGCCCACGTTCATTCCCTACAGGTGGGTCGGACACTGCCTTGTATGTGCCATTGTGGTCATCTACCAGTGAGAGGTCAGCATACCTGTGAGGCTTCCTCTCCCTGGGCTCATTGTTACTGCTAAGCAGGAAGTGGGGGAGAAACATACACTTGGCACCATA
Organism: Trichechus manatus latirostris; assembly: GCF_000243295.1. Taxonomy (NCBI): domain Eukaryota; kingdom Metazoa; phylum Chordata; class Mammalia; order Sirenia; family Trichechidae; genus Trichechus; species Trichechus manatus. The sequence goes on along the minus strand of NW_004443978.1, from coordinate 6,372,921 downwards.
ACTATGTGATAATTGACTGTCTACTAAAAGCCTTCAGTATGGATTACACCTCAACAGAAAGAAAACAAAAATCCTCACAGCTGGACCAGTAACCAACATCATGATAAACAGGACTTCATTTTCCTTGGATCCACAAACAATGCCCATGGAAGCAGCAGTCAGGAAATCAAAAGACGCATTGCATTGGGCAAATCTGCTGCAAAAGACTTCTTTAAAGTGTTGAAAAGCAAAGATGTCACCTTGAAAACTAAGGTGTGCCAGTAAGCAACATCATGATAAACAGGACTTCATTTTACTTGGATCCACAAACAATGCCCATGGAAGCAGCAGTCAGAAAATCAAAAGACGCATGCATTGGACAAATCTGCTGCAAAAGACCTCTTTAAAGTGTTGAAAAGCAAAGATGTCACCTTGAAAACTAAGGTGTGCCTGATCCAAGCCATGGTATTTTCAATCGCCTCATATACATGCAAAAGCTGGATAACGAATAAGGAAGACTGAATAAGAATTGATGCCTTTAAATTATGGTGTTGGCGAAGAATATTGAATGTACCACGGACTGCCAAAAGAACAAATTTGTCTTGGAAGAAGTACAACCAGAATGCTCCTTAGAAGCAAGGATGGCGAGACTACATCTCACATACTTTGGACATGTTATCAGGAGGGACCAGTCCCTGGAGAAGGACATCACGCTTGGTAAGGTAGAGGGTCAGCAAAAAAGAGGAGGACCTTCAGTGAGATCAGTTGACACAGTGGCTGCAACAATGGGCTCAAACATAGCAACAACAGGCTCAAACGATTGTGAGGGTGGCACAGGACCGGGCAGTGTTTGGTTCTGTTGTACATAGGGTCGCTGTGAGTCGGAACCAACTTGACACCACCTGTCTTAGTCATCTAGTGCTGCTATAACAGAAACACCACAAGTGGATGGTTTTAATGAAAAGAAGTTTATTTCCTCACAGTTAAAGTAGGCTAAAAGTCCAAATTCAGGGCGCCAGCTCCAGGGGAAGGCTGTTTCTCTCTGTCGGCCTTCTTCTCTTCAGTGTTCCCCTGGACTAGGAGCTTCTCTGTGCAGGGCCCCTGGTCCAAAGGATGCGCTCTGCTCCCGGCACTGCTTTCTTGATGGTATGAGGTCCCCAACTCTCTGCTTGCTTCCCTTTCCTTTTATCTCTTGAGAGATAAAAGGTGGTGCAGGCCACACCCCAGGGAAACTCCCTTTATACTAGATCAGGGATGTGACCTGGGTAAAGGTGGTGTTACAATCCCACCCTAATCCTCTTTAACATAAAATTACAATCACAAAATGGAGGCCAACAACACAATTCTGGGAATCATGGTCCAGCCAAATTGATATACACATTTTTGGGGGGACATAATTCAAACCATGACACCATCTAAGAAGAACAACAACTAAAGGTTTAGTTCTTGTTACCCGTATGTTTTTCTTTTGTGAGGAAAAGCACTGAAATTAAGAGACGCAGGTGCTAACTCAAGTCCCATTAACTGCCACTTTTTCTCCACCTCTGAAGTTGGCTGTAATCAAATCTATACCCACCTCCCTGCCCAGGACACATGAGGTGATAGGGCTAAGACAATTTAAACCAAAGAAAACCATTGCCATCGAGTCGATTCCAACCCATAGCAATCCTATAGGACAGAATAGAACTGCCCCACAGGGTTTCCTAGGCTATAAATCTTTACAGAAGCATACTGCCATATCTTTTTCCCATTGAACGGCTGGGGGGTTCCAACATCTGATCTTTCATTTAGCAGCCAAGTGCTTTAATTACTGTGCGATCAGAGTTCCTAAGATAATTAAAAAAACAAAAAAACACCAAACCTGTTGCGGTTGAGTCAATTCCGATTCATAGTGACCCTATATGACAGGGTAGAACTGCCCCATAGGGTTTCCAATGAGCAGCTGGTGGATTCGAACTGCTAACCTTTTGGTTAACAGCCCAGTTCTTAACCACTGCGTCATCAGAGGTCCAAGATAATAGACCTCTTCAAAATAAAACAGGCAGTGTAGCAGATAAGTTTCCCCAAGCTTGTGGCAGATTTAGAGGCAGAGTGCAGACCATCTCTGTCCTCGTTGAGGTTCTAATTTAGAATAATGCCAGTTATCTTCTTGCTCAGTGCAACCTCCTCAGCTGAAAAGTTTTTCTGCAATATTCCCCATTTTAGGGGAAGCTCAAGGATCGCTTCTAGAAAGATGGGGTTACCACAAGATCACACTTTTCTAGGTCTGTTTCTCAGATCAAATCAACTCTATCTTACGTGTCTCAAAAACAGGACGCGTGCAATGAACGAGTAAATCTTTCCTCAAGAAGGCAGGTCTGGGGCTGCAACTTCTGTATGCACATAAGGGATGGGCCAGCCCAGATTGAGGAGGAAAAAAATTCAGAGGTGTTTATATCTCATATACACACTTCACAGATAGAAGAACACTTCTGCATTGCATAAGATTCAGTCCTCAAAAAAATGTATTATTGTGAGTGTAAATGGTTACAAAGAAGTAAATTATGCTGGGAAATAATCAGATGTTAATTTATCTTGAAGACGTTTTAATTTCAGTTAAATGTCAGGGAAGCAAATTAAATCCTAAGTAAAGCTTAACCTAAAATTATGTTTGAAGGCTGGGGCTTTGAGACCAAGGGGAATGTGGCTACAGTTTGTTTTTATTTCTTTGTGCTTTCTTTTAAACCCTGTAGGCAACAGCATTATTGAAAAAAGCCCTCACAGAAGAGTGTGCAGATAGGTCATCTATTCACAGTGATGAATCATCCTGCAGCTTGCCATCTATTCTGAATGACAATGGTGGCATAAAGGAAGCAAACCTCGGTCTATGGCTCAACAGTGTTCCTACAGGAGAACAAGGTAACTATTGTTAGAGGGTCTGTCCACAGCAAAAATGCATTCAGAGTCACTATGACACCCTGTTTCTTAAGGTATACCTATAAAATAAAACCAGCTAGAGAATATCTCTGATTTTAACACGCATAATACGTTATTTGTTTTATACCAACTTCCAATAAGTATGTATGTTCTTGTTTAGTCTAACAGGAGTGGGAACCTAATTGTAGGTCTGTAGTTCTGCTGACTTTCTAATAAAGTAGATGTTTATGAGTTATGAAATCTTAACTCATTACTTGGCAGAAGATAATTTTGATCATCCCACAAAGATGAAGAGGATTCCATTAAAATGATGCCATAAAAGTATTGTTAAGTTCTTGATATCACTAAATGGAATTTATTCATAATTTTTAAACATTTTTAAAATTATAATAGGACCTCATCAAAGTCTAAACAGATGATTAAGAAGCAATGAATTTATACCCCCAAAGTTTAATAACCAACTTTTAGTATCCAGAAATTGTGATTATTTCAGCATTCTCTTAAAGCATACCAGTGAACTGCTCTACTGGTATGGTATTTGCAAGATAGCTACGAGCTGCTCAGTGTGGACACAGAAGTGCACACGTGCAGGATTTAAGGCTTGCTGGTTTTAAATCTCACCAAGTTTGATAGATTTCAGGCTAGATGATCTTGCATGAAAGCGACACGGAGCTGCCTTAGATTTAGAACAGGTTTCCTTTTTAGTGACAGTACTGTTTCAGACCAAATAAAATAACCAGAAACAGGAGGGAAGGGAGGCAGTGAAAATAAAAGAAGTGGCAGTTAGAACAAAGACCTGTCCCATAAGTACAACTCTGAAATATGTTTTTTTATTATTATGTGTTCGAATTTTAGAAGTTTCAAGCAGCTGCAGAGATGAGAGCAAGGAAGAAAGTGTGGCAACAAAGATTCCAGTCACAGGTAAAAGTAACAGGTAGCCTAAGAGTTTCAAATGCAGGATTGAACCTTATACACTCAAAACGCCCTGGGTTAGTGGTTTGTGGACCTGCTAAGAGCAAGTATATTCAACCACTATATGCTGGAGCAGGAGATTAACCATAAGATTACAAAGTATGAGCTTATGTTAACATAAACGGGTGGAAAATAATGGTGTCCATTGAGTGCCTCGTAATCAGGTTACACATTTACACATGTTGAGTGTTGCCCACACTCAGCCTTTCAGCTCCTGCGTTGTGTGAAAAGGTCAGTCTCCATGGGGAACACTGCATCATTATACGGCAAACTACGGATGTTTCTGATTTGATTCTTTTCTTTCCTGTAACAGTTAAATGTGTATCATTAGAATAACAGTAGGAAAAAAAAGTGTCAGACAGGAAGCTTGCTTGTTCCTCAGTTACAAAGCCTGTCTGATAATTTAAAAATTTTAGTACTAAGGTTTCATCAAGACCTATTAAGATTTCTGCAGAGCAGATGCATTAGGCATGTTTAGATGGAGTCTGAATGATATCATTACGTGTTTTAGAGTATCAACAGCAGCAATTAGTATTCTGAACGGAGTTCTATTTGTTGTACATCTAAATTTACTAGTACCTTATTTTGTAAAGTGGTGCACTACTTCATTATCAATCCAAAGGTCTGACTGTAAAGATTTATACACGTAAACACACTGTGCGCTGAGGCCCTGAGGCACGCGTCTGCATCCGGGGTAGTTTGCTGTCGTCTGTAAGCAGAGAGGAGTGGCCTTCATTTATGGCAGCCTGCTTCATGGCATGATGGTTAATTTTCCAAACCCATGTTTCTGTGATGAACTCTGGTTTTGAAAAAGGAGTTGATAGTAGAGCAATTATTGTATGTATTCTGCATCAGATAATATTTCATTCCAAAATACAGAGTTTCCTTTTCTTTTAAACATTTGTCCCACTGATATTTTTATTGTGTTTTTATTCTTCATTTTGAAAAAACTCTGGTAGGGTCACCTCTTGATTATTTTTATTAATAGAAGAAGTGTAGATGACCCCAAACTGCAGATAATCAAGAAGTCATTTGTATGCTTTTCCCTTTATTCACGTTTATGGTCTCTGAATTTATTTCCATTAAAATCGGAAAGACCTTACTGGAGAGAAGTAGGAGGTGACCTAGCTGCCCATTCTTACGTCTCTTTGCACGTTTTCTTTACACTTATTCCTTGATGGGAGGAGATGACTCTCCCCAAAATTAATGCGAATGTCATTTTCTCGTGGACTTTGTCAGATAAGAGAGAGTTAAGTACTGAGGTTTCAGATTTTCCTTTTCCACACGCAGAAAGAAATACAGTGTGCCTAGACGTGATAAAAGTGATTCACCTTTAAGATTTTAAAGGAACTGTAATTTCAGCAACCTGCCATTGATTCATCAATAGTTGGCAGTTTAAAAAAATGCTTTGTGCCTATTACGAGTGGGCTATAGAATTAGACGTTTACAATAACTTGGGAAATATGAAAAAAGATTCAAAACCATTTACTGTGTTAGAGTATTGCCGTGCTGTCCTTGCCACCACACTCCCCTCCTTCCTTGCTTCCACCCACTGCCCTCCCATGAAGTTCACATCTGAGAGCCTCCGGCACCTCAGCTGGCTCAGTACTGTTGTTGTGTCTGTTATTACGGCTACTTGGATTTCTAAGCTGTTGACCATTCATTCCTTTATTAGATTGTTGTGTCTTTTGGCATAATTATTAGGAGATTTGGTTTTTGGTAGGGTTGTTGTTGTTAGGTGCCATCCAGTCAGTTTGACTCATAGCAGCCCTGTGTGTAACAGAACGAAACACTGCCCAGTCCTGCACCATCCTCACAATACTTGTCATGCTTGAGCCCATTGTTGGCAGTCATGGTGTCAGTCTGTCTCATTGAAGGTCTTCCTCTCTTTCGCTGACCCTCCACTTTACCAAGCGTGATGTCCTTCTCCACGGACTGGTCCAGCCTGGTGACGTGTCCAAAGTATCTGAGACTAAGTCTCCCCATTCTTGCTTCTAAGAAGCATTCTGGCTGTACTTCTTCCAAGACAGATCTGTTTGTTCTTCTAGCAGTCCATGGAATATTCAGTATTCTTCACCAGCACCATAATTCAAAGGCATCAATTCTTCTTCGGTCTTCCTTATTCATTGTCCAGCTTTCGCCTGCATATGAGGCAATTGAAAACACCATGGCCTGGGTCAGGCGCAGCTTAGTCCTCAAAGTGACATCTTTGCTTTTGAACACTTGAAAGAGGTCTTCTATGGCAGATTTGCCCAATATAATACACCATTTGATTTCTGGACTACTGCTTCCATGGGTGTTGGTTGTGGATCCAAGTAAAATGAAATCCTTGACAACTTCAGTCTTTTCTCCATTTATCATGATGTTGCTTATTGGTCCAGTTGTGAGAATTTTTGTTTTCTTCGTGTTGAGTTGTAGTCCATACTGAAGGCTGTAGTCTTTGACCTTCATCAGTAAGTGCTTCGAGTCCTCTTCACTTTCAGCAAGCAAGGTTGTGTCATCAGGTTGTTAATGCGTCTTCCTCCAATCCTGATGCCACATTCTTCTTCACGTAGTCCGGCTTCTCGCATTATTTGCTCAGTGTACAGACTAAATAAGTATGGTGAAAGGATACAACCCTGATACACACCTTTCCTGACTTTAAACCATGCCGTATCCCCTTGTTCTGTTCAAATGACTGCCTCTTGGTCTACGTACAGGTTCCTCAGGGTCACAATTAAGTGTTCTGGAATTCCCATTCTTTGCAATGTTATCCATATTTGTTATGATCCACACAGTCAAATGCCTTTGCATAGTCAATAAAACACAGGTAAACATCTTTCTGATGTTCTCTGCTTTCAGCCAAGATCCATCTGACATCAGCAGTGATATCCTTCGTTCCACATCCTCTTCTGAACCTGGCTTGAATTTCTTGCAGTTCCCTGTCGATGTATTGCTACAACTGCTTTTGAATGATCTTCAGCAGAATTTTACCTATGTGTGATGTTAATGATATTGTTCAATAATTTCCACATTCTGTTGGATCTCTTTTCTTTGGATTGGGCAGAAAGATGGATCTCTTCTAGTTGGTTGGCCAGGTAGCTGTCTTCCAGATTTCTTGGTATAGACAAATGAGCACTTCCAGTGTTGGCATCCATTTGTTGAAACATCTCGGTTGGTATTCACTCAATTCGTGGAGCCTTGTTTTTCCCAGTGACTTCAGTACAGCTTGGACATCTTCCTTCAGTACCATAGGTTCTTGATCATATGCTACTTCCTGAAATGGTTGAACGTCGACTGATTCTTTTTGGTATGGTGACTGTGTGTATTCCTTCCATCTTCTTTTGACGTTTCTTGTGTCATTCAGTATTTTGCCCACAGAATCCTTCAATACTGCGTCTCGAGGCTTGGATTTTTTCTTCAGTTCTTTCAGCTTGAGAAATGCCGAGCATGTTCTTTCCTTTTGGTTTTCTATCTCCTGGTCTTTGCGCATTTCATTATAATACTTTGCCTTCTTGGGATACCCTTTGAAATCGTCTTTTCAGCTCTTTTACTTAATCATTTCTTCCTTTTGCTTTAGCTATTTTGTGTTCAAGAGCAAGTTTCAGAGTCTCTTCTGACATCCATTTTGCTCTTTTCTTCCTTTCCTGTCTTTTTAATGACCTCTTGCTTTTTTCATGTATGATGTCTTTGATGTCATTCCACAGCTTTCCTGGTCTTCAGTTATTAGTGTTCAATGCATCAAATCTATTCTTGAGATGGTCTCTAAATTCAGGTGGGGTATACTCATATTTTGGCTCTTGTGGAGTTGTTCTAATTTTCTTCAGCTTCAGCGTTTGAACTTGCATATGAGCATTGATGGTCTGTTCCTTAGTTGGCCCTTGGCCTTGTTCTGACTGATGATATTGAGGTTTTCCATTGTCTCTTTCCACAGATGTAGTCAGTTTGATTCCTGTGTATTCATCTGGAGCAGTCCACTTGTATAGTTGTAATTTATGTTGTTGAAGAAAGGTATTTGCGATGAAGAAGTCCTTGGTTTTGCAAAATTCTGTCACGCGATCTCCGGCTTCATTCCTATCACCAAGACCATATTTTTCAATTGCCGTTCCTTCTTTGTTTCCAACTTTTACGTTCCAGTCAACAGTAATTATCAGTGCATCTTGATTGCATGTTTGATCAATGTCAGACTGCAGAAGTTGGTAAAAATCTTCAATTTCTTCATCTTTGGCCCTAGTAGTGATGTGTAAATTTGAATAATAGTTGTATTGGCTGGTCTTCCTTTTAAGCATATGGCTGTTTTCCTATCACTGACAGCTTTGTACTTCACGATAGATCTTGAAATGTTCTTTTTGACAATGAATGCAACACCATTCCTCTTCAATTTGTCATTCCCAGCATAGTAGACCATATGATTGTCCGATTCAAAATGACCAGTACCAGTCTATTTCAGCTCACTAATGCCTAGCATATCGATGTGTATGCGTTCCATTTCATTTTTGACAATTTGTCCCAATTTTCCTAGATTCATACTTCATACTTTCCACGTTCCAATTATTAATGGATGTTTGCAGCTGTTCTTATTTTGAGTCATGCCACATCAGCAAATGAAGGTCCTGAAAGCTTGACTCCATCCATGTCATTAAGGTCAGCTCTACTTTGAGGAGGTGGCTCTTCCCCAGCTGTATTTTGGGTGCCTTCCAACCTGAGGGGCTCATCTGCCGGCACTATATCAGACATTGTTCTGCTGCTATTCATAAGGTTTTCACTGGCTAATTTTTTCAGAAATAAACCACCAAGTCCTTCTTCCTAGTCTGTTTTAGTCTGGAAGCTCAGCTGAAACCTGTCCACTATGAGTGACCTTGTTGGTATTTGAAATACCAGTGGCATAGCTTCCAGCATCACAGCAACACTCAAGCCAGCACAGTAAGACAAACTGACAGACCGCGGGGTGTGGTAGGTTAAGGTGGGTATATACTTTGATTTAAGATGGAGTCTTCCTACCCCTTTATGAGTTTCTGTTGAGGCTTTCCTCTTTGTGTAGGTGCATGTTGGTTGTGTTTGTATGGGCTGCATTCCTTCTAAAATATTCCAAGGCAAAGAGGCTAATCCTGGGGGCTGGGGAAATGTAAAAAATTGAGCCTTGGCTTTAGCATCAGCCATGAGTGTCAGCTTTTTCACACCCTGCCCTTTTTCTCCACTTCTCTGAGCTTCCGTTTTTGAAAAGTAGGCTTTAATACCTGATGTCATTGTCTTAAAGTTTAAGTGAGATCATGTATCTGAAAGTGCCATGCGTATACTAGGCGCTCAATACATGGTAGCTATTATTTATAATAATATTCATGTGAATATTAGTAGTATTATTGATCTTCTCCTGCCCTGGCCCCCCCAACCCCAACATTTTCAAACTGGTGGCGTCTAGTTAAAAGGAACCTCACAAAACTCAGAGGAAAAGAAGAATGAGGTGAGTAGGGGGATGGGGATGAAGTGTGACAAAAGGAACAATCCTGAGATGAGTCCCAAGATGGGTCTGGACACCTCTAGTCTGTGATTCTGGAAACTGCTCACGTTCCCTGACTCATCGCAGCTGCTTGGGAGCCCAAGTACTGTGCTGCTCTAGTTCCTCATAGATAGCGCTTAGTTTCTGCTAGAAAGTTCCACTTGAAAACAGTTGATGATTTGAGTCCAGAGGGGTGTTTACTTTATCAAGAAGGAAACTTGAGGAAAGATTTGTGATACTTTTGGAACGTCTTATTAGTCCCATGAAGGTGAAGAAGCCCTCCTTAGAGGAGAATCCCAAAAGGCTGAGGAAGTGGCTCCTGGGGATCCCTTTGGTCAAGGCCCAGACATCTGCCCACGCGTTCCCTACGTGCTCACGGCTGAGGACAGTGCAGGGCACTGGTCACCAGGCAACAGTCCTCCCCGGGGTATGCCACCTCACAAATGACGACAGACTGATGCACGTGTTTCCCAAAATGTGTATGCACAATGCTCAGCTCAGAGAATGCTTCAAGGAAAACATATTTGTGGCCAAACCCTGAATGATCTGTCTTGCCCTCTGCAGTGTACACAATGTACAAGAGTTTTTTGAAGACTTTTAGAAAGAAGACTCAGTACATGGACTGATTAAAAGTGCAAACCTAGAGTTTCGAATAACTTATCATCTGTTTGCAAATGGAATCCTTCCTATCAACAGCCAACGAAATTAATGTTCTGTGGAGCACATTATATTGGAAAATATTCACACACATATATTTGGAATGCTTTTTAAAACCATGAGTCTAGTAGGGGCACCAGCTTTCTCTGTACTCTAAAATAATCTTCAGTTTTTTTTTATGGTTCCTTTTTGTGGGAACCTCCCCTGTGGATGAGATTGCTTTATATGAGACTTTGGGCTACTTTAGTGTAACTAAAACCAGACATTATGATCAAAAGCTACTTGTTAAAGCTGTTCTTCAAATTGATAACTAGAAGATTCCAATATTAACTTTCAGCAGTTTAAAAGCACACTTCTTCAGTGTGGGGGCCTTCTGTGTGTCTTAATTTTTTACAGCCATTTCCGAAGGGATGTAGTAGAGAGGACAAGGATAAATCTGGGAGCAGGCACAAGTCCGTCAGAATTGTGTGGGAAAATCTGAAGTCATGCCATTTTCAGAATGATGAAGATCCTGGGGGTGCTTCACTTGAGAAGGGCACAAAAGGTATCTTTAAATATTTGAGGGGCTCCCATGTACAAGGAAGAACATTCACTGAGCATAGCTATAGAGTGCAGCCCAAGAAACCCTTTTTGTGATGTTACAGAGAAGGAATTCACAGCTCAGTAGTGGAAGCATTTTTTTTTTTTTTTAACTAATCATTTTAGCAAAACCAAGCTGAGTGTCTTCCAGGTGTGAGATTGTGTGCTGGGTGGTTAAGCCATGGTGGGAGCCTGCTCTCTAGAGGGACAGTGGAGAAGAGATTCTTGGTTCTGGGAACTCTGGCATCCCTTCTAATGCTAAGAGTCTACGATTCTCTCTGTATACCAATGGAATCAAATGTGCCAGTGTTCTCATATCTTTATTTTCCTTTCTTACTTGGTTATACCCCAAAACATAGGTCTCCTTGGCAGAGGAGCTCCTCCCTAAAGAGTTTGCTATGACTATGAAGACATCTGCCTTGTTAATCATCATCATGGGAAGCCATGTGTGAGTTTCAGAACTAGCTCCCATAATCTGTGCTAAGATTTACATAGAAACCCTCTAGTACATACACCCACATACACACTCAGAGTAAGTATTTCCATGGCCTGTATGATCTGTTGTTATCACAGTCTACCCCTTTTATTAGTCTAGTTGTTCACACTTTATAAGAATCCAGGTAGAAGTGAAAGATTGATTTTGTTATCTCTTTATGTGTGGTTCTATACACACAGTAACTAATGTATCATTTGCATGTATGTTACTACTTGGGCTGAATTCTGGAAATACCAGGGACAGCAAAGACTGGGCTCCCACCGTCAGAGCCTCCATTATCTCTCATCCTACAACAGCCCTGTGGTGTGACTGTTAGTAACTTAGCCTACAGATGGACAAACAGAAACTTGGAGAGATTAAGTGAAAGCTCAAAGCTGTATAGCTAGTATGGTAGAACTTGAATTGAACTCAAACTTCAGGATTAAAACCCAGAACTCTCTCTGTTCCACCACCCTGCCTCTCTCACTTTACAAGAAAGGCAACTGCATCAGGAAGTCTGAATCAATTTAACATTAGTGTATGTCATAACAAAAGATGAACCCTGCAAGAATTCTCTTGAGAGCAATGATGAATAAAATTGTATCTTTCATTTCTTTTGTGCTAGGCCTAGAGAGGTAGACAGCTTGCGAGAATTTCCAAGTGTGGATTATACCAAAAGGTGTGCCCTTTATAAAATGGGGCAAGCCTGAGCACATTTAGGCCTCAGAGACCACGTGCAGGTAGTAGGATATTTAAGTCAGTGTTTTCTTGAGACACTTGGGTCAGGATTAAAGCAATCCTTGTCTAGATGATGAGAGAAAATCTCCTGAATGCCCCCCAGCCGAAGTCTCTCACATTGGCGATTTTCCTTGTATTCACACCAAGTTTACTTTTCAGTACTAAGTGAGTTTTAGTTATTGCAAATGATACAGTTTATGCTAAATTTCATGAAAACCTGTTGCCTAATACAGTAGCTGGCACATAGTAGGCACTTAGTTTGTCAAATGAATGAGTAAAAATGGGAGTGGTAAAATGGGGGTTTCCTTAAATGCTTATTGTTTTCAGCCAGAATACTATCTTTTTCAGTCATTCACTCCACCAGTACTTTTCCCACCCCACGTGCCCATCCTGGCAGACTCATCTCCTTAAGCTCCATGTGAAAAGGGCTCTCAGCTTTTATTTCAAGAGGATTAATCCTCTAAGAATGTCCATTCAGCCTCTCATTCTTTTGACACCAATTCTCTTGGTCAAGCTGTGTTGAAAGTGGTTGTCTGACTGTGCCATTCCTCACTGATATTCTTTGTCAAGCTGAAATATTCAAGGTCATGTTAAGGTACTTCCATTTAGGAGCTTTCTGGGAGGTCAGCGTGGATTTGAAGGGTGCCACTTGGGTTCTGGGCAGTGTTCCCCAAAACGTTACTGCTTCAGTTTTACATTAAACTGGAAAAGGGCTGGAAACATACAAAGGCCAAGTTGTCACTGGTGACTGCATTTATCCTGGGAGGAATGACTGCAGCAATAACTTCAGATCACCAGAGTGAAGTGGCATGACACCTCCAGCTCTGAGTCTTTATTAGGAAGTGCTTCACCTGTCCTGTTGCAGAAGTGCATAGAGTCAGCAGAGACTTGTTACCTGCTGCTTCTTAGACAGGGCACCCCTACCTCGTACAGAGCCGAGGGACCCACCCTATCTGTGCTGCTTTATGGTCCCCATCACCCTGTCTCTGTGGCAGGGATCAGGCTCTGAGGCCTGATCCAGGGGCCTGCTGCCAAGTGCTCGCTGTAGCAAAGGTTCCCATTCATTACATTGCAGAGAGTGGTGTTTTTAAATGTGTGGTCATTGAAAAAAAGCATGTTTCAGAAGAGTGCTCTTGGTTAGATGTTCCCTGTGTTCAAGGAAATGTTTTTTTTAATTGTGCTTTAGATGAAGGTTTACATAGCAAATTAGTTACTCATTAAACGATACACATATCGTTGTGTGACATTGGTTGCCAATCCCATGACGTGTCAACAATCTCCTTTCTCGACCTTGGGTTCCCCATTATCAGCTTTCCTGTCCCCTCCTGCCTTCTCGCCCTCGCCCTCGAGTTGGTGTGCCCATTTAGTCTCGTTTTGTTTTATGGGCCTGTCTAATCTTTGGCTGAAGGGTGAACCTCAGGAGTGACTTCAGTACTGAG
>NW_004443978.1:6324377-6359590 GCF_000243295.1 Trichechus manatus latirostris | reverse complement strand
AGGGTGTCCGGGGGCCATACTCTCAGGGTTTCTCCAGTCTCTGTCAGACGAGTAAGTCTGATCTTTTTCTGGGAATTTGAATTTTGTTCTACATTTATCTCCAGCTCTATCTGGGACCGTCTGTTGTGATCCCTGTCAGAACAGTTGGTGGTGGTAGCCAGGCACCAACTAGTTGTTCTGGACTCAGTCTGGTGGAGGCCGTGGTGGTTGTGGTCCGTTAGTCCTTTGGACTGATCTTTCCCTTAGGAAATGAACTCTAAGTGCCTAGAGAGTTTTTCCACAGTGGCTGCACAGCAGAAATCCATGAGTTTTAAAGTACGCCCATGCCTGAGCTGTACCCTTGCCCAGTTACCTCAAAGTCTCTGAAGGTAGGACGCAGGAGTCAGTATATTATAACGTCCCAGGTGATTCCCGGGTTAGAGAACCATTGACCAGAGGTCTTAAAGCTGAAAGAACCCTTGTAGGTCATATTGTGAAGCACCCTCGTTTTACACAGGAGACTCAAGTTGAGAGAAAAGAAGTCAGGTTTTAGACATCACTTTCCTAGGGCTGCTGTAACAAAGTACCATGAACTGGGTGGCTTAAAACAACAGAAATGTATTCTCTCACAGTCCTGGAGGGAGAAGTCCGAAGTCAAGGTGTCAGCAGGGCCATCTTCCCTTGCTGTCTTCCTGGCCTCTTCCAGCTTCTGGTGGCTCCTGACGTTCCTTGGTTTGTGGCAGCACAGCGCCAGTCTCTGCGTCTGTCTTCACGTGGCTGCTTCACTGTGTCCTCTCCTCTTCATATAGGGACACCAGTCACTGGAGTTAGGGCCCACCCAAAATCCAGGGTGATTTCATCTCAAGATCCTTAGCTAATTACACCTGCAAAGACCCTATTTCCAAATATGGTCACATTCTGAGGTTCTGGGCGGACATGAATTCTGGGGGGACTCACTATTCAACCCATTATGGGGATAAGGAGGGATTTCTTTTTAAGTTTCTAGCATCCAGTTCACCTTATACAGTGATTATTCCTGGGCCTACCATAGATGATAATAATAATAACATCACTGTTACTATCTTTTTTTATTCTTCTCATTATATAAATTAAGTACAAATCGCTAAAAATATTACTTAAAAAAAAATTATGCCAATAAGATACAGCTTTCTGATCAAGATTATCAAGTTGTGAAAAGTTAAAGGTTCTGTAACTTTGGGAGTTGAAGATTCGCCTTCCATAACTGATGACATTAAAGGGCAGGCACTGTGATTGTAACTTTGTCTAAGAAGTAATACCCGCAAAGCTGTTTCAATTTAGTTAAAGGTCACTCACAAGCTTCGCATTTATTTTCAGGTTTAATTGTTAAATTTCTGCATAGAAGTTAAGACTGTGATGATGCACATTTTCTGAAGCACCCCCAGGCAGCCCATGTGGATGAGGAATTTCTCTGCTCTGGGCAGGAGCCCACTCTGGGAGAGGCGTGTACGGTAGACTCGGAGACTCAAGCTGACTGGTGGAGTGGAGTTTATCGCAGGAAGTTTGAACGTGAAAAGGGATTCTTGTTGCAGGCCTTACCTGTGCACCTCACATTCACATAGACTTACGGCCTTTAAAAAAAAATCCTAAGCATAAAAATGTTTTCTGCATTTTCGGAATGGTGAGAGGCTATATCCTGCTATTTTGTCACTTTCATTTGAGTAGATTACTGGACAAATGATTTCTGGATTTTAAGTGATATTTATGTTTTGAGTTAATTTAAGAAAGATACTCTACCATTTTTATTTTACAAGAATGACTGAGTTTGCTGCATCAGCAACACATCTAGTGCAGTGTGGGAAAAAAGCTAACATGGGCGTAAAAATACGCTGGGGGAAACTCATGGGACAGAAAATATTTTTCAAATTTATTTAATTTTAAAATTTCTACACACTTCGTATCAGAATAGTCATTCCCCTTCGTCACTTGAAGATGTCCAGTCCTTTTTGTTCAAGGTCGTTCTTCTAGCTGCAGTGATGGTATTGTTTGCATCTCTTTGTGTTTCCTTTTCCAGCCTCAACTCTTTCTTTTCATTACTGATTTCTGCAAAAGCAGTGGGCAGATTCTCTGCCGCAAAGACAGTGAATCATACGTTTATGTGGGTCTTGTTATGGGTGGTTTAAAGCACTTGTTCATGAGATATTTTTCTTTTTTATCTGTGGATCTGGAAGTATTTTAGCAGGTGTACATTTGCATGTAAAAGAGAATAAAAGACAAGAAGCTGAGCTTTCCTTTCTCCTCCCCTCAGCTCATCTCCCTTCTCTCTCCCTGGATCCAGCGTGTTTTCTCATTCTTTCTCTAGCTGTTTCCATTTTCTAGACACAAAATGCGTATCGAAATAAAGAAAAAAAAGGAAACAATCTCAGTGATCCTTCACCACTTTGCAGAGATAGATGATTAGGTTTGAGCAGCTTATGTAACAAAGTAGGGAAAAATATATTTATCTCATTGTGTCATCAGCCTGAAATTAATAGGCAAGGATACATTTTTAACCTCCTGAGCTGGATCCTACACGAGATGGGACCCCTTGCCTTATTTTATGTTTTAGACTGTAAAATTTTCTGCTTTTTAAACTAAATGTTGACACATTATCTATATATATCTGTGTACATTTATATAATAGATGCCTGACTGAAAGATCTGAAGCTGAAAGCTTGAGGATGCACGCATGTTTGTTTCTGTGTGTGCCAGAACATTCTAACTGAAAATACTCGTGTTCTTTAGAAAGTTAGTTTTATCTAATTATTTTCACTGCTCAGTGATTTTCTGAGAGTTTGGCATTACTGATGGGAGGGAGTGTTTCTCTAGAGTTCAAGGTATTAAGTCACAGGCTATAAAAGTGACGACTTCAGGGGCCACGCGGTCTTTGAGTTTTCAGTCTGTGATTTACTTGCAGATAAGAAGGCTAAATTCTTTCCTCCTTGGAAATACGTGAGCCTTGTCCCTGCCGTGTTCATGGCAGGCTAACCTGAACTTCTAGAATTAATGCTTTTGCTCCTTTGTTCATTTGTTCATCTAATAACCATGAATTTTCAGGGCAACACTGCAGCTTTTAACCACTTGCATCTTCACTTTCCTTCTTCCTTCCGGAAAGCCTGCGCCTGAGTTGCCACAGACCTCGTGTGCACAGCCTTCCCTTTTTGCTGCATGAAGTTGGCATCCTAACCAGGTCTTTTTTAGGCCGTTTGAGGAGGGTGTCTTAATTGTTGGAGGACCCACGTTGTTGTTGTGTGCTGTCTTGTTGATTCCAACTCACAGTGACCATATAGGACAGGGTAAAACCGCCCCTTCAGGTTTCCAAGGCTGTAACCTTTACGGAAGCAGATTGCCACGTCTTTCTCCTGCCGAGCAGCTGGTGTGTTCAAACTGGCGACCTTCCTGGTCGCAGGTGAGCGCTTAAGCACAGCACTAGCAGGGCCCCTTTGAGGACCCAGCAAAGGGTATACACTCTTAACCGCCAAAGAATCTGAGATCTGGTCCATTTGATACAGATAACCAAACCAAAAACCAAACACACTGCCCTTGAGTCGATTCCAACTCATATAGAGACCCTATAGGACAGAATAATACTGCCCCATAGGGTTCCCAAGGAGTGGCTGGTGGATTCAAACTGCTGACCTTTTGGTTAGCAGCTGAGCTCTCAACCACTGCGTCACCAGGGCTCCTGTTGATACAGATAGCTACTTAAAAATCTTCATACAGCTGTTGCAACCACCTTTGATAATATGTGGCAGTGTCTCTCAACCCTTTCAGTGAGAAAGCTTTCCTAATGTCTAGCTTATATCCTTTGGTTGCAGTTTTACCTAAATGTTCTTGTGCCACTTTTAGTGAACACAGAAAAAAGTGCCATCCCCGTCTAATTTTGAGACTGCAAATGTATTCTGTTTGGCTTGTGCAGTGTTTTATTTAAAAAAAAAAAAATGATAGAAGTCTGGCAAGCCTGGGCCCACCTTCCCGCCTGGCAGCAATTGGCTGTAGCCAAGGAACAGCTGTTGCGGGTGGACGGGTACATGTTCCCCAGCCTTCCTACTGGCTGCCACCTGGTTGCTTGTTTGTAGTACCTGCTAGGCCCCAGGAAGTGTCTATATTTATGAGCCCCGACCTTTCCCGTCTTTATATTCAGTATGTATCTACTTGAACCCCTCAGTCCCTTCTTCAGCTATATTTCTATGCAGGCTCTGTATCCTTCCACTTCCTAATTTTTTAAAATCAAATCTTATTAATTTTGTTCTTTCTACTTGAACCATCCCCCAGCCCTCCATATGTTGCCTGTCTAGCTCCTCTGACTAGAATCGGGCGAGTAAGTGTATGACAGAGCCCTGGTGGCACAGTGGTTAAGCGCTTGGTTGCTAACCGAAAGGTCTGCAGTTGGAACCCACCAGCTGCCCCACAGGAGGAAGATGTGGCAGTCTGCTTCCATAAAGATTACACAGACTACAGCCTTGGAAACCCTATGGGGCAGTTTTACTCTGTCCTATAGAGTCGCTATGAGTCAGAATCGACTTGACGGCAGTGCGTTTAGTTTTGGTTTAAGGGCATGACACATGCCGTGGGGGAATGACCCCAGTTATGGCCTGTGCTGACCCTCAGTGCTGGTCCCCTGTTGTTGGGCAGCAGCACATGATGCCAGCTCTAGCCTCTCGGGCGGCTTTGGTGTCTCTGGCCCTGCCTCAGTTAGTATTGATTCCTCCAAGGGAATGAACGTCATCTTACCTTTTAAACTTCACTTTGGCATTAAGCCGTTGTGGGGGCAGCATGATCAGAGGTGGGGGCAGGTGATGTGTCCAACAGTCCTCAGTTTTATCGCTCTAGTCGAGACAGCTGCATCCCAGATAAAAACTGTCCAGGTGGCTTCAGTAACTTTCAGTTTAGAGAAGGGCCACAGGTTTGAGGCTCAAAGGTCGGGGAGGAGCCGTGGCTGGGAAGGGGGCTGGCTCTGGTTGAACAGGACAGGAGAGATGGGCCATCTCCCTCCAAGGCCTCTGTGTAGCTGGTTCGGGACAGCTGAGAAGGGAAAGCACCCAGTCCAGTTGCAGATCTCACATCCTCAGGAAGGAAGGGAAGACACCAAAATGTAAAGTATGTGGGATGTGGAAATAACCTGTCTTTGCCAGAGTGATACAGTGATTCTCTTGCTGCTAAGAGTGAATTCCCTCCCTTGCTGGACTCAGACCAGTAATAGTATCAGTACTGTCTTGTATTTGAGCAGAATACTCAATCCCCGCAAACCTGAAATTACCTCACCACTGTTAACTTGGTATTTCTCACAGAGATCCTCTCCTGAAAGGAAATGGCATGTGTTTTCCTGGCTTCTGAGAAGCAGGAGAGCAAGCCCACTGGAGTCCAGTTTCCTCCACCCTAAGATAATAGACGTGGAAGAATTGCAGCCACCGCTCCAGCTCCAGGGGCTGGGGGTCTGTGCTTATCAGGAAGTTGGCTCCCTTTTTTGTTTTGTTTCATTTTTTTTTTTAATTTCTGTGTTTGCTGTCTTTTCCCTGACCTTGACTGCAGAAATAGCATACAGTCATTAAAATCGGGACTTGTATCCTAAAAGCTGGAAACATTTTTGGTTGATCTTTATAAAATAAAAACAAAACAGAGCATTTTGACCTTTTTTACAGTGATTCTTTACCTTTTTTAGAATTCATACATTCTGTGTTTAATCTTATCAACATCTTCTTCCTCCTGAAATTACCAGACAGCATGCAATACTGGAATAAAGACAAACCTGAAGTAATACAGACGTTGGGATGATTATTTGGAGAGTATTCAGTGCCACTGTAGGACAGTATAGCAGGAACTGTTTTTATATCCCAGGCCAGTACTTGACTCACACACACAGAAATTACACAAAATAATACTTTCCCTTACTGCGTGCACTGCATCTGATATTTTCTTTATTAAATTTTTAAAAATACTAGTTCCAGCCCACCAAAGTGATTTCACAATCCAGCAATGTTAAAAAACAAAAATGTTGCCTCGGAATCTGTTCTCTTCAGGGTTGAGAGTTCCTGGTCTGTACATATTTTAATTATATGACATTTAACATTCCAAAGTATGATGCTTATTTTAACTTTTTTATCTTGATAGATTCTCAGTAGGATGAGATAAGTTACATTTTTATTCTTCAGTGTGATGCTTGTTTTAATCCAGTAATAAGGAGCTCTTGGTTGAGTTCTTGAATTGAGCCAGCAAAAAGCCAGCAGTGCAGCTGATTGCCTGCCCCTGACGCTGACGGCAGGAATGCTTTTTATGCCACAGTGAAAATGTGGATGTAGGGGCTGAGGGCCGTATGCAGCAGGAAGCTGTTTTGGTCTGTCTATGCCAAGTTCTTGTTCTCTGCCCTGCATCTCCAGGTACCCTTGAGTCTGGAGGTCATGGGGAAGGTTGTGTCCCTTGGGCCCTTTGCATAATTATTTGCTGTTTCTCCCAGCAGTCTTTCCCAAGCTAACCTACAGCATAAGAAGCTAAGAAGCCTTGCACAGCCAAGGGCGTTGTGCGGAACCCAGCCGGGTTCAGGCCACTGCGATCACTCCGGGCGCCTGCGTTTGCTCCCTCGACCTCTCCCTCTCCCGCCCCACGACAAGCCTTGGTGAAAGTTTCTCAGCTGTGGGACTCAGCCATCCTGCCGCCACTGCCCTTCTGACCCTTCCCCAGCCTCTCCCAGGGCCCCCACACTCAGATTTGAGCCCTGAGAGCCAGGGTGGGAGCTCTCCAGCGGGACTTGCTGCCTCTGGAAGCCTGTGCTGTCCCAGTTCATTTCTGCAGCCACTCCCGCGGTGACTGGAGTAGTGAGAAATGGCTGACTTGGGCTGTTGAACTAGCCACAAACCACTCAAAATAGTGGCTGGAATTCAGCCACCTGAAATAAACTCAGACGACTTGTCTTTGAGTCTTGAAACCTGAATTCACCTAAATTGATTTTGGTTGGCTGTGTTTTTTAGACTTTCTGAAAACTGACAGTTCAAAAAACTGATCTGCCTACGTTTGAAAAGTGCCAACCTAGTAGGAAGAATCTAAGAAACTTCTCTCTGGGCAGTAGAAAATTCAGTATTTCTCTGTCTTTTTTAATGTAAAGAAACAAAAGCCTACCAGTTGCTGAAGCGGTCTACCCTTCAGGATAATACACACCAGACTGAAGACAGATTCCACAAAGCAGGTGTTTCCACATCACAGTTGTCAGGTAAGTAAAGGCAGAGGGTGGAAAACACTTGAAGCCTGTGTTCAGGCAGCCAGGGCAGTGGGGCCAGGGCAGTGGGGCCAGGAGTCAGGGCAGTGGAGTCAGGGCAGTGGGGCCAGGGCAGTGGGGCCAGGAGTCAGGGCAGTGGAGCCAGGGCAGTGGGGCCGGGGCAGTGGGGCCGGGGCAGTGGGGCCGGGGCAGTGGGGCCGGGGCAGTGGGGTCGGGGCAGTGGGGTCGGGGCAGTGGAGTCGGGGCAGTGGAGCCAGGGCTGTCTGTGTTCAGGGAAGGAGGCCACTGTCTGAAGGGTTCTGGAGTTTGCTTTGTAACAAGCTGTCACCAGGTCAGAATGAGCCAGTCCCTTTTCATACTTAATGGAATGGGTTGGGGTGGGGATGAAAGAGCCTTCCCTCCTGGGTCTCTGCTGTACCAGGCATGGCAGGTGGCCCTTACAAGCCGCTCAGTCCCCCTTGTATGTCACAGTAGCCACTTGTCTTAAGTGCCACAGGAGTCACCCCAAACTCCTCATCCTCCCCACGTCTCCCAGTTTCATAATCAAACGGGGAGTGCCATGCTGGGCTTCCCTCCCTCGATGGAGTGTTGGGCCATTTTGAGTTCTTGAAATAAAGACTGTAAAATCCAGGACAGCTAAATTTTAAACTTAAATGTGGTTTCTTCAGTGTAGAATTTTTGTTTTCATTATAATTTTCTTGGTCTTCTTATATTTTACTGTTATATTTTTGCTATGACTTTCAGTGGTTTTCATTTTATTACACCTGTTTGTTTTGTTTGTCTTAGTGTAAGTCACCTCAGCCCCATTTGTCAAGGTGAATTAACAATGAACTAATACAGAAAGAAATGCATTTTTAATGACTTTCTTTTTATAGCCACCATGCAGCAATTTCACCTATCAGAGTTAACAGTGATTTCTTAATATCACATTCAGATTTCCCACTTTTCTCAAGGTTGTCTTCTTCCAACAGACATCTATTTGAGGGACATACTAATAGTGCATGGATCTTAGCTGTCTGTCTTTGGAGAACTAGACAATATTAGTGTCCGAGTTGACTGCTGCAAACTCAGTTATTTTGGTTACTTTGAGGGTAAGTGTTCAGCACCGGCTTTGGTTGACTGCTGTGGTGGAGGTGATTTTAAAACGGGGCCTCTGCCCTAGTGGAGATGGTCATCCTTTGGAAAGATGTAACATTGTGGAACTTGACTGTTTGCTTTTCATCACCTTCTTCACACTGGAGCCACAGAATTAAGAGTCCAGGGGGATCTTAGAAAGTATTTATCCAACTGCCTCGTTTTATACATGAGGCCCCGAGGGAGTAGTGCCTCTGGAAGAGCATGATGGCAGGTGGTGGGCACACACAACGGTTTGCAGGGCAGCACCACAGATCTATGTGGATAGTTAATCAGACAGGTTCAAGGCATGAGGAGATTTAACAGGAAACTGAGGTGGCCAGAACTTCACAGCACTGTTATGTACAGGTGGTGGTGGGGACAGATGCTCACAACCCTCAATCTAGCTGTTGAAGAAGCGCACGTTTCAGTTACTTTCTGCCTCAGATGTCTTAGGTCTCTGGTCCCGTCACTAAGGACAGCCACTTAAACATTGTGCCTTCGTTTTCATGTCTGAAAAGACCTTGTTCTGTTTAGCATGTGGAGACTCTTTGGACTGATGGTGGATAACTTATTAAGAGAATCGTTTTGCTGCAGAGGTTACATGCAGGCAAGCAGGTTACAGGTTAGAAACTCAGCAAATGCCGTTGACAAAGATACCTGTACAGTCTCCATTCATGATCCCCGGTAACCACTTAAGAACAAGAACCACAGCAGAAACACCAAGGCTGAGGAGACCGAGGTTAGGGATTCCCCTGCCACCGGGCGCACCGTGGGGACGGTCCAGTTGACCCAGCTTCAGGAAGAGTGTCCTGTTGTGCATTCTCCTCACCGACCTTTCCAGGCTGGCTAAAGAGGGGCCTTGATGGTTGTCAGTGGGGATTCAGCCTCCTCTGCGAAATGGAAAATAGAGGATTTGGCAGAGGACCTTGAGGGCGGGTGGGGTAGGTAACTGTCATCCAGAGGTGTCCATTATTTCTGAGAATCCGGTTCCTGGCAACCGTGTGACCTGGGGCTCCCTGCTGCCCCTGTGTTATAGCGATGTAAGACCTGTCTGCTTACACATGCATCTTGGTCATTTAAAGCAGAGTTTTTCGGTTGATTTTATTTTTTAACTTCTGTGACTTCCTTTCAGTATTCTACAGCACGCCATTCTTTGCCTCCAAGGCTCCCTTGCCTTCTGTGGCTCGAGCAGCATCTTTCCCCATTGGCGCTTGTTTTACTAAAGTTGCTGTGAGGCCGGGTCGTCCTCCATCGCGCTTCACTGCTGCGTGGCTCACTCTCTGTGTTTCTGCTCATCACAGGTTTGAATGTTGGCAGTGGCACATTCAAGACAAAGACAACTAACAAAATCGCTTCGGAAGCGAATTTTTCATCTAGCGAAGGAAGTCCTTTGTCAAGGTAAGTCGTGAAAGCCTTTCTCAGTAGCGGCCACAAGATGAAAAATGTCATTACGCAATGCATTAAACTCTGGCTGCATATTATTTTGTTGTGTGACTTGATGGAGGGTTGTGGTTTGGGTTTTTGTTTATCTGAAATAAAGGTTGAAACTTTAGTGTACCTTTGAAAATATTTGCACCAGAGCCAAGTATTGTTTTGCAGCTGTTGTTTCCCTGGTTTAAGACTCAGTTGACACCTCAGTGAACCACAAATTAGCATCTACAGCTGCTCGCAGTAGGACTGCTTAGAGACCACACAATGGAAGCTGTCAGGAAAAGGGCAGAGAGAAAACATCAGGCCTTAAAAGAAGTAACGTGGCGTGTTTCTTCTTTCTAAGACAGCTGATAGATAAACTAGCAATTGCTGGATATACATTTTTGTATTCCTTTTTTTAAACCAAGTATTTAGACTAGATAATTCTTTTTCTGCTGCTTTCTTACTTATTTTCCCCAAAGAGCAGAATTTATCTTTTCAGTTTGTTAAACTGTAGCACTTCTTGTAAGTTTTCTGAGCAATAAGTGAGTTGTGTCTTGAATTTGTCGTCAGGAGTTTATAGGTGGGACCAAGCATTCGTCTGATGAAATACCTACCTTTTTGCTTTGGGCTAAATATCATTTAAAACACCACAGCAAGTTTCCTCTTGTAATACCATTTCTCATTAAAAAGATGTCCTTAAGAGGATCATATTACATTTGAATTAACTACTTACCCTAAGTGAAATTTTAAAACAGGAACTTTAATGTATAATATCCTATATAATATCCTGTAAGATAAAACAATTTGATCTAGAAATATTTCTAAGATGAAAAATTGTGTTTCATTTGTATTTATTACCGTGTTTTTAGGACCTTAATGTAAGATTTTTTAGATCAAATCTTTCCTTTTTAGAAACCTGACAAGTTTGGTGATAGGGAATTGCTCATTTAATTATCAGGAATTGTTGTCTCAATACCTGAGTATTCATCCATAATTTTAAAGGAAGTGGGAGATAATGAATTATGGGACAGGAAGAGTTTTAAAGTATTATATTTTTATGATTATACTGTAAGTTCAAGTCCTAGGTCTTCTGTAAGAAATTTTAAAAGACAATAAAGTCTACATATAGTTTTTAGGGTTTAATGTTACTATTTGGCTTAATAATACATTTCTTTAGTGCTTAAAGATTATTAGAAGTGTTTTTCTGTTTGTTTTGTTTCCATTATATTTTAGAGGCATTAAGAAACCTAGTTCATAAACTTTTCTTTGTATATGTTCTTTGGGCAATTGTTAAATACATTCAGAAAGCAGTTGGATTTTGTAGAACATTTTCTCAACCTGATAATTTCACAATTGTATCTATATTTCACTAAACTGAAATCAAGCTTTTTTCCCCTTCAGTTTGAGGTGGGGCCTTTTTGTTTTTACTACTGTTTCAGCATGAAGTTAATTTCCTAAATACATTACAAGTAATCTCATCAGCCCGTTTTTTTTTTTTTTTTTTGTAAAAAAAAAGACCTTTCAGGAACCCTTGGTTCTAGCCACTTGATAATAATCCAGTGATGACAAGGTCTGGACGTTGAGCGAGTGGGTTTGGTGTGGCGTCTTGTCACGGTTAGGTTCTTGTGCTGGGCGTGGGGTTGTTAATACGCCACCCTGAGCTTTGGAGAGCTCCGGTTTTCCTGTTTGTGCCTGGATGCACTGAAATTTCTTAGAGGCTTACAGTTAAGGATCCCACTTACTGCAGTCACTCCTTGTGCTTTATTGCTTTTACAAGTGGTCTCGAAACCCAGTACTTGAGAATAAACGTAACAGGCAGTGCTGCTGTAACACTTTTAGAAACTCTTCTTTGCTCTATTTTGTCAGTGAGCTGATGAGCAAGCTCAGAAAAAAAGACCTTGCTGGACCTAAAAAAAAAATGGCTTCCTCTGATGTCCTGGAGACAATAATTATGATGTGCTAGTTAAGCCCAAACTACAGCTGAGGGATTTTACTTTAAAGCAGCGGCTTGGGTGCAAAAATGCATTTATAGCTCTTTGTCTGCACCTCATTATGTGTGGGCCTGATTCATTAAGTAATTGGTTTGCAGTTGTTTACATGAGTATTAAGGCCTTCTTTTCAGCCGCCTTTGAGAGATACATTGTGCAAATGTTGCCTGTGATGAATGCAGAATGAGGGCCAGAGGGTCCCTCCTATTGGCTAAACAGTGCACTCTGTTGAAAAGCCAGCAAAAGAGATTGGGTGCTGCTTTGCATAGCAATGACTTTCTTAATAAGCGTTACAGATTAATACACACAAGCTATAAAAGATGCAAAGAGATACTCTTAGCACATTTATACCTGCTCGTTTTATTGTGATGGTGGTGGGTCCAGTGCCTCCCTATTCCATTTTTCAGAGCAGTGGCTTCAGTGCATGAGCCGTAATAGAATCCGGCGTTTATTGTATTATAAATCATGGGCAAGGAGGCAGATCTGCAACAGTTTATTATTAAAGATTCTTTCAGTGTAAATCTTTTTCTACCATTGTATTTGCTTCAGCAAAATCATTTTGTGGTTGAGTGGTGATGAAAGGCATAATGTACGAAGGAGTGAGTCCTAATAGGAAGCTGTTCTGCGCGTAAAGACCACTTGTTCCCTTTTGTTCAGGGGTGCATGCCAGAGCTTCCTCTCCTCGGCAAACATTGTCTTGCCTTACCTTCCCCAGGAAGCAGTTTGCACTCTCTTGCCTCTGCTTAGCCAATGGAGAGTTATTTTAACAGCCTGCCGTGTAACTTCAGCTTACTGTTGGGTCTAGACAACATTTTACCGAAAAAAAAGGATGTGTGCTTGCAACATCATTGCCTGGGAAAAAGGTAGCAGAAGTCACCCAGCCGCCACATCCTGGCAGGGCCCTCCGGCCGCACGCCATGGGTGGCATTCTGTGCCAGCCCTGAAGCCACGGGAGTGGCCAGCGGAGGGCGACAGCCTGCAGCTGATGCCCCAGTGGGTGGGTAGCATTGTTTTTTGCTTGCCTAGTCGCGGTGCCATTTTCCACAGGGAACAGTATAAAGATCACAAGGCACCAGCAGTCCAGTGAAGTAAAAATGAGTTTTCCTGTAAGTCCTTTATGTCCTCATGTAATAGCCTGTTTCTGTCTCTGGCTTAACAAATCTGCATTCTCCTTAAATTCTGTCAAATTAACAGCTTCCTAAATATCCCACATTTCTTATAATACGTCCACATACCTTATTTTTTCTGTACGGAGCATGAAAGAACAACCGCTTAATTATTTGAAGGGAAGGAGTTAACAAGATGACCCCATGCAGATAAAAATGACATCTGCTGTAGGGCCCCGGATTAACCATCAGGGGGCGCTCAGACTTTGTCAGATTAAACTGTCTCAGACTGGTTTGCCTTTAAAACTTAAAATTAGCGTTCACAGAGATTTCTTGGCACACTCATCGTAATTTTTTTCTTTCCTGGATTATTTTTTGTCTTTTATTTCTCAGAAAGATGTCTCTTTTGAGAAAAATTCTAGCTGAAGATGCTGTTTGATAAATATTAATACTTATTTCAGCCAACAATCATTAAAAATTGTAGAATTCAGAGTCTAGCGAGCACATCTTCCACAAGTTAGTTCTTCACAGGCCTGTAAGAAGATCTTGGAACTGGAAGTCGCTGGGCTGGGAGTCTGTCATCATTGCTCCCCCGTGTTGTAAAAGGTGCTTTGGGCAGTACCCTCAGAGTCTCATCGCTAAACCCGACTGATGTGGCCTTAAAATCTCAGTAACTTAGGTAGGTTTGTTAATGGGCTGCAGATTTTTTATTTTTATTTTTTGTCGTTTTCTTTTTTTGAAAAAATCACCGTAACCACAAGGTAGAGAGTCAATGTTTTACTAACATTGAGGCTGTCCCCAGTCTGCTTCTTCTAAATATGTCCTCCACACAGGCCAGCAGTGAATGTCTGATCCCCCTTCCAGGATCCACATGGGCTCCTTTTGCCCACGCCACCCTCTTCCGCCCCCTCACTAGCCCTCTGCCCACTGAACACTTCACAGCGGCAGGCTGTGCGTCATGCCCTGCACAGCGTGCTGTTTCCTGTGGGCAGCTCTTACTCGCATGCTTTTCTCTCCTGGAATGCTCCTGTCCCACACTTGGCTTGGCTGACGCCCACTAGATTTTCACGGCTTCACTCCTAACCTCTGAAAGTCTCCTCAGAGGAGGATCTGGCTGTACATGATGCCCTTCCCATAGTCCCTGGGGCTGCTTCTGTCATCGTGGTGGCCCAGGGGTGTTTACAGGTACACTTCCTCCCTGCTGTGGGCTTCTCATTGGTGGCTCAGTGACTGTTGAACCTCAGGAAGGAGTGACATCAGTATATAGCTGCAGCATCTGCTCAGGCACAAAGGCTCTCAGCTGTACGTGATAGCACTTCCTGGGCTGCAGGGAGTCATGTATTCCATCAAGTTATCTGCATGAGTCTGCGTGTGTGTGGTTGGGGCATGGGTACATGGTGGGGGACGGCGGGGGGGATATGGCTTTCTTCAGTTTTCCAAGGGGTACTGTGGTGGTAAACCTTGATTACATCCTCTGCATTCTCATTGTCCAGGAAGCAGGGTGCTTGGGAGCTTGGGGTTCTTTCCCAACCACCATCCTGCTGCTAATGGAAGCTGTCCGCCTCCTGGCCCCAGACTTGATGAGGATGTGCAGGTCTTAGGCATGTGTTAGGGGCTTAGAATGTCATCCCCAATTCCATTGCCATTGATTCTCAGCCTGACTCACAGTTGCTGTTTTGACATGTGTCACAGTTATTATTTTGATACATCTCCCCACTGGAATGTGAGCGCCTTGAGGCAGAGATCAAATCTGTCTCGTTCGCGGCTGCAGCCCCAAACACAGAACCTGACATGCAGTGTCACCTTTATGGCACTTGCTGAGTGAGCGAGTAAATTTGCTGAGTGAGCAAGCGAGCAGGTCAGTGACCGCACAGACCCCTTCAGACTAGATGCTCTGCCCACCTGCTCATGCAAGGCCCAGCCAAAACAGCTTCCCTGCATCTTCCCTGTCTGTCATGCTTTTATCCCCTCGGGCCTGCTGCCTGCCGTGGAGGAAGCTTCGTGCATCTCGGGTCTGTGTTCTCTCAGCCGGGCCCTGGGCCTGAGTACTCACCCCTCTCCTTGCCTACTCACAAGCTGCCCTTCACTTAGAACCCAGGACAACACGTCGCCGGCCAGGCACGTGCCCGTTCGTCCAGACTTGATGACAGCGTGATGCCCCTGCTCACCCAGGGCTTCTGTGTCCTGACCCTGCTCGCTGGGACCCGCTCGCTGGGATACTCGCTGAGCTGCTCAGAACACCTCAGGGAGGGCATCCTTATTTTGCAGACCAAAAAACCGATGCTCGGACAGGTAGGGAACTTGCCCAGGCCACACAGTGAGCAGAGTTGGACGTCGGGAGTGGGCTTTGTCTGTCCCCAGAGCTGAAACTGTCTTACCTTCTGAAAGCAACACCCAGGGTCACAATCAGGACAAGGACCCAGTGGTTCTGACCCAGGCAGGGTTCTCCCCGCCCAGTGTTTTACACACTCTTCTTGAAGGGCCTGTGGGGACAGCTGTTTGCAACATGTGCTTCTTAGAAGACCCAGCGCACTGGGGAGAGCGTTTTATCCCACTTCTGCTTCCCCACCTGCTGGCTCTGGGTGTCTTGGGACACAGCCCTTAACCTCTCTGGGCTCCACCACCCATATAGTGAAGGCGCTGGATTGACAATCCATAAATTCTCTGTGATAGTTTCATAATGGGTTTCGTAGCTCTAGATTTTCCACGTTTCCTTTGTATCTCTACTTGCTGGCTCCAGACACAAAACTTAATACTTACAGTAGTCCTTACCATCTACTTTTTAAAACTTATTTACTTTTTTTCAATGATATTATGTTTTTGGTAAAGGTTTACACAGAAGTTTAGTTTCCCATTCAGCAATTTCTACACAAATTGTTCAGTGACACTGGGTATATTCTTCACAATGCATGAATATTCTCATTATTTTCTTTCTAGTTCTTCATTTCCATTAATCTAGTTTCCCTGTCCCCTTACCTTCTCATTTTTGTTGTAATTGTTGATTGTTTGGTCTCATATAGATTTTTTTTTTCATAGATGATTTTTTTTTATTGTGCTTTAGGTGAAAGTTTACAGTTCAAGTCACTTTCTCATACAAAAATTTATACACACATTGCTATGTGACCCTAGCTGCTCTCCCTATAATGTGACAGCACACTCCTCCTTTCCACCCTGGATTTCCTGTGTCCATTCAGCCAGCTCCTATCCCTTTTTGCCTTCTCATCTCACCTCCAGACAGGGGTTGCCCATTTAGTCTCATGATCAAAGAGTCTATAGAATAATCCTGGTCAGAAGGGGGAAAATGCAGAACAGAATTTAAAATTCTCATAGACTCTAGACTTTCTGGAGCCATGGAGGCTGAATGAACCCCTGAAATTTACCCTGAGATAATCTTTAAACCTTAAACCAACAATATCCCCTGAACTCTTCTTAAAACCAAACAATAGTTTAGCTTAAGTAGTAAAAAATGTCTGCCTTGAGCATTATGCTCTATTAAGAACTATCTATATGGGATCAAATTGACAACAGCAACTTGAAAGATTAGATAGGAGCCTTAGTGGGCAGTGAGTTTATGTTAGTGGGGGAGGAACAACTCAGAAAAGGAGGATGAGAATGGTTGCACAACTCAAATAATGTAATCAATGTCACTAATTTTACATGTAGAAACTGTTGAATTGGTGTATATTTTGCTGTGTATCATCTCAACAACAACAAAATAAATAAAAATTTAAAAACAAGATAAAATAGTGCTGCAGTGAACATAGCTGTGCATGTCTGTTCGTGTCACTCCTGTTAGATCCCTAGGGTGTGTACCTCGCAGTGGACTCGCTGGGTCAAATGGCAGCTCTACGTCTAGTTTTTTGAGGAACCACCAGACTGTCTTCCACAATGGCTGTACCACTTTGCATTCCTACCGGCAATGGATGAGGGTTCCAATTTCTCCGTGTCTCCTCCAACACTTATTATTTTCTTTTTGTTTGTTTTCTTCGTTTGTTGGTTTTTGTTTTTTTATCTTAAGCCATCCTAGTGGGAGTGAAATAGTATCTCATTGTGGTTTTGATTTGCATCTCTCTGATGGCTAATGATATTAAGCATCTTTTCGTGTGTCTTTTGGCCATTTGAATATCCTCTTTGGAGAAATGTCTGTTCATGTCCTTTGCCCAGTTTTTGATTAGGTTATTTATCTTTTTGTTGTTAACTTGTAAAAGTTTTCTATATATTTTAGAAATTAGACCCGTATTGGTTATATCATTCCCGAAGATTTTTTTCCCAGTCTGTAGGTTATCTCTTTACTCTTTTGATAATTTTTTCTGATTGATGTTATTTTTATTTGGTCTAATTTAGGAAGCATGATAGAGTTTTGTCACTATTTAAATCTGCATATTTTGGTAGGGAAAGAGAACTGGAGTAGTTTGGATTGCAGAAACTCCAAATTCTTGGAACTACGGAGTCCACAGAACTTTCATCCCACACCTCTCTCTCTGCATCACTGTTCACACCAAGCAATGTTGTGCTCTCCATGGCCTCTATCAGTACAAGCGCCTTTTTTTTTTTTAATTGTGCTTTAGGTGAAAGTTTACAGAGCAGATGATTTTCTCATTAAACAATTAATACACATATTGTTTTGTGACATTGGTTGCCAACCCCATGATGTGTCAACACTTTCCCTTTCTCGACCTTGGGTTCTCCTTTTCCATTCTTCCAGCTTTCCTGTCCCCTCCTGCCTTTTCATCCTTGCCCCTGGGCTGGCATGCCCATTTAGTCTCGTATATGTGGTTGAGCTATGTTTATTAGTGTTTGTTTTATAGGCCTGTCTAATCTTTTGCCGATGGATGAACCTCAGGAGTGACTTCAGTACTGAGTTAAGAGGGTGTCCGGGGGCCATACTCTCAGGGTTTCTCCAGTCTCTGTCAGACGAGTAAGTCTGATCTTTTTCTGGGAATTTGAATTTTGTTCTACATTTTTCTCCAGCTCTGTCCGGGACCCTCTATTGTGGTCCCTGTCAGAGCAGTTGGTGGTGGTAGCCAGGCACCATCTAGTTGTGCTGGACTCAGTCTGGTCCATTAGTACTTTGGACTAATCTTTCCCCTGTGTCATGCTCCCTTGCTCCAGACAGGGTGGGACCAGTAGAAGTATCTTAGATGGCTGCTTACAAGCTTTTAAGACCCCAGATGTTACTCACCAAAGTAGGATGTAGAGCATTTTCTTTATAAACTATGTTATGCCAATTGAGCTAAATGTCCCTCGAGACAATGGTCCCCAGCCCTCAGCACAGTAACTTGGTCCCTCAGGGAGTTTGGTTGTATCTGTGAAGCTTCTATGACTGCCTTGGTCAAGTTGTGCTGACTTCCCCAGTATTGTGTACTGTCTTACCCTTCACCAAAGTTACCACTTATCTATTGTCTAGTTAGTGTTTTTCCCTCCCTCCTCCTCCCCTCTCTGGTAACCATCAAAGATTGTTTCTTTCTGTGTGTAAAGCTTTTCAGAAGTTTTTATAATAGCAGTCTCATACAGTATGTGTCTTTTTGTGATTGACTTATTTCACTCAGCATAATGTCCTCCAGATTCATCATACATTTTGCGAGATGTTTTGCAGATTCATCATTGTTCTTTATCGTTGCATAGTATTCCGTTTTGTGTACATACCATAGTTTATCCATTCATCTGTTGATTGGTTGTTTCCATCTTTTTGCTGTTGTGTGATGAAGTCTTTAGATGAACTCAAGTGTTTAACTTGTACGAGGTCCTAGGTATCTAGTTTGTGTTCCGTTGCTTGTGCACTCGTTGCTGTGTTTGATAATCCATCACTGAAAAAAATCAGGTCCCAAAGCTTTGCTCCTGTATTTTCTTCCAAGAACTTTATGGTTTTAGATTTAATATTTAAGTCTTTGATCCATTTTGAATTAATTTTTTTGTATGGCATGAAGTATGTATCTTGTTTCATTTTTCTGCATGTGGAAATCCAGTTTTGCCAGTGCCATTTATTGAAGAGACTTACCATCTACTTCTGTATTTATGTTGCATTTAGTTGTTTATGGAAGGATCTTCATGAGTGTTCCATGCCATCTTGATTAATAAAATTCAGCAATTAGTTACTGCTTGAGCACAGCTATAAGAGACTGTTTCTAACTGCATTAGCCTTGTGCTCACATAAAGTGGACAGTTAGTTGACACACATAATTTCTACTGTTTTCCTTGTGCTCACATAAAATGGACAGTTAGTTGACACACATAATTTCTACTGTTTTCCTTCGTACGCTGCATCATCGTGGTTACATGTATACGGTGTTCGCTCTGTGCCAGGTGCTGCTCTTAAGGTAAAACCTCTTCCATCAAGGTCCTGGCAGACCTAAACTTCTCAAGTTTCACAAGGATGAGAACAAAAGTGACTTCAGTAAGAACTGTCTTCATCTCGTTTATCAATAGCAGGGGAACTTAGAGACAATGACCAAAATTCATCAGAAAATAAGATGGTTGAATGGATAGACAGAGGGAAGATATGTGATAAGACCAGTGTGGCAAAATGTTAACAATTGGCATCTCCCTGGTGTGTACATATTATTTACTGTACAATTAGGAAAAGTTAGCAAACCTAATGGGAAATTCTGCAGAGATCATTTAATTTACACAATCGTCTGTGTATCTTACCTGAAAATGGTGTATTTGAAGTACTAGAACTTCCAGTCTAATTGTAGTTAGATTTTCTGTAATTTCTACAGAAAAATACCAAGTCTACTATCTTGGCTTCGAAAAGTTGCCCGTGAAGGACCGTGTGGGGGAAACGGGCTTTTTGGTGTACAGCGGGTACATCATGTGTGGGTAGTGCTTGTCAACGGAATTGGCAATCTGCGGCCCTCAGGCCAAATCCGGCCCACTGCCTGCTTCCATACAGCCCCAGAGCAGAGAATGGTGTTTGCATTTTTAAATGGTTGGGGAACAAAATCAGAAGAATAAAGCTTCATGACACATGAAATTATATGAAATTCAGATTTTAGAGTCTGTAATGAAGTTTAGCGGACACACAGCCACATCCATTAGTTTTCATGTTGCGACAGCTGCAGAGGTGAGTGGTTGTGACAGAGACCGTATGACTCCCAAAGCCTTAAAATGTTTCCTCTCTGGCTTTTTACAGTTAGTGTTGCCGACCCCTGCTTTACAGGACAGAAACGTTCCTTTTGTGCTCTCAGAGGATTAGGCAGTATGATTCCAAGCACGGGTGATGGGGTCTGGTGACCATATCCTGTAACCTATAACTTTAGCTCTTTTGTTTCTTATGCTTTCAGCAGTGTGTTTATTTTTGTTCTTCTCTGGTTTACTGTAGTAGCTGAACAAGTTGGCTCTATCCAGTGCTCCACAGGAAGTTCTTCTGCCACGCCTGCTGGCCTTGCCTCAGCTTATACATCAGGTGTAAACCAGAGAGCACAGGGGCCCTGAGCCTGTAGGTGAGAAAAACCAGTCTTGAATCGCAGTGTCCCACGGGCTTCGTTTAAGCTTCAGAAGTGGCTTCCCAAAGGGAAGAATGATTGGCCCTGAGGTGTGAGAGTGGGATGGGAAGCCCTTAAAGGCTTCCTCCACCTTTCTCAGCGGGTGAACGGCATGCACTTAGTTCTGTAACATGTTTCTTTTAAGAAAACTTAGTAAGATGGACAATTAAGAACCCATTACACAATTCACATTTTGCTGGGGTGTTCGCTGACTCCCTGTGGCTAAAATGTTCTCAAAGCCAAGCTGTGTAACCACAGGACAAACAGAAGCAAGCTCAAGTGGCATCATGGAGATATGGCTTCAGGACCTTCCGCTTGCCTAGAAAGTCCCGTGCAGAAAGTAAAGGTCTCCTGAAATGCTGTAGTGGCTCACCTTCACAGAGGGGTTCAGCATTGCCTGCTGACTTGCTTCTGATGAGTTGAGTGACTACTAACACTTGCCTACCTACGTGGTTTTCACGTGGTGATGTTTGCAGCCTTGACTGTGGCTTTTTCTTTTCCTTTTATTTTTCTTTTTGCCAGCAGGGAAGCCAAAGAAACTCAGACAACTTGGGTCTAAAGTTACATATTAAATACCAAAACCAAACCCATTGCCATTAAGTCGATTTCAACTCATAGCAACCCTATAGAAGAGAACTGCCCCGTAAGGTTTCCAAGGCTGTAAATCTTTTTACGGAAGCAGACTACCACATCTTTCTCCAGTGGAGCTGCTGGTAGGTTCAAACCTCCAATCTTTCAGTTAGCAGCCGAGCACTTAACCACTGTGCCACCAGGGCCCCACATATTAAATAGAAACATGCAAATCAAGTAATGTATCACTGGGTATTGATCGAGTGTCTTTAAGTAAGGCCCTGTGCTTAGTGAGGTTCATTCATCCATTCCACATGTTCACTGAGCACTTACCAAGTGCTAAGCGCTGGTTGCTCAGGTGAGCTGAAGCTGGTACGGTAGCTGCCCTCATGGAGCTTACCATCTAGAGGGGGAGGGGTCGGTCAGCAGTTAGTCACACGAATGGATGTAAAACATCCACTAATAAGAACTAAGTTGGGGGAGGCAGAGGGGCGAAGGGGTAGAAATGTGGAGGGCTGACAGGATCAACCTTGGAGGCCCTGTTCAGGATTTAGGTTTTTGTGCCAATGCAGTGGGAAGGCATTGAAGATTTTTAAGCAAGGAAATGAAGCAGTGATTAGATTTGGGTTTTGAAAAGCTTGTGCTTGCTTTTGAGTAGAAAATGGATTGTAAGTAAAGATGGATGTGGGCCTACTAGTTAGGAGGCCGTTGCAGAGATCTCGCAGGTGATGCTGGTGGTATTGGCCAGGGTGATGCTGGTGCTGATGGAAATCGTGGAGGACCTTGGGAGGTAAACTCGGCAGGACTAGGGCCTGATTGGGTGGGGGAGGGGAAAGGAGTGGAGAAGGGGATTGGAGGGACTGGAGGGACAGGGTGCCACTTGCTGAGACAAGAGGAAGGACCTGGTTGGGTAGAGAAGGGGCCCCGCTTGGAGGAACAGATCATGAGTTTGGTGGTGGATAAGCATGCTGACTGTGAGGCCCTTTTGAGGCAGTCAGGTGGGTGTTGGACGTGTTTCTGGAGCTCAGAGAAGTGGCCTAGGCTGTGGAGACCTGGCCTTGAGGTCACATCTGCCTCTGCCCTTGCTCATGTCAAGGTCTCCCCACTGCCCCATTGTAGCACATCCTGCCCGTCAGTCCCAGCCTGTGAAATCCTTTCTGTCTTGCAAAGCAAAGTCCTGGGGTGCCTTGCTTCCTCAGGGATCTACAGCCACACAGGTTGCCCACCCCCATGCTCTCAGTCACCCCAGCCAGCAGGGATCTCACCTTTTCCCCAACTTCTGCAACCTTTTGGTAATCCACCTCTCCCCCAGTGCATAGCCCAGTGTCGTCTTGCAATGGGGGGTGGGTAGATATCTGTGTTTACTTTCTGTGTGTGTGTGCGTGTGTGTGTGTGCGCGTGCGCACACGTGTGCACTTCATGGAAGGTGATTTCTTGTGGGCTGACAGCATCAGCGCCTACCATACCATAGCTTCTGTGACCGTCAGTAACAGCTGGGCCCTTTCGGATGGTCTGAGGGGACTCTGCTCCTCGTGGAGAAGTGGCCACCGGCCAAGACTAGATCATGGCAAATAAAGAAACAGGCGCTGAGTTTAAAGGGATCCTTGACAGATACTGACCCTAGAAGATGATACTTTAGTGGAGCTTATTTTGCTGAAAAAAGAAATGCTTAAAATGTAAATTACGGCAACTATGGCCAAAGAGCCCTGGTGGCACAGTGGTTAAGAGCTCCACTACTAACTGAAAGGTCGGCAGCCACTGCTTGGAAACCCTATGAGGCAGTTAGTTCTACTCTGTCCTGTAGGGTCACTATGAGTTGGAATCGACTCGACGGCAGTGGGTTGTTGTTTTGCTGTTAAGGCCAAAGACAGATTTTTACGCCGTAGGTTTATCACATTGTTGTTAGGTGCCATCGAGTTGGTTCTGACTCGTAATGACCCTACGTACAACAGAACAAAACACTGCCTAGTCCCCGCCATCCTCACAATCGTTGCTATATTTGAGCCTATTGTTGCCACCACTGTGTCATTCCATCTCATCTAGGGTCTTCCTCTTTTTCGCTGACCCTCTACCTTACCAAGCATGATGTCCTTCTTCAAGGACTAGTCCCTTCTGATAACATGTCCAGAGTACGTGAGATGAAGTCTCACCATCTTCTCTTCCTAGGAGCACTCTGCCTGTGCTTCTTCCAAGATAGACTTGTTTGTTCTTCAGGCAGCCATGGTATATTCAGTGTTCTTCACCAACACCATAATTCAGAGGTGTCGGTTCTTTTTCGATCTTCCTTATTCATTGTCCAGCTTTCACATGCTTATGAGGTGATTGAAAATATCATGGCTTAGGTCAGGTGCACCTTAGTCCTCAAAGTGACATCTTTGCTTTTCAACATTTTAAAGAGGTCTTTTGCAGCAGATTTGCCCAATGCAGTGCATCGTTTGATTTCTTGACTGCTGTTTCCATGGGTGTTGATTGTGGATCCAAGTAAAATGAAATCCTTGACAACTTCAGTCTTTTCTCCATTTATCATGATGTTGCGTATTGGTCCAGTTGTGAAGATTTTTGTTTTCTTTATGTTAAGGTGTAATCCATACTGAAGGCTGTAGTCTTTGATCTTCTTCAGTAAGTGCTTCAAGCCCTCTTCCCTTTCAGCAAGCAAGGTTGTGTCATCTGCATATCACAAGTTATTAATGATTCTTCCTCCAATCCTGATGCCACGTTTTTCTTCATATAGTTCAACTTCTCGGATTATTTGCTCAGTATATACATTGAATAAGCATGGTGAAAGGATACAACCCTGACACACACCTTTCCTGATTTTAATCCATGCAGTATCTCCTTCTGTTTGAATGACTGCTTCTTGGTCTAAGTACAGGTTCCTCATGAACACAGTGAAGTGTTCTGGAATTCCCATTCTTCACAATGTTATCTGTAATTTGTTATGATCCCACAGTCGAATGCCTTTGCACAGTCAGTACAATACAGGTAAACATCTTATCATACCTGGTCCAAAGGGATAGACATGATGAATTCGCAGACTTTCCTGCATCCAGGGGACCAGAGTCCCAGCCCGTGAGAAGAGCGGTGAGGCAGCACACTGGGCATCCCCTCTGGAAGCAGGGCATCTGCAAGCTAATATTTGGCACAAACATGAGAAAGTACACCAAAATATCAAGCACAAGTAACTGTTTCTTTTTAAATGTCCCCTTTGACCATTCAGTATGAACCTTAAAGAATATAAGTATAATCAAAAATCTGCCCAGTGCTCCCAGAGGGCACTTTCAAACTCATTACAATTGCAGAGCTCCTGAAAGGGCCCACTCAGGAAACCTGTCTGCTAGCCAGCATTCTAATCCTTGCATTCTAACATCTTGAATTCCCTATTTAAGGTATTTCACTTTTAACTCGTCTGAAAGTGCTAAAGCGTTGTACGTTAGTGGTTTTCAGAGGATTGTTAAATGAAACAGGTGACCGTTTTCTGGCAGCAGCCCGGCGCATGGAGGCGCCAGGTACTGAGCGCTGGCTCCCTCTCCACACAGCTGTTGGGGTGCGTGCACCTGGTGCTGTCAGGCAGGGACACCTCCCAGCAATGCGAGTCCTGACATGTTTGGCTTTAAAACTTGGAGAATAAATTAAAGTCGCCGGCCTTTCCGTGAACAACGTGTGCTCCTTCTCTCGTGTGCTATTGTGAAAATGTTACTCTGATTTTCATTTTTTCTCCAGGACTTAAGCCACTTCTTTATTTTACAGGCATGAAAACAAAAGGAAACTAACCACCACCTTAAAATCTAAAGGTAAGGGAAATACCTGGAGACCAGATTTTCACTTTGTACTTTAACAAAGGAGTTATTGGAGATGTGTGTTTGTTGTCTGTTCCCACGTGTAAGGGATTTGAAGCATGTCTGTAATTAGAGGAGCGGCTCTGTGGCTCTCTGGGGTGATCTTAGTCTCTGAGGGGATCAGTTCCTGGCTTCTTAACACACCATCACCAGTAACCGGGTCTGTGACCCGAGTACACGTGTGCAATGGGCCACAGGTGCTTAGCATTTTAGTTTGCAGGTATGAAGTTGCAGGGGATCTTGACTCCACACCTACTTGATTACCAAGACCAGTTTATTCTGCCTACAAAACTTTTGTTACCTCTGTCCTCGTTCTCACTGCTAATACCCACTGCTCATGACATGACACGGCTCTTGCAGTAGGCTCTTGCAGTAGACTCTTATCCTCACATCCAGCACCTCCCCAGCTCCTGGCTGTCCTCCACCTGGCTGCCAGAACCCAAAACCTGACTCAGCCTTCTTACCTTCTTACTTAAGAATTGCTTATGCCTGCCCACTACCTGAACGGTAGAGTCCAAGTTTTTTCCCTTCATGGTCTGGCCCCATCCCTACTTTCCAGCTCAGCTCTTTCCCAAGGTCCTGCCCTCTTTGGGTCTAGCCACAACCGGTTTTCTCCAGATACACCCACCACTGTGCCTTTGGTCACACCATCCCTTCTATCAGAAGTTCCATTCCCTTCTCCTTGGCTCAGTGAGCTCCTACTCATCCATCAAGGCCCAGTTCCTAGGAGGAACCTATCCCTCCTTCCATAGAAACACTGTGGCATATCCCTTGCCGAGCATGGACTCTCTCCTCTTGTCTCCTTCAGCCTCATCCCCTGTGGGTTGTAGTTGAGAGCATTGGCTTGAGTCAGATGACCTGAGTGGGACTCCTGGCTTGGTCATGCACTAACACTGTGGATGCAGCCAGTTACTTAACCTCCCTAAGCCTCAGTTTGTGCAGTGAAATGGAGATATTAATACTTTCCTTCCCAGAGTGGTGTGAAGAGTACATGGGGTTGTGTATAAGAAGGCAGCACAGAGCTGGAAGGTCGAGCTCTGTGGATGTTAGTAGTCAATGGTAGGAGATTGTCAATGTAGCAATGCCGTTTGTGTCCCCACCACATCCTGTCAGGCACCCTGGAGGCCACCTCAGTTCCCATACATGCCCACAGCCTTCTCTCATCTTTGTGTACCTCTGCCTGAGGGCTTTCTCTGCCCACAGGGGCATGCTTAGCCTCACATTGCAGCCCAAAGTACCAGGGAGTTGATGCCCCCTGAACAGCCCTCAACCAGAGAGAGATGGGAGTTGGTGGATAAATAACCTCACTTCCTTTCTTTTTGCCAAGACAATTTGAGGTGTGTCCCACACAGTCTCAGAGGGCCCCCAGCAGGATTGAGCTCCAGCTGTCCATTGCCAGCACCCACTCTTTATTGGCTTCCTCTCTTCTTACGTCACTCTTCCACTTTCCTCCCTATTGTTTCTGGGATCACCTCCCAAATAAACGACATGTATCCAAGTCCTTGTCCCAGGATCAATATCACTTTCTCCCTTCTCCGCTCTGCTCTTGTAAAGAAAAAGGGAGATAAAAATGGAGAAGCAGCTGAGGTGAGGTGGTATCAGGCCTGGTAAAACACCCCAGCTGACCCTGCTTCCGTGTTGGCCCTTATTTTAAGTCCTCCATCCTATAGTCAAGAGTTGGGTGCAGCAGAACAGAAAAGGAGGTATTCTGCAAAGTGTTTTCCATAACAATGCATTGAACTCATTGTGAAGTATATAAATTTGTACAGTATTGCCCTGCATTCCGGGTGTATCTGGTCAGGTGCATCATATGGTGTCCCTGCTAGACCCTTGGCAGGCCACTGCTCCAACTGGCCAGTCTTGCTGTGCTGTTTCATAAACGATTAAGCTGAACTGATCAGAGTACAGAGATGTTAAATGGCTGTTTGATTTTGTCTTCCAGACTTCTGGGGTGAGTCTGATGACAGCAACTCAGAAATTGAAGCTGCTTTACGTCCTAGAAACCATAACACATCTACTGATGATTTTGATGATTTTTATGACTAATAAGCTGTAACGTCTGTTGGAAATAAAAGTCTTTAAACAAACTACAACCTTGTATTCATATGTGATGGCCAAAATAAACAAATCCTTTTAAGTTTTCTAAATTGTTTAATGTGAAATTTCATGACATAAATATGAACCAGCCTATGTGCTTGAAGTGTTATCAGAAAATAAAGTGATGAATGCAATGCCCATCAAAATTCCAGTTGGCTTCTTCGCAGAAATTGTCAAGCTGATCCTAAAATCCATATAGAAATTCAAGGGACCAGAATAGCCAAAACAATCTTGAAAGAGAAAAACATAGTTGGAGTAGTCACACTTCCCTACTTGAAAACTTACTGTAAAGCTACAATAATTAAAACAATGTGGTACTGGTATAAGAATAGACATATAGATCAATGGAGTATTGATTCAATTAACTCCATATTCCATTGATCTATATAGAATCCAGAACTAAACTCTCACAGTTATGGTCAATTGATTTTCGACAAGAGTACCAAGACCATTCAGTGGGGGAAGATTAGCCTTTTCAACAAATGGTGCTGGGGCAGCTGGATAGTCACATTCAGACAATTGAAGTTGGACCTCTATGTCATGCTACATACAGAAATTAACTCAAAATGGATCAAAGACCTAAATGTAAGAGCTAAAACTACAAAACTCATAGAAGGAAACGTAGGCATAAATCTCCGTGACTTTGCATTAGGCAGTAGTTTCTTAGCTCTGACAATCAAAAGCGCTAACAGCAAAAGAAAAAAATAAATTATTGGACTTCATCAAAGTTAAAACTTCTGTGCATCAAGAAAGTAAAAAGACAACCCACAGAATGGGAGAAAACATTTGCAACTCATGTATCTAATTAAACGGACTTGTATCCAGAATATAAAGGAGCCCTGGTTGCACAGTGGTTAAGCTCTTGGCTGCTAACCAGAAAGGTCAGCAGTTCGAACCCACCAGCTGTTCCATGGGAGAAAAATGTGGCAGTCTGTTTCCGTAAAGATTACAGCCTTGGAAACTCTGTGGTGCAGTTCTACTCTGTCCTGTAGGGTCGCTGTAAGTCGGAATTAAAGGCAATGGGTTTGGTTTGGTTTTGGATTCAGAATATAAGGACTTCTGGTGGTGCAGGGGTTAAGTGCTCAGCTGCGAACGGTAAGGTCGGCAGTTCCAACCCACCAGCCACTCTGTGGGAAAAAGATGTAGCAATCTGCTTCTGAAAAGATTACAACTTTGGATTCAGATGGCCACCAGTGTCATTAGCCATCAGAGAGATGAAAATAAAACCACAATGAGATACCGTTTTGCTCCTACTAGGATGGCTAAGATTTAAAAAACAGAACATAGAAAATAACAAATGTTGGCAAGGATGTGGGGAAATTGGAACCCTTATCCATTGCTGGTGGGAATGCCAAATGGTATAGCCGTTGTGAAAAACAGCGTGATGGTTCCTCAAAAAACTAAAAACAGAACTATCATATGACCTAGCAATTCCACTCCTTCCCAAAAGACTTGAAAGCAGAGACTCAAAAAGAGACTTGTACACCAGTATTCATTGCAGTACTATTCACAATAGCCAAAAGGTGGAAACAACCTAAATGCCCATCAACAGATGAATGGGTAAATGAAATGTGGTACATAAATACAATGGAATACTACTCAGCCAGTAAGAGAAATGAAGTCTTGATACATACTACAGTATGGATGGAACTTGAAGACATTATGCTGAGTGAAATAAGTCCATCACGAAAGGACAAATATTGTATGACCTCACTTATATAAAAAGACAAGAAAAGGCAAATGTAAAAAAAAATCCTTGGAAACCCTATGGGGCAGTTCTGCTCTGTCCTATGGGGTTGATACGAGTCAGAATCATCTCGACAGCAGTGAGTTTGGGATTTTATCCAGAATATATAAATTACACATACAACTCAATAATAAAAAGACAGATAATCCAATTTTTAAAATGTGCAAAGGATATGAAAAGACACTTCTCCAAAGAAGATAGACAAATGGCTGATAAGAACATGAAAAGATGTTCAGTACCAATTAGCCATCAGAGAAATCAAAACCACAATAAGATACTACCTGTTATGGATTGAATTACATCCCGCAAAAAGATATAAGTCCTAACACCTGTACCTGCAGATGTGACCCTGTTTGGAAATAGGTCTTTGAAGATGTTATCAGCTATGTTAACACGAGGTCATACTGGAATAGGGTGGGTCCTAATTCTGTATGACTAGTGTCCTGTAAAAGAGGAGAGAGACAGAGACACAGAAGAAGGACACCGTGTGATGGTGCATCAGCTAACCAAGGAACTCCTGGGATACCAGAAGCTAGGAGAGAGGCATGGAACAGATTCTTTCTCAGATTCTCAGAAGGAATCAACACAGCCGACACCCTAATCTCAGACTCCAAACTTCCAGAACTGTGAGACAAATTTCTGTTCTTTAAAGCTACTCACTTTGTGGTTTTTGGTTATGGCAGCCCTAGGAAACCAACACACTCACTACCTCACACCCACTAGAATGGAGATAATTAAAAAGATTACCTGCCGTCTGAACTGCTGACCTTGGGTTCGTCAGCTCCTACAGCTATGTGAGTCAGGAGAAGCCTCCAGCCTGACACCTGACCCATGGACTTGGGACTTGCCAGCCTCTTCAACCATGTGAGCCATTTCCGTGAGATAAAGATATATATATATATGCATGTACACATGCTTCACTGGTTTTGCTTCTCTGGAGAACCCAGCCTAAGACAGCTATCCTTAAACTTTCAATTAATTGCCTTTCTAATTGCACTTCCTTTTTAAATGGTCAACATACCACTCTGGCTGACTTTTCCCACTACCGTGTGGTTTGATAGGTTCCACATTTAGTTATGGTGTGGATTGTTGAGTTTCATTTAGGCCCCAATTATCTATTTGTGACAGCTTGTGAGCTTCCTCCTCCTTTTCCTCAACAAAAAATGAGGAAACCAAACAACAAATCCTAACAGCTTTTATCCGGTTCTCAAGCTTCTGTCCGCTGTCAGTATCACTGTTACCAGTAGTTGTGTCACCAGCAGAGTGCTTCAGTGACAGTCAGCTTTTGATGCATCAAACTGGGCAAAAACCCACTAAAGAAGATTGAAAAAATTCCAGCCCCAAATAAGATAAGAATTATATTACTCAAGAACTTACCCCAAAGTGACAAGAACTGAGTTCGTCTGATGGAAGTACTCGTTAGCATTTAGCAGCCAAGATTTCAAGTCTAACTGCTTTTGGTCATGGTTTTATATATTTCAAAATTTTCTTGAAATCTCTGGCTCCTTAAGGTAACGCCCTTAATCTCTTTAAACGACGTAGCGTCGTCACTTGCCTCCATCCACTGATGTTTTTCATTTCCTCGGGCCAGTCCAGCCATTGACACAAAGACTAATATTTGAAGACAGATGGCTCTGTGAGCTTCTGGTAAGGCCATATCTCACTTTTGGAATGCAAGTGATAACCAAGTTCCTCTAGAGCCTTATTCATTATACTCTTATTGCGCACAAACTCATTAGGTGTAAAACATCCTGCCAGTCAACCGGATCCTGTTCGTTCCCAGCTGTCACACTGGCAGCTCAAAGATGACGACAGATGATACTGATAGACAGTACGGCTGCCATCTCCTGCTGTCCCAAATTTAAAGCCGGATGCTCCTCAGCCAAGGGAATGTGCTCAAGAAAAGAGCTAGGAAGCCACTGTGTGGCATCTTGTGGTTTAATCGCCTTTGCAGTTCTCGGAGTGGCCTTTGTCGGTCCTGCTGGCCAGGCCTTCCTAGCACATGTAGCCATACTTGTGGCAACTGTGTGACTACAATCAGACCACATCCCTCCCTCCAGTCTCAAGAATGCTGCAGGTCCAGCGTCCTGGTCCCAGTTTTTGCCAAGGTCCAGTTCTTCCTTTTCAGATATGCCTGCATCCAGTCTTAATGCTCAGACATTTCTGGTAGGCATTTTAGCAGCAATATAAGAAGTAGCAATTTGTTCAATAGGAGCATTTTTTCTAGAGTACTTGCTAGGTCCCAGGCATTCTGCCAAGCCAAATATATGAAGAT
Source organism: Trichechus manatus latirostris (assembly GCF_000243295.1). Classification (NCBI taxonomy): domain Eukaryota; kingdom Metazoa; phylum Chordata; class Mammalia; order Sirenia; family Trichechidae; genus Trichechus; species Trichechus manatus. Next base: position 6,328,751 of record NW_004443978.1, on the reverse strand, counting down.
TAATTTGGGGTGGTCCCTGCCCTCAAGCACTTCTCTCTCAAGGAGAGATGAAACAGATAATCTCAATGCAAATTATTTAGGGTGCAGTTTCACTTGCTGCAACAAACAGGCCGAAAAATACAGTGGCTTAGAGAATATGGAAAGTTACTTCACTCTCATTATCAGCCCAGAGTTTTGCAGATGGCTCTAATCCACACAGTCATCCAGAAACCCAGGTCCCTTCCATTTTGTTCTTCCACCATTCCTAGGGAACCATCATTGTCCACATGGCCAAGCTGGGTTGCAGGCACTGGAGGGGGGAAGAGTGGAAGTCCTACAGAAGAGATTCCCTTTTAACAAGTGGCATGGAAATTTCTCACATTCCACTGGTGAGAACATAGGTTCGCCCACACCTAGTCATGCAGTAGTTAGGAAACAATCTCCAGCTGGGCAGCTATGTTCCCAGCAAGGCTTTGAACAAGTTTGTTCCTCTCCTTCCCCTTCTTTGAACCCCTGCTGAGAAGTTGCATTTCTAATCCAGGGGATCTTGTTAAAATGTAGATTCTGATTCGTATATCTGGAGTGGAAATGCAAATTCTCAGCAGGGGTTCAAACCAGAGTGAATGGGTTCAAAGCCCTGGTTCTCCGAAAGGGGAAAATTGGAGGTCTTTGCCACACAGAGGAACATCCCCAAACAGGCAGAGCCATGAGGTGGTTAATCACTCAGGTTCAAGAGTCAGACAGACCTTAACACAGTATCAAACACATAATAAGTACCCAATAAATGTTAGCTAACAGTACCATTATTTGCTCTTCATGGAAACACACATGAAAGATGGGGTACACTGCCTACGAGTGGGTCCACCTGGGCTTTGAGAAGGAGATAACCTTTGGGTTGAGTCTCAAAATACCAGTAAGAGTCTAGCAAGTGGTCAAATGGAGGTTGTCATTCTGATCATGGGCCACTGCTGTGCTGATGGAAGTGTGTACCAGGTCACCATTTTAGGAAGCAAGTGAGCAATTGTCATTTGCTCCTACCAAGGGAGCCCACATTAGACCCCTGAGACTCACATTCTGGCCCTGTGGTGACACTGAATATCATCAAGGCCCCATGGGAGGATGTGGGAGAAGAGAGACTACCAACATACATCACGAGAGCCAGAGGACAGCTGTGAGGACACAGCAGAAAAGTCAGGACTATGGAGCAATGAGAAACTTACCCTCCATGCCTTAAAGTCTCAGATAAGGAGACATTCCTGCAATAAGGAAGCCCTTGTTTCCCCCCTTTGTTCATGGAGCAGTTTGGGATACATGGCTCTGGTCACTGCTTTCCAATCCAGGGGTCCTGATATGGCCAGGGAACTGAGGAATTTTGAAACACAGTCACTTCTTAGATACCTGTGCCTGTGGTTGCAGGACCGTAGAAATTTCCACTGGTCACAGTTCCTCCCCGCTACATGTGGTACTGTTCCTTTAGTGGCCCCCCCAGTGGACCTGTCCTCCTGGTATGCAAGTCTTTGTGTGGTCCTTGCCCTTTGAATCTGGCCTACTCCTGTGACCTAGAGCAGAATAGACCCAATGTCATTTCTAAACGTAAGCCTTATGAAGATCTGGCAGTGTGATGGTTAAGGTTGTGGGTCAGCTTGGCTGGGCCATGATTCTCAGTGGTTTGGCAGTTATGTAATGATGTAGTTTGGCAGTTATGTATGTGATGATGTAGTTTGGCAGTTATGTAATGATGTAATTTGGCAGTTGTATAATGTTGTAGTCATCTTCCATGATGTGATCTGATGTGATCAGCCAATCAGTCAGCTGTAAGAGGAGTTTCATCAGGGCTGGCTGTGGCCTGCATCCTATATATATATATATATATATACACATGCATATAATACATATATATATATATATATATATATATATAGACATTCTGGAAAAGCTCGCATGCTTGCTTGCTCTGGATCCTGTGTCTGCCTCATCTTCATCTGACCTCCAGTTCTTGGGACTTGAGGCAGCAGCCTGCCATATTGTCTGCCAATACTGGGATTCATCAGCCTCCACAGCCTGTGAGCCAGCAACCTGCCATCCACTTGCCAGTCTTGGATTTGTCAGCCTCTGCAGCCCATGAGCCAGCCAATTTGGGTTTGTCAGCCCCTACAGCTACATGAGTCAGGAGAAGCCTCTAGCCTGACACCTGACCCATGGACTTGGGACTTGCCAGCCTCTACAACTGAGTGAGCCATTTCCTTGAAATAAATCTCTCTCTATATATGTGTGTGTGTGTGTGTGTGTGTGTGTGTGTGTGTACGTATATATATTAAACCAAACCCATTGCCATCTGATCAATTCTGACTCATAGCGACCCTATAGGAGAGTAGAACTGTCCCATAGGGTTTCCAAGGAGCAGCTGGTGGATTCGAACTGCTGACCTTTTTGGTTAGCAGCCATAACTCGCCACAGCTCTTAACCATTGTGCCACCAGGGATCTCTCTCTCTCTCCATATATATATGTATGTATGTATACACTTCACTGGTTTTGCTTTTCTAGAGAACCCAGCCTAAGACAGGCAGCTTCCACTTTTGATATCCAGGGGAAGCCAGCTGCCATGTAAGAAGTCCAGCTACTCTGAGACCACCATGCTATGAGAAAGCCCAAGTTAATCAGATGGAGAAGACATCCGAGGAATCCAGCCAACAGCAAGGACTGAGGCATCAGTCATAGGACTCAAGTCAGCTTATTCAATTCAGCCTCCAGCGGTCTGAGCACCGCGGGTCATGCTGTGTGAACCAGAGATGAGCTGCTCTGCCCAAATTGCAGAGCTGGGAGCAAATAAGCAATTGCTGTTTTAGGCCTCTCTAAGTTGGTTTTATTATGCAGCAATAGGTATTCAAACCTGCATGTTTTTCATCTGGCAGAGTTGGGTCCCGAGCAGACCAGCTAGGTCCTCCGACACCTTGACTCACCTTTCTTATGGTTTATGGTATCTCCTTCTTTCTTGATGGTCTAAATCCTCCAGCCTCTATCTCCAACGAACAAGGATGTCTTCTATCTAATCACGATACTAATGTCACATTTAAGAAAATTAACATTAATTCAATAAGGTCATCTAATATACAGCCCATTCAAATTTCTCTACTTGGGCCAAAAATTTTCTTTTATCTCCTTTTTTTTTTTTTAATCCAGGAGTCACTTAAGGCTTACTCATTGCATTTGGTTGTTATGGACATGAGGAATTCTTGAAAAGCATGTCACTGAAGAAAAGAGCCTAACCAGAACTCATGGTGTGGTTATTACCTGTACACCTCTGTGCTCTTCTCTGAATTGGGAATAACACTTGTTCTACCTACCTCACAGACTCTAAGTTTCAATAAGAGCTATTATTAATTTGAGGTGAACACTATTCTAAACTCACCCTTTTTAGGCTACAAAGTGCTTTCACATACATTATTTTCATTTATAAGGGCAGTGGTGGTTCAGTGGTAGAATTCTCGCCTTCCATGCGGGAGATCCAGGTTCAATTCAGGTCAATGCACCTCATGAGCAGCTATCACCTGTCTGTCAGTGGAGGCTTGTATGTTGCTATGACGCTGAACAGGTTTCAGTGGAGCTTCCAGACTAAAGACACTAAGAAGGAAAGCCTGGCAATCTACTTCCAAAAATCAGGCAATGAAAACGCTATGTATCACACAGTCCAATCTGCAACCAATCATGGGAACGGTGCAGGACTGGGAAGCATTTCGTTCCATTGTGCATGCAGTCACCATGAGTTGGGGGCCGACTCAACAGCACCTAATAGCAACAATAGCAACATTTTCATTTATGGTCACATATAAACACCTAGAGTTCTCGCAGTTTGGTGTATTGCTTCTTGATGGGTCATATTCATGTTCATATTTAATTTCTTGGTGGATCATTTATTTCTCTGTACAGTAACCTCAAGCTGCATATTTCCTTTATGGAAAAATCCAGCTCCTCCATGTTGATGTCATCATACCTTTTCTCAGTAGAGATGAATCCCTCTGGAAGTGGGGATGCTTAGAAAAAGGGAGACCTGGAAGGTGGGAAGAGAAGAGAGTAAAATAGTTTCTGCAGTGTGGTCTCAAGAGAGAAAGTAAACCAGGGCTTTCCTGCCTCTGTTGGTGGGAAGTGGTGGTAGGACATCTCCAAGACATAGAGAAGCCCAGAATATGGGATTCTCTAAACCCTAATTGTGGCATTAAAAAATATGTATATATATTTTTTATGAAGAACCAGGCATACGCACACAAATAATTCTTCTTGGTTTATACATTATCTGCCCCAAAGCCTAACAGATTCACAAGCTTCTTATTGATATTGCATGGAAGGATCCTGAAGCTTTCTGGTGAACCTCATAGCACATGGGGGGTGGGGGGGGG
>NW_004443978.1:6317532-6324277 GCF_000243295.1 Trichechus manatus latirostris | reverse complement strand
ATAGCACATGGGGGGTGGGGGGGGGGAGGGTGACATTACTGTATTTAACAAAAGTAAAAATATTTACAAGACTTTCAAAGGCTTACTCATGCTCTCAGTCCCCTAAGGTTTTGGTTCCTTTCCTGTGAGTGCTCTACCATGGGTGGAGAGAGACCATTCCCTGAGCCTTGGGTTAGCCAGTTCTGCTCCTCCACAGTCCCTTCCCTAGGAAACAGTGAGAAGCGGAATACCGGAGAAACCCCAGGGCTATAACCAGGACCGGGGGAGTCAAGTGTAAATGTTTACTGATTTCTTCCCCAGGAAAGAGCTCTGCAAAAGATGGGAAGGGATTTTAAAGAGAGAAACTAAGGCAAAAGGACAGATTGCAGCCCAATCTTCCAGGTGGCCTCAGGGGAAGAACTATTTATTAAGAACAAAGGTCAATATCATCCCTGCTGAGTGAACTTGAGATCCTTGAAGAGCCTCTCAGCCCAGTAGGACTCTCAACGTGACACTGGAGTGACAGCAAAGAGATGCAGAGGTTTCCCCTTGAAGGACATCTTCGTCTGAGCTCATCATTAAATACCAGGCATTTAGGTTTTTATACTTCCCATGCTGCCCTGGTCAAAAAAAGCCAGTAGTCACAGCTCCTGGATTTATAATTTCCTGAAGAAGACTAAGGTTTTAAGTCACTTCAAGCCTCTCTTCTCAGAGACTAAGAGACGACATGGAATTGCAGCACACCAGGTCCCTGTTTGCATGGCTTATTTACAAGGCTTGTCCAGCACCATTCCCAAACACTCCATTCTGACTTGACATCCCTTTTGCTGAACATAACTAGTTCTAGAATAGCAAAAAGGCTTATCCTGGGATTTTGAAATAGATATCAAATGTTATTGTAGCTGCAGCTTGAGATCATGGCTATCTTTCCCCACCCCTAGTGGTTATGGATGAAAGCTGAGGTGGCCACATCCCACTGCAGGGGTGGAGGGCTGCTCCCTGGCCTATCCCAGGCAGACACCAAAATCAGAGGAAGCTCCTACTCCCTTTGGGCCCGCCCAGCACCCATAAGCCCTTGGCCCCAACCCTTTCCCCACAAGGATGTTCTGCCAGGACTTTCCACAACTACTTACATTGGATTCTCTACATCCTTACCTTGTCAGATGAGACTCCACAAGGAGAAAACCAACATCCTAAGAAGACTGCTCTGACAACAGAGAATCAGGAGTAGACTGGGGAACCTTTGGAGACAACAAGTATACAGATATCTTTGCTCTCACGTCAAACATAGACTTCTCACTGTGGGTTTCCGGGGAACATAGGAGCCTCTCCACTTGGTGTTTTTCCCTCTAGATTCTGGTTCACCTGAATACCCAGCTATGGGCAAACCTGGGATTATGTGGGAAAGGCGCGAGGCAGGAAACACTGCCACCCCAGAGGGCAAGACACTTTCCTTGCTCCTGACTATCTGCTCCTGGGCTGTTGGACTCCCCACTCTTCTTAGAGCAAAAGTTCCCAAACTCTTGTGGTATCAGAATCCCCTGGAGGGCTTACAGTGGGGCCTGAAAATTGCATTTCTTACAAGTTCCCAGGGGATACTGTTTCTGCTGGTCCAGACACCACACTCTGAGAACCACTGGTATCGTCTAATTACCCTCTCGCCTTGCTTCCTGTGCATATCCTTACAATGTGGGCAAACCATTTCTCCGAACCAGGTGATATGGTAGCAAGCCCTTTTCTCCCTCCAGTTCATTTGACAGGTATTTACTGAACTGACTCCTGGTGGAAGATGGAAAGAAAATACAAGCGCCTAGTCTGTGCTTTAAGTGTATTTTAATAACACTTTACAACTTTTCAATTGTAAGAGTTGAACTTTGAGTTGTTTTCCAGTTAAAGGTAATTACAGATGAATAGAAGAAAAAGAATTTCAGGAGTAAGGAAGGATTTACAGTTCAATGACTAGTTTAACTGCCTTTTGAAACTCTCTTACGAATAACCTCTCCTTCAATAGTCCATTTTATGTATTGGTTGTTTTACCCTCAGAAAGCATTTTCCCATACAAATAATATTATACATGATGGCTAGGCAGGTGTCCAGATCAGCTCATAAAAGCTTAAACCAAAAAAATACAAACCCGTTGCCGTCAAGTTGATTCCGACTCACAGTGACCCTATAGAACACAACAGAACTGCCCTGTGAGGTTTCCAAGGAGCAGCTGGGGATTTGAACTGCTGACCATTTGGTTCCAAGGAGTGGCTGAGGATTTGAACTGCTGACCATTTGGTTAGCAGCCATAGCTCCTAACCGCTGCATCACCAGGGCTTACTCACCCCATAACGTGGCTAAAATTACTCATTTTACACAAAAACAAATTTATTCTAAATTTCATAAGACATTTAAATATAAAAAGTTCATCAAAGTCTTTTTTAATAGACAATCATTTTACAATGTCATACTACAAATAATTGAGATACAAAATAAAATTAAACAAGATACAAATTTAATTTTATATGGAATGTTAGTGTTCAGGAAAAAGGTTTATTATAGCAAGATGCGGAGCTTAGTGGATATTCCAGTGGAGCATTTCAAGCACTTTCAAGAGCTTTGGACATGGACAATTCTAGTTCTGTATTAGATTGACTTTTCTTTCAGAACTTTTAGGCTTCCAGGGAACCTTGGACAAATGACTGATTCCAGCACTGGCGCAGGGATAGTTCAAGACGAGCAATGATAGAAGCAGATCAAAAGAATGCAGGAGCCTGGATGAAGGGGCTTCTGCTGACCAAATTTGGGACAATTTCAGCATCGAAATAAATAATGACAATAATGTATTATAACCTATTATCAAAGAGTAAAGTCTCTGATTCTATTGAAAGTAAAGAGTTTCATTGAGGGAATATAACTATTTGAATCAGGCAACATTCAGGAAGAATTTCCAAAATACTCTGTATTTCTGGAGACAGAGTTGAGTTATACACAAAGTTAGCGTGTCTAATGTCACAAGTGTTTCAAAAGCAGCTCTTTCTTCATATCAGTTAATCTTATCTCCTTCCAGAAGACCATCTATGCAAAACATTCTTTCTGAGGACATTGCATTTGCATCACATACTTCCTAGAACATTTTAACCGCATACATTAGTTTTCTTTCTGTCTCTCTCCCCTGCTTACTCAGCATGATCTGGATTAACCTTTTATTGAGAGCCTAGAAGTCAGCCATCTTGGCCTTGCTGACAGCCTCAGTTTGATTTTAGAAACTCTTTATCACTATAAATAAAATAAGAACTTATCAGTCTACTGATATTTCTTCCCCTCTCCTCTCTTCACCCAGAGGCACCTTTGAAGAAAGGCCTGGTGATCTACTTCCAAAAAGATCAGCTGTTGAAACCCTATGGAGCAGAGTTCTACTCTGACACAAATGAGGTTGACATGAGTCTCCATGGGGTCACCATGGTTTTGGGTTTTGGTTATTACTAAGACTGGTCATCCAATCAGGTTTACTGTTAAAGACTAAGACATTTGCACTGGGGCCAGAGAATGAGACTTGCTGGATTATTGCCTTTTGGAATTTGTAATTCCAGGCAAGTAGTCTAAGGACATCTGGGAAGGATGCAAGGTCTTTGTTGGGGACAAAGCTAGGTTTTAATATGTGGCAGCCTACTGGTCTAACTTGTAGAAGCTTTCCTAAAAGAAGGATTTATTCTACTTTGTGGGGGTGAGGAGAGCTTCCTCATTCCCAGAACACTTCCAAAAGTTGGTTCTTTGAACAGGTCAATAAGATCAACAAACCTTAATCTAGACAGACAAGGAAAAGAAGAGAGAGGACACAAACAACTAACATCCGAAATGAAAGAGGGGACATTACTGTCCATCCTATAGAAATAAGAAGAATCATAAGAGATCACATGAACAACTATACATTAACAAATTAGATAACCTAAATGAAATAGACAAATTCCTACAAACACACAAGCTATCTAAATTGACTCAAGAAAAAAAAGAAAAGAAAATCTCAACAGACCTATAACAAGTAAAAGGATCAAATCACTAACCAATAACCTCTCAACAGAGAAAAGTTCAGGACCAAATGGCTTCACTGGTGAATTTTACCAAACATTTAAAGAAGATTTAACACCAGTCCTGCTCAAACTCTTCCAAAAAACAGAAGAGGAGGGAGCACAATTCATTCTGAGGCCAGCATGACCCTGATACCAAAGCCAGGTAAAGACACCACAAGGAAAGAAAACTACAGATCAATATCCCTTATGAATACAGATGCAAAAATTCTCAGCAAGATACTATCAAACCAAATCCAATAGCACATTAAAAGGATTATACACCATGACCAAGGAATGCAAGGGTGGTATAGTTTAAGAAAATCAATCAATGTAATACACCACATTAATAGAACAAAGGAAAAGAACCACAGGACCATCTATTTACGCAGAAAAAGGCAGTAGATAAAATTCAGTACTTTTTTATGATAAAACACACTAAGCAAACTAGGAATAGAAGGGAAATCCCTCAACATAATAAAGGGAACTTATGGAAAACTCACCACCTATCTGTCAGTTTGTCGTACTGTCGTGGCTTGCATGTTGCTGTAATGCTGGGAGCTATGCCATCAGTATTTCAAATACCAGCAGGGTCACCCAAGACGGACACGTTTCAGTGGAACTTCCAGACCAAGACAAACTAGGAAGAAGGACCTGGTGATCTACTTTGGAAAAAAATTAGCCAGTGAAAACAATGTTCAGAACAGCGGAACATTGCCTATTATAGTGCTGGAAGATGAGCCCCTCAGGTTGGGAGGTGCCCAAAACATGACTGGGAAAGAGCTGCTTCCTCCAAGTAGAGTCAACCTTAATGACGTGGATGGAGTAAAGCGTCTGGGACCTTTATTTCCTGATGTGGCAAAATGAGAAGTAACAGCTGCAAAAATCCATTAGTACATGTTACCAGGAAGGAAAAACCCTTAGAGAAAGACATCATGCTTGGTAAAGTAGAGGGTCAATGAAAAAGAGGAAGATCCTCAATGAGATAGACTGACACAGTGGCTGCAACAATGGGCCCAAACATACCTACTAACGTGAGGATGGCGCAAGACCATGCAAGTGTTCACGCTGTTATATATATAGAAGGTCACTATGAGTCGAAGCCGACCCGATGGCACCTAACAACAACATCATACTCAATGATGAAAGACTGAAAGTTTTGCCCTTAAGATCTGGAACAAGACAAGGATGCCCACTTTCACCACTGCTATTCAACATTGTACTGGAAGTTCCAATCAGGCAAGGAAAACAAAAGAAAGGAAGAAGTAAAACAATCTCTATTTGTAGACAACATGATCCTAAATAAATAGCAAATCCCAAAGAATCCACAATAAATAAATTCAGCAAAGCGGCAGGGTACAGGTGGCAGGGTACACAAAAATCAGTTGCGTTTCTATACACCAACAATAAGGACTCTAAAAAGGAAAGCAAGAAAACAATTCTATTTACAGCAGCATCTAAAAGAATAAAATATCTAGGAATAAATTTAACCAGGGACCTGAAAGACTTGTACACTGAAACCATAAAACATTGCTGAAAAAAATTACAGAAGACCTAAGTAAATAGTAAGACATCCTGTGTTCATGGATTGGAAAACATAATACTATTGTTAAGATGTCAGTACTACCCAAAGCCATCTGCAGAATCAATACAATCCCTATCAAATTTCCAACAGCCTTTTTTTGAATAAATGAAAAAGTCAATCCTCAAATTTGTATGGAATTTTAACGGGCCTCGAATAGCCAAAAGAATCATGAAAAAGAAGAACAAAGCAGATGAACTCACACTTCACAATTCCAAAATGTACTAAGTTGTTGCTGTTAGTTGTCACCAAGTCAGCTCCAATTCATGACAACCTTATGTGTAACAGAAGGAAATGTTGCCTAGTCCTGCACCGTCTTCATGATCATTGATATATTTGAACCCATTGTTGTGGCTATTGTGTCAATCGATCTCATTGAAGGCTTCCTCTGTTTTCGTTGGCCCTCTATCAAACATGATGTTCTTTTTTAAAGATCCATCTTTCCTGATGACGTATCCAAAGTAAGCATGTCAAAGTGTTGCCATCCTTGCTCCTCTAAGGAACATCCTGGTTGTATTTCTTCTAAGACTGATGTGTTCGTTCCTTTGGCAGTCTATGATATAGTCAATATTCTTTGCTGACACCACAGTTTGACTACATCAATTCTGTCTTCCTTTTTCATTATCCAAAATGTACTATAAAGCTACTGTGATCAAAACAATGTGGTACTGCACAATACAGGGGAAACTAGCACAACCTGTACAAGGAAAGGTCATGGAAGCCCCATAGACACATCCAAACTCCCCGAGGGACTGAGTTGCTGGGCGGAGGGCTGTGGGGACTACGGTCTCGGGGAACATCTAGCTCAATTGGCATGACACTACTTATAAAGACAATGCTCTACATTCTACCTTGGTGAGTAGTGCCTGGGGTCTTAAAAGCCTGTGAGCGGCCATCTAAGATACTCCACTGGTCTCATCCCTTCGGGAGCAAGGGAGAAAGAAGAGAATGAAGGAAAAGCTTAGTCCAAAGGACTAATTGTCCACAGCTACCAAGGCCTCCACCGGACTGAGTCCAGTAGAGCTAGATGGTGCCCTGCTACCACCACTGACTGCTCTGACCAGGATCACAATAGAGGGTTCTGGACAGAGCTGGAGAAGGATGTAGAGCATAATTCTAACTCACAAAAAAA
>NW_004443978.1:6289822-6316868 GCF_000243295.1 Trichechus manatus latirostris | reverse complement strand
GTGTAAGAGTAGACAAACAGACCAATGGAATAGAACTGAGAGTTCAGAAATAAACCTGTACATCTATGGCCAATTGATTTTTTGACAATGGTGCCAAGTCCATGCAATGGGGGAAAGAATAGTCTCTTCAATAAATGCAAAATAATGAAGTTGGACCAATAGCTGACATCATGTACAAAAATTATCTCAAAATGGATCAATGAGCAAAATATAAGAACTAAAACCATAAATAGCCTTGGACACCCTATGGGGCAGTTCCACTCTGTCCTATAGGGTCATTGAGTAAGAATTGACTCGACAGCACTGGATTTTTAAAACCATTAAATTCTTAGAAGAAAACATAGGGGTAAAACTTCAAGACCTCATTTTTGACATTGGATTCTTAGATATAACACCAAGAAGCACGAGCAACAACAACAAAAATGCATAAATTTGACTTCATCAAAATGGAAATTTTTTGTGTATTAAAAGAATTTATCAAGTAACTGAAGAGACAACCTACAGAATGGGAGAAATTTTTTGGGAACCATGTATCTGATAAGGGTTTAATATTCAGAATATATAAAGAACTCCTACAACTCAACAATAAAAAGACAAACAATCCAATTAAAAATGGGCCAAGGACTTGAAAAGACATTTCTCCAAAGAAGAGATACAAATGGCCAATAAGTAAAAGAAAAGATGCTCAATGTTGTTAGTCATTTGTTGTTGTTAGTTGCCATCTTGTTGACTCCAACTCATGATGACACTTTGTACAACGTAACGAAACATTGCCAGATCCTATGCCATCTTCATGATCACTGGCATGTTTGAGTCCATTTTTGAAGCCATTGTGTAATGTCTTCCAACCTAGGGGCTCATCTTTCAACAGAATATCAGGCAATATTCTGTTGTGTTCCATAGGGTTTTTATTGGCTAATTTTTGGAAGTAGATCACCAGGCCTTTTTTCCTACTGTCTTAATCTGGAAGCTCTTCTGAAATCTGATTACCATGGATAACCCTGCTAGTATTTGACATACTGGTGGCATAGCTTCCAGCATCATAGCAACACACAAGCCACTACAGTATGGCAAACTGACAGATGGGTTGTGGTGCTGGCCATTAGGGAAATGCAAATCAAAACCACAATGAGATATCAGATGACACCTATTAACAAGGCTATTATCAGAAAAGTGGAAACTAGTAAGTGTTGGGGAGGATATGGAGAAATGAAACTCCCAGTGCATTGCTGGTTGGAATGAAAAAAAAGCGCAATCTCTACGGAAAAGTTTGTTAGTTCCTCAAAAAATTAAACATAGAATTACCATATGACCCAGCAATTCCACTCCTAGGTATATACCCAAGAAACTTGAAAGCAGGGACTCGGATAGATACTTTACACTGATGCTGACTGCAGCATTATTCACAATAGCCAAAAGGTGGAAACAATCTGAGTGTTCATCAACAGATGAATAGATAAACAAAATGTAGTATATTCATGCGATGCAGTGAATTACTTAATTTGACCCTTCTAGCCATAGTCTTTGTAATGCCTATCAAATGACTGGGTGGAGCTATGAGAATGAGGTGCTTGTGGCCCACCAAGGGGATCGGCTAACTTGCTAATAATGTAAATAAAGTGCATGGCACCCTTGTGGGGGTGGGACCATACAAATAAGGTGTATGGAACCTTAACAAGGTGTGGTAGTTGGTGTTGTGTGTTGTCTTGGCTAGGCCGTGATTCTCAGTATTGTGTGGCTCTCCTCCATTTTGTGACCTGATATAATTATTCTAATTTTCCTACATTTTATGTGTTGTAAATCCTAACCTCTATATGTTAATGAGCCAGTATTAGTATGGGTTATATCTTGAGTCACAGCCTTGCAGGAGGGCATGACTCAAGTCCCACCCTTACTCAAGTCTTGCCCTTCCCTGCGGTGTGGCCTGCATCCAATGTATATATGTGGGTGCTCTGGCAGGGCTCTCTCTCTCTGCATCTCGATCCTGCATCTGGCTCATCATTGTCTGACCTCTGGTTCTTAGGAATTGAGCCAGTGGCCTTCCATCTGACCTGCTGATTCAGCCTTGTGAGCCAGCAGCCTCTCATCTGGTGTGCTGATTTGGGTCTGTCAGCCCCTGCAGCCATGTGAGTCAGGGGAGGCTATTGCCTGACCCACGGATTTCGGACTTGTCAGCCTCCACAATCACGTGAACCATTTCCTTTATACAATTTGTGAGTTCTGTGTGGTCACTGCAACGATTATCGAACCCAGCAGGGAAGTAAAGAGTGCCATGAGAGGGACAGATGGTATCAGAATTGGTAAAAAGGTTGGAGGGTGGAGGTATGTCTGACCTCCACCTTATAGGAATCAGCCTTGGGCTGTTGATCTTGATTCTCTTTCCCTCTTGTGAAGTTAGAGGAGGTCAGACACTCTCGCCATGCCATTTTTACAATCCATACAATAGTGTATTATTCAGCCATAAAGAGAAATGAAATTCTGGTACATGCTATGACATGGATGAACCCTGAGAACATTATGCTGAGTGAAATAATCCAGACACAAAAAGACAAATATTATATGATCCCACTTACATGAAATAGAGACAAAAGTTTATTAGTGCTCACCGGGGTTTGGGGGAGAAGGGAGTGGGGACTTATTGCTGAAGGAGTACTGGAGTTTCTGGGGTGATGTGAAACTTTTGTAAATGGATAGTGGTGATGGTAGTACAACATGGTGCATGTATTAGTGTCACTGAATTTTACATTTAAAAATGGTTAAAATGGTGAGATTTTGTTTTATATATATATATATATATATATCTCACCACAATAAAATTTTTCTTAAATGTATCACATGTTGGTATAAACAGTGGGCTTCATGTCTGTGCTCAAGAAGCAAACCAGCCACATTGGATACACTTGTTCCATCTCTTCTTGGCCTCCAGGACATACTCTTGATTTCCCACACATCTTACTGGCTGCTGCTTCTCAGTCTCCTTTGAGATTTCTGCGTACCTGTTTGACCACTAAATTTTGGAATACGCTGGGCTCAGTCTCAGAACTCTTCTCTCCCTTTTTAACACTAACCCAAATTAATTGCATCCATGACCTTTAAATACCACTTATATACTGCTGACTTCCAAATTTAAGTCTCCAACCCAAATTCTTCCCCTGGATTTTAAACTCACAGATCCATGTATCTATTCAACATTTCCACTTGGAGATCTAATTGGCATATCAAAGTTAACATTCCTGTCTTAGTTACCTTGTGCTGTTGTGGGTGGCTTTAAGAATAGCAATTTACTTTCTCACAGTTCTGAAGGCTAAAAGTCCAAGTCAACATTTCAGCCATGTTGATTCCTTCCTTGTTGGTTGCCCCAGGCATTCCTTGGTTCCTTGGCATTCGTTGGCTTGTAGACAATCCTTACATGGCATCTGTATTCCCCCACGAATGTGTTTCTGTGTCTATTGTGGTCTTTTTATAAGTCAGAAGTTATTTGGTTAAGGATCCACCCTACACTGGTATGACCTCATTAACATAATGAAAAAAATCTACTTCCAAATGGGGGTATTTACAGGTACAGTGATTAGGATTTCAACACATATTCAATCCATAACAATGCCCACATATGAATTCTTGATTTCTCTCCCAAACTTGTTTCTCTGTCATTCTTCCCAACTTCATTCTTCCGAGGGTCAAGGACTGCATCTTTGGTGTCCTCCCGGTTTCTTTTTCTTTTTCTCTTACTCCACAATAACAAATACTGTCATCTCTTTTCTCGCCACTTTCACTCCTACCACCCTATTCCAAGTCACCATTATCTACATCCCTGACTAATAGTCTCCAAACAGGTTGTTTCAGTTATCTATTACTGTGTAACAAATAACCCCAAAATTTAGTGGCTCAAAACAATAACAATTTACTATTTCTCATGATTCTGTGGTTTGACCAAGTGATTCTTCAGCTTCATGTGATGCCAGCTGAGGTGCTAGGATGGCTAGGACTAAGATGGCTCACTCTCATGGCTGGAAGTTGGTGATGGCTGCCCAGTTGGGCACTGAGCTGAAGCTGTCAGCCAGGGGCCTTTGTTCTCCTCCTCATTGGCCTCTCCAGATGATTGCTTAGGCTTTCTCACAGCTATGGTAGCTGTGCTACAAGAGGGAACATTCCAAGCACTGAAAGAGAAGCTGCAGATTTCCTAAATTACAGCCTTGGAAGTTACACAGTCATTTCTGTGCATTCCTTCAGTCATAGAAGTGACAGGACCAGCCCAGATTCAAGTAGTGAGAAATGAACACCCCTTGATGAGAAGAGTGGGAATGAAACTGTGGTCATTTTCAATCTATCACACAGGTCTCCTTGCTTCCATCCTTGCCACCCGATAGTGTAATCTACACATAACTTCCAGAGACTTTCTTTGAAAACACAGTTAGACCATGTCACTCCTATACTAAAAGCCTCCAAAAAGCTTCTTATCCAGAATAAAAGCCAGACTCCTCTCCAGGGTCATGAAGGCTCTGCTACAGACCCTCACTCCCTCTCCCAGCTCCTCTCTCCTACTCACTCCATTCACGCCACATAAGCTCTTTGTTGCTCCTCAGACTCCTCAGTCACATTGCTGTCTCTGCCAAGATCCCATATATCTTTGTGTGGATCGCTCACTCCCTTACTTCCTTCAGGTGTCTAAAAAAACCACTTCATCAAAAAGATCTTCCCTGGAGTCATTCAATTTATTCAATAACATTAAACAAATATTGATTGAGTACCTGCTGTGTGCCAGACCCCAGAGTGGAAATGAAAACAACTGGCGAGAAGACCATGTATGTCAATGTGTTAAATGTAACTCACAAATGTCACAGGAACTCAACAAGGACGAGAGCATCTAATGCTGGACCATTAGAGCCAGAAGGGTCCTGAGAAGTGAACTGGAATATCTCCTTGTTTATGGGTGAGGACAGCTGGGTCCAAAGGAGATGCAAGACTCAATCAAGGTCACAGAGCAGTAGGTTCAGGAGCCAGACCACTTGACTCGGGTCACTAGATAAAGTGACAGCTCTAGCTTCTTATTCCTCTAGAGAAGTGCTGGCCCTCTCTCTGATGCAGGACATCTTAGGAAAGGAGCTTTCCTTGCCCTATGTAACGGTTGGATATAAATCAAAAGATTTTGCAGAAATGAGAATGACTCTGAATTGGACAGTAAAAGTCGGGCTTACATTTTGTGGGCCCTCTTGTCCTAGACAGAGGGATCCTTTAGAGTTTTAGGCCATTTGAATTGCTTTTGGTAGTGGAATCAGCCACATGAAAAATATTCTTGGTCTTTTGGTGTCATAAAAATCCTTTTTTTTTCCCAACCATCAGCTAAAACGCTCTCAATAAAAGGTAGAGATTTCTAAGCCAGTTCTCCTTAAGCAAATGACTCTATGATGGAAAGACAGAAACATTTTGCTGCCATGAACTTGAAGAAAAGCTTTTTGATCCTTACCCTTGTTATGTTTCTGAGAGCACTATTAATATAAGGCATTCTCCTACTGTGTTGTACTAAATTCTGGTGTATGAGTAGCTACCACGTTGTACAGTTATAA
The DNA here is from genome assembly GCF_000243295.1 of Trichechus manatus latirostris. Lineage (NCBI taxonomy): Eukaryota > Metazoa > Chordata > Mammalia > Sirenia > Trichechidae > Trichechus > Trichechus manatus. The sequence goes on along the minus strand of NW_004443978.1, from coordinate 6,311,304 downwards.
GCCAGATAATGACTCCTTTTTGCATAACACAAATGTCCAATTCTGCTTTTTAGTTCTTATTTAAGTTTCTTGAATGATTCTATTTTAATACTATGTGTTAGGACAAAGAAACACGCTACTCCAGGTGGAAGATTCATTTCAGAGAAGAATGTAGGGAACTGCCTTGCAGAACAGCACGAATCAGTTTTTTAAAAAATAGAGAAGAAATGAGAAGTGGTGGTTTCACACATTCTACACTAAATTAGTAATCTGTTTTTCTCCTCCAAATTGTCATCATCATCTTACTAAGCAAAACTGGACATTGGTGATTTAAAAAATACATAAATCTTTCCCCCTCCTATCTTGTTTTCATCCTCATGATTAGCATTACCTAGAAGAAATCACAAGCTGGTCCAAGACACATCATGAAACCAAATCTTGCCCATGACAATGCTTCTAATAGCTTCCTACTTCATTCAAATTCAGCACGACCAACTGGACGATTTAACTTTATTTGCTTAAGCAACATATGAGACAGGGTGGACTGCATTTGACTTCATTTTCTTCCTCTTTGTAACTGTCATAAACTGTATATTCCAATTTTTTAATTTGTGCTTCAGTTAAACTCCTATCAGAACACTGACTAGCCATCTGCTAGTTTGTTTTTTTCTTTTAGCTGCTGCAGTTACTTGCATGCATCCTACAGAGACAGTACATACATATCTCTATCACCCATAAGCTTTACTCCTAGTAGATGGTCACTAAATATTTCTCAACTGAATCTGTGAAGAAAGCAAGCCCTCCGTACTTCCCTCCCTTGATAAAAATGATCTCTGAAGTCCTAGAGACAGGTTCATGTTAAATATGCATGTCTTCCCTTTGCTGTTGTTGTTAGGTGCCATCGAGTCAGTTCGGACCATGGTGACCCTACGTACAACAGAACGAAACACTGCTCAGTCCTGCGCCATCCTCACAATTGTTGCTATGTTTGAGCCCATTGTTGCAGCCACTGTGTCATTCCATCTCCTTGACAGTCTTCCTCTTTTTCACTGACCCTCTATTTGACCAAGCATGATGTCCTTTTCCAGGGACTGGTCCCTCCTGATAACATGTCTAAAGTATGTGAGATGTAGTCTTGCCATGCTGTCTTCTACAGAACATTCTAGCTGTAGTTCTTCCAAGACAGATTTGTTCGTTCTTCTGGCAGTCCATGGTATATTCAATATTCTTCGCCAGAACCTTAATCCAAAGATGTCAGTTCTTCTTCGATCTTCCATATTCAGCTTTCCTAGGCATATGATGCATTGAAAATACCATGGCTTGGGCCAGGTACAGCTTAGTCCTCAAGGTGACATCTTTGCTTTTTAACACTTTAAAGAGGTCTTTTGTAGCAGATTTGCCCAATGCAATGTGCCGTTCGATTTCTTGACCACTGCTTCCACAGGTATTGATTGTGGATCGTAGTAAAATGAAATCCTGGACAACTTCAACCTCCACTTATCATACGATGTTGCTTATTGGTCCAGTTGTGAGGACTTTTGTTCTCTTTATGCTGAGGTGTAATACTGAAGGCTGTAGTCTTTGACCTTCATCAGTAAGTGCTTCAAGTGCTCTTCGCTTTCAGCAAGCAAGATGGTGTCATCTGCATATCGCAGGTTGTTAATGAGTCTTCCTCCAATCCTGGTTCTGTGATCTTCTTCATATACTGCGGCTTCTTGGATTATTTGCTCAGTATACAGACTGAATAAGTATGGTGAAATCACACAACTCTGACACACACCTTTCCTGATTTTAAACCATGCAGTTTATGTACAGGTTCCACATGAGCACAATTAAGTGTTCTGGAATTCCCATTCTTCACAATGTTATTCATAATTCGTTATAATCCACACAGTATGCCTTTGCATAGTCAATAAAACACAAGTAAACATCTTTCTGGTATTCTTTGCTTTCAGCCAAGATCCATCGGATGTCAGTAATGATATTCCTCGTTCCATGTTCTCTTCTGAATCCAGCTTGAATTTTGACAGCTTTCTGTCAACTAGTGCTGCAAAACTCAAAAACAATTGTTTTTGAGTTTATCTTCAGCATAATTTTACTGTGATATTAATGATATTATTCGATAATTTCCACATCCCATTGTATCACCTTTCTTTGAAATGGGCACAAATATAGATCTCTTTCAGTCAGTTGGAAGGTAGCTGTCTTCTAAATTTCTTGGCGTAAATACTAATCTCAGATAAAATACACTTTAAAACAAAATCCACCATAAAAGACAAGGAAGGATTGACATATAATGATTAAAGGGACAATCCACCATGAGGACATAATGATAATAAATATCTATGCACCCAATGACAAGCCTCCAAAATACATAAAACAAATTCTTAACAGCACTGAAAAGAGAAATTGATTGTTCCACAGTAATAGTAGGAGACTTCAACATACCACTTTCGGTAAAGGACACAACCTCTAGAAAGAAACTCAACAAAGATACAGAAGATCAAAGGCCACAACCAACCAACTTAACCTCATAGACATATATAGAACACTCCACCCAACAGCAGCAAAGTACATGTTCTTTTCCAATGCAAATGGAACATTCTCCAGAATAGACCACATGTTAGGCCACAAAGCAACCCCCAACAAAATCCAAAACATTGAGATAATACAAAGCATCTTCTCTGATCATAAGGCCATCAAAGTAGAAATTAATAACAGGAAGAGCAAGGAAAAAAAAAAGCAAATACATGGAAACTGAATAACACCTTGCTTAAAAACCATGGGGTAATAGAAGAAACAAAAGATGGAATTAAAAAAAATTCCTAGAATCAAATGAGAATGACAACATATCATACCAAAACCTTTGGGACACAGCAAAGGCAGTGCTCAGAGTCAATTTATAGCAATAAATGCACACATCAAAAAAGAAGGGACAAATGAAAACATTAGCTATACAACTTGAACAAACAGAAAGAGAACAGCAAAAGAAGCCCACAGCCACTAGAAGAAAGGAAATAATAAAGAGCAGAGCAGAAATAAATGAAATAGAGAATAGAAAAACAAAATCGACAAACCATTGGCCAAATTGACAAAAGAAAAACAGGAGAGGACACAATAACCCAAATAAGAAATGAAATGGGGGACATTACAACAGACCCAACCAAAATAAAAAGGATCATAACAGAGTACTATAAAAAACTATACTCCAACAAATTTGGAAAACCTAGAGGAAATGGACAAATTTCTAGACACACTACCTACCTAAACTAACAGAAACTGAGGTTGAAACACTGAACACACCTATAACAAGAGAAGAGATTGAAAAGGTAAAAAAAAAAACAAAACAAAAACAAAACTCCCAACAAAAAAAAAGCCCTGGCCTAGATAGCTTCACTGGGGAATTCTACCAAATTTCTTTGCATAAATGAGTGAGGGCTTCCAGCGTCGCATCAGTTTATTGGAACAGCTCAATCAGTGTTCCTGGAACCTTGTTTTTCAACAATGCCTTCAGTGCAGCTTGGACTATTTCCTTCAGTACCATTAGTTCTTGATCATATGCTACCTCCTGAAATGGTTGCACATCGACCAATTCTTTTTGGTACAGTGATTCTGTGTATTCCTTTCTGCATCATTCAACATTTTGCCTACAGAATTCAATATTGCACCTTGAGGCTTCAATTTTTTCTTCCATTCTTTCAGCTTGAAAAAATGCCAAGCATGTTCTTCCCTTTTGGTTTTCTGACTCCAGGTTTTTGCACATTTCATTATAATACTTTACTTTGTCTTCTTGGGCCACCCTGTGAACTCTTCTGTTCAGCACTTCTACTTCATTATTTCTTCTGTTTGCTTTAGCTACTCTATGTTCAAGAACAAGTTTCAGAGTCTCTTCTGACATCCATTTTGGTCTTTTTCATTCTTTCTTGTCTTTTTAATGACCTTTTGCTTTCTTCATGTATGATGTCCTTGATGTCATCCCACAACTCATCTGGTCTTCAGTCATTATTGTTCAGTGCATCAGATCTATTCATGAGATGGTTTCTAAATTCAGGTGGGATATACTCAAGGTCGTACTTGGGCTCTCGTGGACGTGTTTTAATTTTCTTCAGCTTCAACTTGAAATTGCGTATGAACAATTGATGGTCTATTCCACGGTCAGACCCTGGCCTTGTTTTCACTGATGATATTGAGCTTCTCCATCATCTCTTTAAACAGATGTAGTCGATTTGATTCCTGTGTACCCCATTTGGTGAGGTCCACTTGTATAGTCACCCTTTATGTTGTTGAGAAAAGATTTCCAATGAATAGGTCATTGGTCTTAGGAAATTCTATCATGCGATCTCTGATGTCATTTCTATCGCAAAGGCCGTATTTTCCAACTACTGTTCCTTCTTCTTTGTTTCCAACTTTCGCATTCCAATCACCAGTAATTATCAATGCTTCTTGACTGCATGTTTGATCAATTTCAGAATGCAGAAGCTGGTAAAAATCTTCAGTTTCTTCATCTTTGGCATTAGTAGTTAGAGCTTAAATTTGAATAATAGTCTTATTAACTGATCTTCCTTGTAGGCATATGGATATTATCCTATCACTGACAATGCTGTACTTCAAGACAGATTTTGAAATGTTGCTTTTGACAACGAATGTGATGCCGTTCCTCTTCAATTGGTCATTCCCGGCATAGTAGACCATGATTGTCTGATTCCAAATGGCCAATACCAGTCTATTTCAGCTCACTAATGCCTAGATATATCTTCAAATGTTTCATTTCATTTTTGACAACCTCCAATTTTCCTAGATTCATACATAAGACATTCCATATTCCAATTATTAATGGGTGTTTGCAGCTCTTTCTTCTCATTTTGAGTTGTGCCATATCAGTAAATGAAGATCCTGAAATCTTTACTTGATCCATGTCATTAAGGTTGACTCTACTTTGAGGAGGTAGCTCTTCCACAGTCATCTTCTGAGGGCCTTCCAACCTGAGGGGCTCATCTTCTGGCACTGTATCAAACAAAGTTCCGCTGCTATTCATAAGGTTTTCACTGGCCTTTTTTTTTTTTTTTAAGATAAATCACCAGGTCCTTCTTCCTAGTCTTAGTCTGGAAGCTCTGCTGAAACCTGTCCACCATGGATGCCCCTGCTGGTATTTGAAATACCGGTGGCATAGCTTCCAGCATCATAGCAACACACAAGCCACCACAGCACGACAAACTGACACACAATTGATGACGTCTTCCCTTAGAGTCAAATAAAAATTCAAAATTAATAACATCTGTGCAGTTTGTCTTTATAATGTGGTGAGTCATACATCTAAGTTGGTAACCATTTAATTGAGTGCTGTTATGGATTGAATTGTGTCCTCCGAAAAGATTTGTTGAAGTCTTAACCACTGTACTTGTAAATGTGACCCTGTTTGGAAATAAGGTTTTTCTTTTATGTTAATGAGGTCATACCAGCATAGGATGGGCCCTATGCCTAATTCTTTCTGATGTCTTATGAAAAGAGCAGAATAGACACAGAGACACACAAGAAGGGGAGACATCATGTTATGACAGAGACAGATCTATTTATAAGTAGCAAAGCAAAACCAAGGATTGTGGGCAGCCACCAGAAACTAGGAGAGAGACGCTCAGAAGGAATCGACCTGGACGACACCTTAATTTGCATGACATCCTAATTTGGACTTCTAGACTCCAAAACTGTGAGACAATAAATTTCTGTTTTTTGTATTCTTTATTGTTTTTAGGTTCTACCGAGTCGGTTCTGACTAATAGAGACCCTATGTACAACAGAACGATACGCTGCCCGGTCCCGCACCATCCTCACAATCGTTGTTATGCTTGAGCCCATTATTGCAGCCACTATGTCAATCCATCTCATTGAGGGTCTTCCTCTTTTTCTCTGACTCTACTTTACCAAGCATGATGTCCTTCTCCAGAGATTGGTCCCTCCTGATTACGTGTCCAAAGTATGTGAGACATAGTCTCGCCATCCTTGCTTCTAAGGAGCAGTCTGGCTGTAGTTATTCCAAGACAGATTTGTTCGTTCTTCTGGCAGTCCATTCTTCTATTAGATTAGGAGAAACAATATACAGCTATAGTTCCTGATCCTGAAGTCCACCCACACCCCCACCCCAAGAATGTTAGATCAAGCTTCATGGTTTTAGAAACATAGAAAATATGGCCTTGGTGATAGAAACGATGCTGGAGATCATGTGATAGAATTTTGCAAGACCAACGACTTCTTCATTGCAAATACCTGTGGTATTTATTTTACAGCAGCACAGTGGATGCTGGAATGGGTTAAGACTTTTGGGGGTGCTTGATGGGGTAAATGTATTTTGCATGTGAGAAGGACATGAATTTGGGGGGCCAAAGGGTAGAGTGTTATGGTCTGGATTGTGTCCTCCAAAAAGATATAATTGGAGTACTAACCCCTGCAATCTGTGACTATGACCCTTTCAGGAAATAAGGTTTTTATTTTCCTGTGTCATTGAGGTAGGACGGGTACGATCCTAATTCCTACTGAGTGGTGTCTTATAAAAAAAGCAGAGACACACAGGAGGGAGACATCATTTGATGACAAAGGCAGATGCATCTATAAGCAGCAACAGATTACCAGCAGTCACCAAAAACTAGGAGAGAGATCTACAGAAGGAATCTACACGGAGGATACCCTGATTTGAATTTCTAGCCTCCAAAACTGTGACACAGTAAATTTATGTTCTTTAAAGCCACCCACTTGTGGTGCTTTTGTTACAGCAGTGCAAGGAACCTAAGACAAGTCCTAATTCTGACCATTTGGCTGGTAAGTGGACAAACAGGCAAAGAGAAGAGCTGGACTAGTACAAATCCATTTGCAGTCCAGGAAGTACTGCTATTTATGTACGACTTTGTGGATCCAGCAAGTAGTGTAATAAGGTGTGAGAATAGGAAGTAAGCATATACCAGAGTGGTGGAAGATAAAATCTGAAAAGCAAAACAAGGACAAATGGCAGAGTCACGGATGCTGGACTGAGAAGTGTGAATTTCATTCTATAGAAATCAGAGAGCCCTGCAAGGTTTTTGAGAATGCGAATAATGTTCGTGGAGGCCATTCCTATATACATCAAACATATATTTAGGTAAAATGGTAAAAAACACTTGGGAAAAAAGTTTGGAAGTTTCTTACAAAGTTAAACATATACCTACCATGCAATCTTTAATCCTCACTATTTGTCCCAAAGAAACAAAAATGCATTTCCACAAGAAAGACTTGCACAAGAATATTCATAGCAGTTTTATTCCAAATTTTGGAAACCACCCAAATATTCATGAACAGATAAATGAATAAACAAATTGTGGTACATCTATACAATGGGATACTACACAGTAATAAAAAGGAACAAACTACTTATTCACAAAACATGGATGGACTTTGAAAATATTATACTGAGCAAAAGAAGTCAGATAAGAATATAAGTGGCATTATTTCACTTATATGAAACTCTAGAAAAAACAAATGTAATTTATAAGGACAGAAAGTAGATCAATGGTTGCATCAGGCCAGGCATTGGGAGGGAGTCTGAATGGCAAAGGAGCACAAGCGAACTGTTTTGGGTGGTGAAATTGTTTTATATCTTGATTGTACTGGTGTTACCCACATTTATACATTTTTCAAATTCATTGAACAGTACACTTAAAATGGGTGCATTTTAATGTATGTAAATAATACCTCAATAAAGTTGACTGGAAAAAGAAAAGAACTATATTTGGACATAGCACTACACAAGGCAAAGAGAAGGATACAGAAGGGACTTTCCTAAAGGGCTTGTGATCTAGTATGAAGATGAGGTGCAGACCTATGATATAAAAGTCCTGTGTTTCAGAACAATAGATGGCTCTGAATTAAGTGGCAAAGGAACATATGGACCAGAAATAGTAATAATAAGAAGAGAAGGTAAGTGTATATGTGTGTGATGGGGAGAGGGGGGCACCATGGCTTGAAGTTAATTAATGCTGTACCATTTTAGTGAATATCATATTTATCTAACTCTTCCATCAAGACGTGGTTCAAATCCCACTTCATAATTTTTTTTTTTATTGTGGTTTAGGTGAAAGTTTACATAGCAGATTAGTTTCTCATTAAACAGTTAATACACAAATTGTTTTGTGACATTGGTTGCCAACCCTGTGATGTGTCAGCACTCTCCCCTTCTCCATCCCAGGTTCCGTTTCCATTCTTACAGTTTTCCTGTCCCTTCCTGCCTTCTTGTCTTTGTTTTTGGGCTGGTGTGCCCATTTAGTCTCATATACATGGTTGAACTGCATATGTTATTGTTTTATAGGCCTGTCTAATCTTGGGCTGAAGGGTGAACTTCAGGATTGACTTCAGTACTGAGTTAAAAGGGTGTCTGTGGGCCATACTCTCAGGGCTTCTCCAGTCCCTGTCAGATCAGTAAGTCTGGTCTTTTTTTGTGAGTTTGAATCTTGTTCTACATTTTTCTCCAGCTCTGTCCAGGACCCTCTATTGTGATCCCTGTCAGAGCAGCTGGTGGTGGTAACCAGGCACTATCTAGTTGTGCTGGACTCGGTCTGGTGGAGGCTGTGGGAGTTGCGGTCCTTTAGTCCTTTGGATTAATCTTTCCCTTGTGTCTTTGGTTTTCTTCATTCTTCTTTGTTCCCGACGGAGTGGGACCAGTAGACGTATCTTAGATGGCTGCTCACAAGCTTTTAAGACCCCAGACCCTACTCACAAAAGTAGGACGTAGAACGTTTTCTTTATAAACTATGTTATGGTAATTGAGCTAGATGTCCCCCCAAGACTGTGGTCCCCAGCCCTCGGCCCAGTAACTAGGTCCCTCAGGGAGTCTGGATGTGTCTATGAAGCTTCTATGATTGCCTTGGTCAAGTTGTGCTGACTTCCCCAGTATTGTGTACTGTCTTACCATTCACCAAAATTACCACTTATCTATTGTCTAGTTAGTGTTTTTCCCTCCCTCCTCCTCCCCTCCCTGGTAACCATCAAAGATTGTTTCTTTCTGTGTGTAAAGCTTTTCAGTTTTTATAATAGTAGTCTCATACAGAATTTTTTTTTTTAAATGATTGACTTATTTCACTCAGCATAATGCCCTCCAGATTCATCCATGTTGTGAGATGTTTCTCAGAGTCATCATTGTTCTTTATTGTTGTGTAGTATTCCATTGTGTGTATGTACTATAGTTTATCTATTCATCTGCTGATGAGCACTTAGGTTGTTTCCATCTCTTTGCTATTGTTGTCACTTGATTTTAAATGTGTTTATGCCCTATCTCATCTTCTAGAACACAAGCTCATTAACAGAGTACTGTACCCCAGGTCTCCTGCAGATCCTTAATAGCAGCCGGATGGTTTTTATAGATGATCCTGATTCATCCTGATTTTCATTTCATTAAACTGGACTGTGTTAACAATTTGGGAGAAGAAGAGACATCAACAATTCTACTATGATTGTACTTAGGGACTAAGTAGGAAGATACTGAGGGTTGTTAACCCCTCAGTAATTCATCTCTGCTCCTACTGTAATTGACAGATCATAATTTCTACCAAAGTCAAGATGCTCTTCAGGATGTCCTCTCTTGCACAAGTTGAAATTGAGTTGGTGTAGTTACCCAATGGTGTTATAGCAATGATTTTTTTTTTCTTCAATCAGGATAGTATGTAACACCAGAAGCTCTGAATATATGAAACATGATTCCCTAGAGACTGTCATGTAAACTATACAACTCTCTGGGAGATAGAATGGAGGTATCAATAACTTTAACATTCTTCCTATGTGAGGTGATCGGTGAACCTCACTTAGAAGCCTTATGTATTTCTCCAGGCTAAAGCTCAAAGAGGACCGGACTGCATATAAACAAACATGCTTCGTATATTTGCTCACCAATATCATGTCCGTTTGTGCCTGTGAATCACAGGGATTCTCAAACTGTCTCAAGACAATTGGTCTCAAGACCACTTTATGCTTTTCAAAATTACTGAGTACCCCAAGGAGCTTTTGTTTAGGTAGATTATATCTATCAATATTTACCATGCGAGAAATCAAAACTGAGAACATTTTAAAATATTTATTAATTCACTTAAAAATAACAGATGAGTTTGAATGAACCACTAAAACTAATGCCGAGATAATCTTTAAACCATAAGCCAAAAATATCCCCAGAAGTCTTCTTAAAACCAAACAGTGTTTTAGCTTAATTAGTAAAAAAAGTCTGCCTTTTACATTATGCTCTTTTAAGAACTTTCTATATGCGACAATAGTAAAATTGACAACATTAACGCAAAAGGTTAGGTAGGAACCTTATGAGGCAATGAATTTAAGTTAATTGGGGAGGAACAACTCAGAAAAGGAGGGTGAGAATGGTTACACAACTTGAAGAATGTAATCACTGTTACTGAATTGTACATGGAGAAACTATTGAGTTGGTGTATGTTTTGCTGTGTATATTCTCAACAACAACAACAAAATAAATAAAATTATATTAAAAACAAATAAGAATCCCATAACATGTTAACATAAATAATATATCTCAATTAAAACGACTGTATTTTACAAAGCAAAAAAATTTAGTGAGAATATTGGCATTGTTTTATATTTTTGAAAATCGCTTCGTAGAAGACAACTAGATTCTCAGATTTGCTTCTGAGTCAATCTATTGAGATATCATGTCACATAGCCTCTGGAAAATTCCACCACACACCCGAAAAATGAAAGTGAAAAGGGTAAATACCATCTTAATATTATTATGAGAATAGTTTTGATCATGACTCTTTGACTCTAGGCGTCTCTGGACCACGGTTGTGAGAATTACTGCTCTGAGGACCCAATTAAAAATATATATATTTATTGAGAATCTACTGGATGCCCAACACAAGATCAAAAAAAGACACACATCTTGTCACCAAATAGTGTCTCCTTCCACCTCTTATTGTCAAACAAATCTTAACAATATTTCAATACTCAGTACAATTTCTACTTCCTCCCTATCATCTTTGATAATCCCATTACAAGATCTCTACCTTTTCTAAATGTCCATAGCAATTATGGAGCCCTAGTGGCGTAGTGGTTAAGAGCTCAGCTGCTAACCGAAAGATTGGCAGTTCGAATCTACCAGTTGCTCCTTGGAAACCCTATGGGGGCAGTTCTACCCTGTCCTGTTGGGTCGCTATGTGTCAGAATCGACTTAATGGCAGTGGGTTTGGTTTTGTTTTAGAAATTATTATCTATGCAGTTGCTTGGGATTTTAATCATGTACTTTAGTGTGAGAGAATTATTAACTACTGCTGGTCAAACTGTGATTTTTTTATTGATATTTCTTTTTTGTGTAGTTATATCTTTCCTTGCTACTGATGGTAAGCTTTTTGAGGGCAATAATTTATTCTGCTCCTGGTTCCCATAATACATAGCAAAGACTGTACACAAACTGGATCTTAAATAGATATTAATGATTTGATCTGCAACTTAATTAAGGAGTGTTGCAGAGACAATGCTGTGTGTTTACCAACTCTGTTTCCTTTTCTTGTTCTTGAGCACTTAAAAAGACTACATTTCCCAGTCTCCTCTGCAGCTGGGCTAGACAATATGACTGGGTTTGGCCAATGGGATGTGAGTAGAAGTGATATAAGCCACCAAGCCTGGCCCTTAAAAACATCCAGTGGAACCCTCCTGCCCTGTCTTCCCTTTTGGTCACAAATGTGGAGGTCATGTGATAAGCTGGCAGAACCACAGGATGCAAGCAGCAGGATCCCTAAATAACCACATGGAAGACAGCCCTGGAGTATAGCCTAACCCCACATATGGTGCACTAATGAGATTTCAGAGATTACTTGTTACCATAGCAATGCCTAGTTTATCCTGATGTATTTGAGAAAAGAGAATGTTCCCAAATGAAATGTGAAATAATGTAAGACAGTTCCACGTGTAGGAGAGTCAAGGAATGCTATGGAAGATGAGAGTAGGCAGAAACCACTCTGGAGTCATGTGCTGTGAGAGATTTCCGGAGGAAAGGGGAGCAAAGAGTGAGCAGAATTTAACTGGCAGAAAGGGGTGCGAAGAGCAGCAGTCCAAATTCACCAAGGTGGGAATGAGTAGGGAATATAAGGGAGAAAAATGCAGACAGACTTGAGCTTAGAAAGTCAACACTAGATGGGAGCTGGAAAAACAAAACTCTTCTGGATTATTAAAGAGTCCAAAATCTTTAAAGTGGAACATGCTAATAAGGTTATGAGGTTATGAGGCTTGTATAAGGTAAACAGTGTGGAACCAAAGAGATAACCATACTCTACTAACACGTTTGGGTACTTAACATGGTTTGGGCTGTGCTCTGAGCATTGTTATCATTGGTTCCTGTGAAGTCTGTAATCCTAATTTTACAGATGAAGAAACTGAGGTTTAGAGAGGTTAAGTATTCTTCCCAGAACCCCAGGATAAGACCCGGAGTTTCTTTGATTCCAAAGCCACACAGCTCCTAACAGATCAAGATGCATTTTTGATTTGAATTTATCCATGTTAGCAAATCCCTCAGCTTCAATGGAGTGCAATGCTCTAGAGTCCTGCTCCTCACCCCTAGGCCCCAGGGTGCAAAGATGTTTTTGTCTGAAATGTATACCATATATTGTCACTAATAAGTAAAAGGTGAAAAATACAATGTGACTGTGCTCACTTCAACAGTATATTGCAGAGGTGTTAAATTGGGTAAAATTGAAATAGAACATTTTTTTGTTGAATGTTTAAATCTGGATTTTTCTAGGAGCTGAACTTTTTACTAAAATGTCATAAGAGGACACTAGATTTTTATTTTCATAATATGATTTAACAGGGGAAACTCTTTTTTAAACAGTTGATGAATCTTTAAACAAAAGAATGGAAAATTGTCATAATACATTTCAGAACAAAGTTAAGATGCAGGCTTTTCTGGGCATTTTGTCAGAGGAGCTGGGGCAAGGCCAAGTCATCTGGAAAGCGCAGTCAGTGAACTCTCTGGAGCTGGGGGTGGAAGATAGAGGCTAAGCACGGTGCCTGGGTTGGGGAGGAGCAATGGTGGTGGTGAAGGAAGGCTGGAGAAGCAGCCTGGAAGGAACAATCCCCTCCATCTTTTTTCCTCTTTATTATTATCTTTGTCTTTGGATAAAGTCAGCAAATGTTTACAGAATGAATGACTGAGTAACAGTAGTTCAAGTGCTGAGAAAAAATGCAAAAGACAAATAACATGCAGCCCCTGTTCTCCATGCCTTAACCTGTGCAGAGAATCAGAATCCATATGACTTGTGTTCTGTTGCTGTCAAGTCAATTCCGACTCACAGTGACCCTATAGGACAGAGTAGAACTGTTCCATAGGGTTTACAAGCCTGTAATATTCACGGAAGCAGACTGCCATATCTTTCTCCTGTGGAGCGGTCAGTGGGGTCGAACTTCTGACCTTTCAGTTAGCAGCTGATCGCTTAACCACTGTGGCACCAGAGCTCCTTATTTCTTTTGTGGCTCAAGTTTCTTCATTTTCATTGCTGCCATGTATTTTACTTTTAGAATTACCCCAGTTTAACCATTCTACTGCTGAAAATGCTTGGGTGGTTTGCAGCTTCAGGCTAGCATGAATAATGGTGCTATGAACAGCCTTGTATGCTTCTCCAGGTGGGAGTTACTGGGTAGTAGGTATCTGAATACAGGCAGTCCCCAAGTTACATAGGAGATCCGTTCCTAAGTCTTTAAGTCAAATTTGTAGGTACACTGGAACAGGTATATATGGTTCTTATTTAGTGTTAGTTAGTCAAATGTTAATACAGTCCGTTTGGGCAACATCTGATCATGTGTATGTCTGTGGTCTCATAAGGTTATAACAGAGTTCAGAAATCCCAAACGGAGAATGGGACATAGCAAACGTATTGGACGTTAAGACTTAAGAAACACTTCCAAACAAAGCAATGCTTTCATGAGCGTCACAAAATGGTGTGTGTGTTCATCACGGACCATTGTATGTACTTAACTCAAATTTTTAATATAATAGGCTTTATGGAGGCCGGTTCTTAAGTACAAGTTGTCAGGACATGCTGACCCGGGGACTACCTGTATTCAACTTTTGCAGATCACATCAAATTGTTTTTCAAAGAGGTTCTACCTAATTATATTCCCACTACAGCAGATGAAATTCCTGTTTCTCCCCACTTTCATCTACACTTGTTATTAACTTTTAAATTTGTGTCAATCTGTTGGGTGTATAATGGTGTCTCACTCTGGCTTTAATCTGCAATTCTGGGTGTGTACTAGATTGAGCTCTTTATATTCATTGGCTATTAGTTTCCTCTTTGATGAGAGGCTTGTTCAAATCTTTAATCTATTTTTCTGTTGGGTTTTCTGTCACGTTTTAATTGTCTTGTAAGAGTTCTTTAAATATTCTGGATATTTGTAAGTTACACCTATTTATGGTGCAATGAGTTTCCTTAGTGGCCTTTTGTCCTTGGTTTTTGGAAATTGACTTTAGGGGCTTTCTTCTTGTTGACTGCACCTGAGGGTTTGTTACTTTTGCCCAATCTGGCTAGGGACGCCAGCCTAGTAATTGACAAGGAGTAGGACCTTGGCTGGTTTGGCTGAGGAGTAACTAACAAAGGAGCAGGAGACTCAGAGGGAACTTCCAGGTTGACAAGAACCTGGAGAGGTGGCATGTCCTTTGGACATGGAAGCTCTGTACTAGAAACCTTCCCAAACCCAGTTAAGAGCTGGGTAGGAGAACGAAGAGCTGTACAGGGGCAGAACTGTACAGGTTAAGAGTTTGAGTAGTTGAAGAACAATAGCAGCAGCCAGTCAAGACCAAAGTGACAGTGGTAGGCAGCTGAGAGCAGAAGGGAGCAGCTGCACTGATGAAGAGCTGAGCTGAGAGAAGAGAGCAGAGCTGTCCTGACCAAGAGAACTATTCAAGAGCTGCACCATCAGGGGGCATTCCTGCTCTAGAGAGATATCATGGAGCATTTCTTCACTGAAGAGTCTCACCAGAGAGTGAACACATGTTTTTGGGAGGGTAAGCCTGTCCCCTTGAGATGCTGAGGCTCCGTGATGGGACCACTCCCAGACCTCATCCTATTCATTTCTTCATTTATATCTTTCTCTATTATATTAATATATCCATATTTATGCCTATTCCAAAGAAAGGTGATCCAACTGAATGTGGAAATTATCGAACAATATCATTAATATCACAAGCAAGTAAAATTTTGCTGAAGATCATTCAAAAGCGGTTGCAGCAGTACACTGACAGGAACTGCCAGAAATTCAAACCGGATTCAGAAGAGGACGTGGACCAGGGATATCATTGCTGATGTCAGATGGACCCTGGCTGAAAGCAGAGAATACCAAAAACATGTTTACCCGTGTTTTATTGACTATGCAAAGGCTTTCAACTGTATCAGTCATAACAAATTATGGATAACATTGCGAAGAATGAGAATTCCAGAACACTTAATTGTGCTCATGAGGACCTTGTACACAGACCAAGAGGCAGTGGTTCAGACAGAACAAGGGGATCCCACGTGGTTTAAAGTCACGAAAGGTGGGCATCAGGGTTGTATTCTTTCACCATACTTATTCAATCTGTATGCTGAGCAAATAACCCGAGAAGCTGGACTATATGAAGAAGAACAGGGCATCAGGATTGGAGGAAGACTCACTAACCTGCATTATGCAGATGACATAACTTTGCTTGCTGAAAGTGAAAAGGACTTGAAGCACTTACTGATGAAGATCAAAGACCACAGCCTTCAATATGGATTACACCTCAACAGAAAGAAAACAAAAATCCTTACAACTGGACCAATAAGCAACATCATGAAAAACAGAGAAGACTGAAGCTGTCAAGGATTTCATTTTACTTGGATCCACAATCAACATCCATGGAAGCAACAGTCAAGAAATCAAATGACGTGTTGCACTGGGAAAATCTCCTGCAAAAGATCTCTTTAAAGGGTTAAAAATCAAAGATGTCACTTTAAGGACTAAGGTATACCTGATATATATACCTGATCCAAGGTATGGTGTTTTCAATTGCCTCATATGCATGCGAAAGCTGGACAATGAATAAGGAAGACCAAAGAAGAATTGACACCTTTGAACTATGGTGTTAGTGAAGAATATTGAATATACTATGGACTGCCAAAAGAACAAACAAATCTGTCTTGGAAGGAGTACAACCAGAATGCTCCTTAGAGACAAGGATGGCAAGACTATGTCTCATATACTTTGGACATATTATTAGGAGGGACCAGTCCCTGGAGAAGGACATCATGCTTGGTAGAGGGTCAGTGAAAAAGAGGAAGACCCTCAATGAGATGAAATGACACAGTGGCTGCAACAATGGGCTCAAGCATAACAATGGTTGTGAGGATGGCGCAGGACTGGGCAGTGTTTCGTTCTGTTGTACATACATGGAATTGACTTCACGGCACCTAACAACAACTGTTAAAGTTGTTATCACAGGTACAGCATTTCCAGTGAGCTCTGTGAGTCCTTCCAGTAAATTACTGAACCTAAAGGGAGTAGTGGGGCCAGCTGGGCTGAAGTGCAGGAAGTTGTGTTGACTCCTGTGCTTGTGGCTGTTACCTGTTGACCTAGCCCCGGGTGGGTATGGATGAGACAGAAGAGCTGCATGGGTAGCTGGGGTCTGAACTGGCCAGGAAAGGGAAACTAAAATTTCCACATGATGCGTGTGGAATGGGGCATGTTATCCACCACACAATTTGACCTCAGAGATGAGTGATCTTGGTCTCCCTGGACTGGTTTGCACAACTGGTGTTGTGAGCAGCAAAGGACTACTGATCGCAAATTCCTGCATGCTTCACGCAGTATTCCAACAATATTTTCTAACTCTTTGGTTAATTTTATCAGTTTTTTCCTTTGTGGTTAGTGCTCTTTTATTTATCCCCTATCCAGATGTCAGAGCCCTGGTGTTACAGTGGTTAAGAGCTCGCCTGCTAACCAAAAGGTCCGTAGTTCGAATCCACCAGCTGCTCCTTGGAGACCCTATGGGGCGGTTCTACTTTGTCCTGTAGCGCTGCTGTGAGTCAGAATTGACTTGATGGCAATGAATTTGGGTTTTTTGGTTTTATCCAGATGTCATGAAGACAGATAAATTATCTCCTAAAAGCTTTATAATTTTTCCCTTCATATTTAGGACTATAATCCAACTGGAGTTGATTTTTGTTTTTAGTTTCAGGTAGGATATGCAACTTCATTATTTCCCATATAAATAATTATTCTAGCACCATCTTAAAATATATGTATATATCCTTTTCTCACTTCTCTGTAGTCCAATCTCTGTCATTTTCCAAAGGTTCATACACATGTGGGTCTATTTTGGGGCTCTTTTTCCATTGGTTCCTTTGTCTATCCCTGCACGAGTACTCTACTAATTTAGATAGCATCTCTTCTCCAACAAAGTAAAGTAGATTAACTTCCAGGTCCTAAACTTGTTTTTACGTAGATTAAAAGGAAAACTCCACGAAAGACTATTTATTCAACTCAAGAAAAATGTATTTAGAATAGGAAGCAAGTTAACTAGAAGCTTATCTCACTTGAAATAGCAAACATTCCATGACAATTTTCAAGTAATCAGATTACTATTTTTAATACACCAGGGCATTCACAGTGAATTTTGTAAAGATAAAGAGGGAAAGGAAGCACTTGATGATCCAAAGCCCAATTGCAGGCAAAAATTTTTCAAAGATTGTTTCCAATGATAATTACAATGTTAATGATGACACTGGAAATTCATGAATTTTTACTAACATTCTGATTTCTACATGTCATATATTTGACTTATATGTTTCATATTATTCTTCACATTAATGTAATCCAGATGTCAGCTGGGGACCTTCCTCTGCCCCCTTGAGGTCTAGATAAAAATGTTTCAAAACCTCCTGGTTCCCAGCCTGCAAAGCCCTGTTCAATATTCCTACTAATTTCCAACACTCACAAATTCTCCTCACCTCTTCCCCTTCTTGAGCTCTGTTCTAGACCACAGTGACCCCAACCTGACCCTCATGCACTCCTTCAACTTCTACAACTAAAAATCCTTGTGTCCTTACCCAGTGTTATGGATTAAATTGTGTCCCTCAAAAATATATATTGTAAATCCTAACCTCTATACTTAAGGATGTAATCCCATTTGGGAATAGTGTTTTATGTTAATGCCACCATATCAGTGTAGGGTATGTCTCGAGTCAACTCGTTTTGAGATATAAATGAGCGGATTAGGCACAGAAGCAAGCAAGCATGAATGGGGAAAAGATAGATGCCACATGGAAATCTCCAAGCAACGTCAAGAAAAGATTTTCCCTGGAGGGGAGAGAGAGCCTTCCCCTAGAGCTGGCACCTTGAATTTGGACTTTTGACCTCCTAGACTGTGACAGGATACATTTCTGCCTGTTAAAGTCACCTGCTTGTGGTGTTTCTGTTATAGCAGCACTAAGAAATGAAGACACTCAGCCTCTCCAAGACACTGGGCTGAGGAAGACATTCGTACCACACTTAGCCCTCTGTGCCTTTCTCCTTCCCCCTTCTGAGTACCAAAAATTCCAACTTTTGTCTCTCTCTTAGACAAAGCAACTTTAGTACCCAGGCCTGTGGGGGTGGACAGGTGCGATAAAGAAGAGTATTTACCTTTTAACTAGATCCTTTATTAAAATATTTTCTCAGTAACAATTATCTTCCTAAATGAAACTCAGGTGCCAACTCCTAGGCAGTGTCTGAGTTATCTAGTGCTGCTATAATAGAAACACCACAAGTGGCTGGCTTTAACAGAGAAAAAATTATTCTCTCACAGTCTAGGAGGCTAGAAGCCCGTATTCAGGGTGCCAGCCCCAGGGGAAGGCCTTCTCTCTTTGTCGGCTCTGGGGGAAGGTCCTTGTCATGAATCTTCCCCTGATCTAGGAGCTTCTCCGTGCAGGAATCCTGGGCCCAAAGGATGTGCTCTGTTCCTGGAGCTGCTTTCTTGGTGGTATGAAGTCCCCATGTCTCTCTGCTCACTTTTCTCCTTTATCTCAAAAAACATTGATTTAAGACATAACCTTAACCTTGTAGAGTGAGTCTTGCCTCATTAACATAACTGCCTCTAATCCTGCCTCATTAATGTCATAGAGGTAGAATTTACAACACATAGGAAAACCATAACAGATCACAAAATGGTGGACAATTACACAATACTGGGAATCAAGGCCTAGCGAAGCTGACACACATTTTGGGGGGTACAAAACAATCCAGGACATTCCACCATGTGGCCCCTAAAAATTCATGTCCTTATCACATGTCAAACACATTCACCCCATCAAGTCTTAACTCCAAGTCCAAAATCCAAAACTTCCTCTTCATCTATGAAATCCAGAATACAAGTTATCTGCTTCCAAAGTACAATGGCAGAACAGGCTCAAGGTAGACATTTCCATTACAAATGGGAGAAACTGGAGGGAAAGAAGGGATTACAGGTACCAAGCAAGTCAGCAGAACACATTACATTAGGCCTCAAGGCTTGAAAATAATCCTCTGTTCTCTGAGACCATTTAGACAATGGTCCTGCCCTCCAGACTCTGAGTGGAGGCCGCTCAGCCCTGGGCTTTAGCCCCGTCTTCCAGGCCCACAGAAACTGCAACTCTGCTCCCTCGAATTTGGGCAGCCCCATTCTCCTAGTCTGAGTGATGACTCCACCCTTTGAGACTGCGGCAGCTCTGCTTCCTGTGTTCCTTGTCTCTTCAGCTTCTGCTTCCTGGTTCCTTAGCCTCTTGGCCCTTCAGGCCTCACTGCCATGTCTGCCCTGCCAGGGCAAGTGTTCCAAAGTTCTGTAGTTCCGCCGATAAGTGCCTGGAGGCACCTCACTCCACCAGAAGCCTCCTGCCAAAGGCACTCAGCTCTCTCACTCTGTGGGTCAGCTCCAGTGCTGTCTTGCACTGGTCTCCTGGTTCAGCTGCTGCTGTTTCTCTGCCACTGCTGCTTCTCGCCGGCTGCACCATCTCCAGTGTAACAGCTCTCCTCACTTCCTTCTGAGTCACCAGAATTGTCTTTGATGTCCATAATTCCACCAATAGTCTCTTCAAGGCAGTCTTCCTTCCAGCCTCTACCCATTCACTTTCAAAACTGCTTCCACTTTGTAGGTGTCTGTTAGAGCAGCATCCCACTCCCTCAGTACCAAATTCTGTCTTAGTTATCTACTGCTGCTATAACAGAAATACCACAAGTGGATAGCTTTAACAGAAATTTATTCTCTCACAGTCTAGGGGGCTAGAAGTCCATATTCAGGGCGCCAGCTCCAAGGGAAGGCTCTCTCTCTGTCAGCTCTGGAGGAAGGTCCTTCAATCATCCCCTGATCTAGGAGCTTCTCAGCCCAGGGACTCTGGGACCAAAGGACACACTCTGCTCCTAGTGCTGCTTTCTTGGTGGTGTGAGGACCCCATGTCTCTCTGCTCACTTCTCCTGATTATATCTCAAAACAGACTGACTTAAAACATAACCTAATCTTGTAGAATGTGTCCTGCCTCATTAACGTAACTATCTCTAATCCTGTGGATAACAATGTGAAGAATGGGAATTCTAGAACACTTAATTGTTGTGCTCATGAGGAACCTGTACATAGATCAAGAGGCAGTAGTTTGAACAGAACAAGGGAATACCGCATGGTTTAAAGTCAAGAAAAGTGTGCGACAGGGTTGTATCCTTTCACCATACCTATCCAATCCGCATGTTGAACAAATAATCTGAGAAGCTGGTCTTTATGAAGAACGAGGCATCAGGATTGGAAGAGGACTCATTAACAACCTGCATCATGCAGATGACACAACCCTGCTTGCTGAAAGTGAAGAGGACTTGAAGCACTTACTGATGAAGATCAAAGACCACAGCCTTCAATATGGATTACACCTCAACAGAAAGGAAACAAAAATCCTTAAAACTGGACCAACAAGTAACATCATTATAAAGGGAGAAAAAATTGAAATCGTCAAGGATTTCATTTTCCTTGGATCCACAATCAACACGCATGGAAGTAGCAGTCAAGAAATTAAGAGACGCATTGCATTGGGCAAATCTGCTGCAAAAGACCTCTTTAAAGTATTGAAAAGCAAAGATGTCATCTTGAAGACTGAGGTGCACCTGATCCAAGGTATGGTATTTTCAATCGCCTCATATGTACGCAGAAGGTGGACAATGAATAAGGAGGACTGAAGAATTGATGCATTTGAGTTGTGGTGTTGGCGAAGAATACTGAATATGCCACGGACTGCCAAAAGAACAAACAAATCTGTCTTGGAAGAAGTACAGCCAGAATGTTGCTTAGAAGCAAGGAAGACAAGACTACCTCTCACATACTTTGGACATGTTATCAGGAGGGCTCAGTCCCTGGAGAAGGACATCATGCTGGTAAAGTACAGGGTCAGTGAAAAAGAGGAAGACCCTCAATGAGATGGACTGACACAGTGGCTGCAACAATGGGCTCAAGCATAACAACGATTTTG
>NW_004443978.1:6277984-6289722 GCF_000243295.1 Trichechus manatus latirostris | reverse complement strand
TGAGGATGGTGCAGGACCTGGCAGTGTTTCATTCTGTTGCACACGGGGTCAGCATGAGTCAAAACTGACTCAAGGGCACCTAGCAACAACAAGAAGGAGCCACTGCAGGCTTCTGAGTCCAGCACTCATGGTGTTTGAGCCATTTTAGGATTATCAGTCTGACAGTGTTCATAACAGGAGCTGGACAGAAAGGGGTGGGAGGAGATGAGGGAAAATGTAGTACAGTGGTTAAGTGCTATAGCTGCTAACCAAAAGGTCGGTAGTTCGAATCCACCAGGTGCTACCTAGAAGCTCTATGGGGCAGTTGTACTCTGTCCTATAGGGTCGCTATGAGTCGCAATCGACTTGAAAGCAATGGATAAACCAGTTAGGATGCTTTTAAAGTAATCTGGTTAAAGAAAAAGGGAAGATTATCAGCTGAGACTAAAGTGGATGGACACCTGAAGAGTATCTCAAAAGTCCAAACAGCTACCATGAGGAGTCTTATATAATTTGTAAAACATCAATTTAAAAAATGTTAAATAGCAGTAAGAGTTCAGCTGAAATTCAACACTAGCAAAGTATATTAGTCATAAACTGCATTTAAAAAAATCATTAGTTGTGAAATGCTGTAGTTAGTAAAGTTCATTCAGGCCTGAGCAAAGTTCTGGGTGGCCAGGAGCATCATGGAAGTAGACAACCAGCAGAGAGGGGAGGTTTTGAGAGAACTTCGACATGCCCTCTGACTGGCTCCCGTGGATGTGCACATGAGCGTAGGGAAGAGGTACTGCCAAGGAAAAGTGAATTAGCTGTGCACTCTCCATAGTAGGTTACTGGCTTATTTGCTAGCATTCTTTTCTCTGCAAGGGATAGACACTTGACCCAAACCAGCTTAGGCAAAAGGAGAATTTATTGGCTCATGGAATCAAAGAACAGATTTACCAAGAGGACTCAGGTGTACCTCAAAAACCATTGTGATCAGGAACTTAAACCTGCTTCCCTCTCATTGCAGGCTGGCAACAAATCCTGATTATCTTTCAGCTTTTAACCATTTGGGAGTGACTGCCTTACATTCCTTACGTTCCAAAGTTCAAAAATTCTGGGCAAGGACTCTGAATGGCCCAACTTGGCCAGCTGCACCCATCAACTACAGTGTGTGTTCCTATGAGAACACAGCATTTTCCAGAAACGAAATAACTGACAAGGAAGGACAGTTGCCAGGAGAAATGAGGGATTTCACTGAAGACATAATACTCTGGAAAAGTTTTAGCTGTCCTCAAGTAAAATATGGTCATTAATAAGACGGAAAAGAAAGAAAACACCAAAATGATGTCAGAAGAGACTCTGAAACTTGTTCTTGAACACAGAGAAGCTAAAGTGAATGGAAGAAATGATGAAGTAAAAGAGCTGAAGGGAAGATTTTAAAGGGAGGCTCGAGAAGACACAGTATTATAATGAAATGTACAAAGACTTGGAGTTAGAAAACCAAATGGGAAGAACACACTTGGGATTTCTCGAGCTGAAAGAACTGAAGAAAAAGGCAAGCCTCCAGTTGCAATACTGAAGAAGTCTATGGGCAAAATATCAAATGACACAGGAAGTATTAAAAGGTAGAAGGAATACACAGAGTAACTGTACTAAAAATAATTGGTCAATGTTCAACCATTTCAGGAGGTAGCATATGATCAAGAACCAATGGTACTGAAGGAAGAAGTCCAAGCTGCGCTAAAGGCATTGATGAAAAACAAGGCTCCAGGAATTGATGGAATACCAATTGAGATGTTTCAACAAACGGATGCAATGCTGGAAGCACTCGCTCATTTATGCCAAATTTGGAAGACAGCTTCCTGACCAACCAACTGGAAGAGACCCACATTCTAAAAAAAAGTGATACAATGGAATGTGGAAATTATCGAATAATATCATAAATATCACATGCAATTAAAATTATGTTGAAGATAATTAAAAAATGGTTGCAGCAGTACATTGACAGGGAACTGCCAGAAATTCAAGCCGGATTCAGAAGAGGACATGGAACTAGGGATAGCACTGCTGATGTCAGATGGATCTTGGTCGAAAGCAGAGAATACGAGAAAGATGTTTACTTGTGTTTTATTGACTATGCAAAGGCATACAACTGTGTGGATAATAACAAATTATGGATAACATTGTGAAGAACGGGAATTTCAGAACACTTAATTGTGCTCATGCAAAATCTATATATAGACCAAGAGGCAGTCATTTGAACAGAACAAGGGGATACTGTGTGGTGTAAAATCAAGAAAAGTGCGCGTCAGGGTTGTATCCTTTCACCATATTTATTTAATCTGTATGCTGAGCAAATAATACGAGAAGCTGGACTATATGAATAAGAACATGTCATCAGGATAGCAGGAAGACTCATAAACAACCTGTGATACGCAGATGCCACAACTTTGCTCGCTGAAAGTGAAGAAGACTTGAAGCACTTACCGATTAAGGTCGAAGACCACAGCCTTCAGTATGGATTACACCTCAACATAAAGAAAACAAGACTCCTCACAACTGGACCAATAAATAACATCATGATAAATGGAGATAATATTGATGTTGTCAAAGATTTCATTTTACTTAGATCACAATCAACACCCATGGGAGCAGCAGTCAAGAAATCAAACGAGTTATTACATTGAGCAAATATGCTGCAAAAGATCTCTTTAAAGTGTTAAAAAGCAAATATGTCACCTTGAGGACCAAGGTGTGCCTGACCCAAGCCATGGTATTTTTCAATCACCTCATATGCATGGTAAAGCTGGACAATGAATAAGACTGAAGAAGAACTGATGCATTTGAAATGTGTTGGCGAAGAATATTGAATGTACCATGGACTACCAGAAGAATGAGCAAATCTGTCCTGGAAGAAGTACAAACAGAATGCTTTGAAGTGAGGATTCGGAGACTTCATCTCACATACTTTGGACATGTTATCAGGAGGGACCAGTCCTTGGAGGACATCATGCTTGGTAAAGTAAAGGTTCAGCAAAAAAGAGGAGGACCCTTCAATGAGACAGATTGACACGGTGGCTGCAACAATGGGCTCAAGCATAGCAATAACGGTGAGAGTGGTGCAGGACCTAGCAGTGTTTTGTTCTGTTGTACATAGGGTAGCTATGAGTCAGAACCGACCTGAGGGCACCTAACAATAACACTTCTCTAATTTTCATAGCAGCAGTTTAAATAAAGTGGAATCAGACCACAGAAAAGTGGGCGATGAATGTTGCCTGCTAGGTAGTACAGAGAAATACTTTAATACAGGTCTCTTGTGATGAGTCTTCACGATTGAGTAGGATTTGTCAAGCCAAGAGGGAATTCCAGAGAAGAGACTTCCAGACTTGAGCAAATGGACATAAACACCTCCTCTTTCAGACCTCTCCTTTCATATGCTGAGAAAAATGCATTTGAAGCCATCAGAAAACAAACATAAAGGTATTCTGTTGGCGCAAGATCATGCGATTAAATTATCTTTGCTTGGACTGAAAATCAAGCTGTATGAATTTACCTCCTCTACAACTACGCTTTCTCGTTTGTTACATGAGGATAATAGTGCCCTCAATAGCTGACAAAATATGAAAGCTAAGCCAAAGCTTTAGCACATTCTAAGAGCTCAATAAATGCTGGAGAGTGATATCAGCAAAGTTGTACTGGATGCTTAATGTTAGCCATCATAATTGCAAAATGTTTTAAAATACTCCTTTTGATAGTCTGGGTACGCATAGTGGCACAAAAACGGAAGAAACCGGGAAGTAGAAAGAGCTAGCGAATTTCGATGGCTTGATTCTACTCTGGGTTGAGAAGAGAAAGGAGGGTGAAATAAAAAACGCTCTTCCAAGGAAGAGGTGAGCAAACCGGCAAGTAAGTGCTCCTCGGAGTCCTGCAGAGCGCGGGGGTTCCGCCCAAAGGGAGCCCGAAGACTCGGGAAGCGAGACCTTGGGAAAGCCGCGAGGCCCAGAAGTCCCCGGGACTCGCCAGGCTCCGGGGCCAGGACGATGGAGCGCTAGCGGGCAAAGCGAGACCCGCCTTAGCGCTCACTACCCGGAACACGCCGGCCCGCACCTCAGAAAACCAGGCTAACCCGGCGGCTCCTTCCCGGCTTCCCCCGCGGCGCCGCCCTAACATCACTTCCCGTCGCCGGCGCGCACGTGGGAGGAAGTGCTGGTGGCCCAGGCCGCCTCTTCTGCTTGTGTCTGTGGTTACGTTCGTCCGCGGGCTTAGCCGCCGCTACTAGCTGGGTTATTGCTATGGGAGTCCCGGCTTTCTTCCGCTGGCTTAGCCGCAAGTACCCGTCCATCATTGTCAACTGTGTGGAGGAGAAGGTGAGTGGGTGCCAGCCAAGGTGGTATCCGGGGCCCCGGTGCGTCTAGGTCGCGGCCCTCGGCGTCCAGGGCCCGTGCCGCCCAGCCACTCCCGCGGGCAGCCGGGGCTGGACACGCGCTTGGGTGCCGGCGGTCGGATTCGGGGCCCGGAAAACGGGACGGGGCGGGCCGAGGACCTAGTGGGGTCGCAACTCGCGGGAGGGCCGCTCCTCTTGTTCCCGTATTTTCTCGGACCGGAAGACCCCGCCCACGGCTTTGTTTCCTCCCGGGACCGCACAGTGTGGGTACCCGAGAAGAGGCTCAAAGGTTGTCGAGCCACTTGCCCGGTCCGCTGAGTTGTCTGGTTAGGGACGCGCGGATCCCAGTGTTTATCAACCTTGTTGAGTAATCGCTGGCGGCGAGCTTTTTGCTGTTTACTAACCATTCCTAGGGGTTTTCCTCCAGTGTGAGGCGCCGTTTGTTGCTATTGTTAGCTCTTACGCCGAAAGCAGCACCTTAGAAACGGCCAGGACAAGATAGAAGTCGGATAAGTGCCCCGTTTTCTAGGCGCGCCAACTGTTGGACAGCCTGTTTGTTGATATTTTCAGGGTTTCTGGATGCATTTGAACAATATACTTGTTGTTCACTTGTTATCGGTAGACTTTTGGCTGTTCTTGAGTTTTGTATTGTTTCCGTGATTCCGTCCGAGTTCGATTTTGTATCCTTAATTGTGTAATTACTGGATTGAGAAGGTCCAGGTGCAGATCATGTTCCACATTCCTTCATTTTGAAGAAATTACCCATTCGCTAGTGTGAATTTATTTCTTCTGTTTCGATTGGTAAGATCTTGGTTTTTACTTTCTTAGCTTCTATCTTAGCTTTGTATTGGTGACATTCATCTTAGCTTTGTTTTGGTGACATTCCATTATTACTTGTGTTTTTCTCCAAGAGGAACTGCTAAACTAAACGCTTGTTTAATTGTTTTTTAAACCTTAATCAAACTTTATTAAAGTTTATTTGGATATGATTTAAAAAAAAATAAAAAGCTACACCTTGCTCCAACCCTTCCCACTCCCTTTTCTGTTCCCCAGAGACAACCACTTTTAAGTGTTTTGGTGGTATCTCTAAATATCATGCTCATACTTGATTTATTGGTTTTAGATCCATCTATTAAATTTCAGCTGTAATAGGAGAGGATTTAGACACTTTTTCAGACCCCCTCCCTTATTTTCCTAATATAGTAAGTCATTATCTTTATTTTTACTATTAGCGGACTTTATAGCTTTAAGTAATATGCTTTTCTTTCTTATTCCAACACCTATGTGAAGTATACCTTGTCCTATCACTTTCTTGGTTAGAGATTAGCTTTAATACCACTGCTGCCCTTACCCTCCACCCAGGCTTGTCAGCGGTAGCGTTACTTTGTTGGTATTCGTGATTATATTAGCAGGGCATTGGCTCTACAGGTTTATGGTGTTTGTTTGTTTTATTTTGTTTCTTTGTTTTTATTATGGTAAATATATGAAACAAAAACTTTTACATGTATGATTCAGTAATTAATTACGTCCATCATATTGTCTAACCATCAAATTTTTGCATCACCTTTAACAGAGCTCAGTGTCTCCTAAGCAATGAGTCCACCTGCCCCCCCCCCTTCCCTGGTGACCACTAATAAGCTTTGGTCTTATACAGTTGTCTATTCTAGATATTTCATATAGTGAGATTGTGTAATGTTTGTCTTTTTGTGACTTATTTAAGTCAGCAAGATGTTTACAAGGTTCATCAATGTTGTAGTATGTATCAGGACTTCGTTTCTCGTTATGGCTGAGTGATATTCCATTGTATGTATGTACCACATTTTGTTTATCTGTTGAACATTTCGGCTATTTCTACCTTTTGGCTATTACAAATGGTGCTGCTGTGGACATTGGTATACAAGTGTCTGTTTGCGTTCCTGCTTTTAATCTTTTTATTATATACCTGGGAGTGGAATTGCACCAGCTGCTCCTTGGAAACCCTATGGGGCAGTTCCACTCTGTCCTGTAGGGTTGCTATGAGTCATAACTGACTCAGCCGCACCTAACAACAACTTGGTAATTCTGTGTTTAATTTTTTGAGGAACTGCCAAACTTTTCACAGCGGCTGAGCCATTTTACAATCCCACTAGCAATGGATGAGGGTTCCAGTGTCTTCACATCCTTGCCAAACCCAAAACAACCAAACTTATTGCTATCAAGTTGATTCTGAAAGTCCCTGGGTGGCGCAAATGGTTTGTGTGCTCAGCTACTAACCAAAAGGTTGGCGGTTCAAACCTACCCAGCAGCCACAGAATTCAGGCCTGGCAATCTGCTTTTGGAAAGTTTACAGCCAAGAAAACTCTGTGGAGTTGAGTTCTACTCTGTAACACCTGGGATCACCATGACACCCTTGCCAACATCTGTTGTTTTCTGTGTTTTAAATCATAGCCATCTTAGTGGGTGTTAAATGGCATCTCATTGTGGTTTTGATTTGTGTTTCCCTAATGATGTTGAAAGGCTCCCTGGTGGTGCAGTGGGTGAGTGCTTGGCTGCTAACTGAAAGGTTGGCGGTTCGAACCCACCAGCCGCTCCGTGGGAGAAAGATGCAGCCTGTTTCCATAAAGATTATAGCTTTGGATAACCTATGGGGCAGTTCTGCCGTGCTTTATAGGGTCGCTATGAGTCGGAATCGACTCCACAGCAATGGGTTTTCTTTAGAAACCCTGGTGACGTAGTGGTTAAGAGTTCAGCTGCTAACCAAAAGGGCAGCAGTTTGAATCCACCATGTGCTCCTTGGAAACCCTGTGGGGCACTGTGAGTCTGTCCTGTAGGGTCCCTGTGAGTTGGAATCAACTCAACAGAACGGGTTTGGTTTGGTTTGTTTTTTTTTTGAGCGGGACAGTTTGTGCTCGACTACTAACCTAAAGGTTGGCAGTTGGAACCCACCCAGCAGCCCCACTGAACAAAGGCCTGGTGATCTGTTATCACGAAGATTACAGCCAAGAAACCCCTATGGAGCAGTTCTACTCTGTAATGCATGGGGTCACCCTGAGTCTGAATTGACTCAGCAGCAACAGGTTTGGTTTTTGGTTTTTTAATGATATGGAGCATCTTTTCATGTGCTTGTTGGCCATTTGTATTTCTTTGGTAAATTGTCTATTCAAGTCCTTTGCCCATTTTTTTGTTAGGTTGTTTGTCTTTTTATTGTTGCGTTGCAGAAGTTCTTTACGTATTCTAGATATTAAACCTTTATTCAGTATATAAGGAGCCATGGTGGTGCAGTGATTAAGCTCTCAGCTGCTAACTGAAGGGTTGATGGTTCAAACCCACTCAGCAACTCCACAAGAGAAAGACGTGGTGATCTGATACTGTAAAGATTACAGCATAGGAAACGCTATGGGGCAATTCTGCTCTGTCAGGTGGCATCGCTATGAGTTGAAATTGACTCAACAGCAACCATGTTCTATATATGGTTTCCAAAAATTTCTCCCAATCTGTAGGTTTGTGTTTTCATTTTATTGATAAAATCCTTTGATGAATAGAAGTTTTTAATGTTGATGAAGTCAAATTTATCTATTTGGTCTTTTGTTGCTTGTGTTTTCTGTGTCATATCTAAGAATCCATTGTTAAAAACTAGATTCCAAAGCATTACCCCTATGTTTTCCTGGATCCATTTTGAATTAGTTGTTGTATATGATGTGAGGTGTAGGTCCAGGTTCATTCTTTTGTTTTTGGAAATTCAGTTTTCCCAGCACCACTTATTAAAGAGATTTTTCTTTTATAATGGACTTAGTACCCTTGTCAAAAATCAGTTGATCATACATGTATGAATTCATTTCTGAATTCTCGATTCTATTCCATTGGTTTGTATATCACTGTACCAGTATCAGAATGTTTTGACTACTGTGGCTTTATAATATGTTTTGAGATTGGGAAATGTGAGTTCTCCTACTTTGTTTTTCTTTTTCAAGATTGTTTTGGCTATTCAGGGGGCCCTTACAGTTTCATGTAAAATCGAGGATTGGATTTTTCGTTTCTGCAAAGAAGGCTCTTGGAATTTTGATGAGTATTGTGTTGAATTTATAGATTGCTTTAGGTGGTATTGACATCTTAATCTGAGAGCTGGAACTCGATGGGACTGCTGTGTTTTTCCTGGTCTCGCAGGTTTTCCACCTTTGACAGGGTGCAATCTTACCACTTCCCTATCGCTGGTTTTAGCGGACAGTATTTTAATTTTCCTTCTTGGGCAGGTTTTCACCTTACACAGGTTCTGGCTTTCTCAGGTTTTGTTGTATTAAGTCTTCCAGTCCATGAGCCCAGAATGTCTTTCCATTTATTTAGGTCTTTAATTTATTTCACTAATGTTTTATAGTTTTCAGTGTACAAGTCTTTCACTTCCTTGGTTAAATTTATTCCTAGGTATTTGATTATTTAGATGCTATTGTAAATGGAATTGTTTGTCTACTTAATTTCCTATTCAGATTGCTCATTGCTAATATATAAAAACCTGATTGATTTTTGTGTGTTGGTGATTTTAGTGTGTTGGCCTTGTACCCTGCCACTTTGCTGAGTTCGTTTATTAGCTGTAGTAGCTTTCTTGTGGATTCTTTGGGGTTTTCCATGTATAAGATCCTGTCATCTGTGAAAAGGGATAGTTTTACCTTCCTCCTGCCTGATTTGGATACTTTTTATTTCTTTTTCTTGTCTAATTGCTCTGGCTAGAACTTCCAGTACAATATTGAATAGCATTGGTGAGAGCTGGCATCCTTATTTGTTCCTGATCTTAAGCTGAAAGCTCTCAGTCTTTCTCCATTGAGCATGATATTAGCTATGGGTTTTTCATAAATGCCCTTTCATCTTGAGGAATTTCCCTTCTGTTCCTAGCTTATTGAGTGTTTTTATCATGAAAGGGTGTTGGATTTTATCAAACGCATTCTGTGTCCATTGAGATGATCATTTGATTATTTTTGTTGGTGTTCTGTTAATTTTCTATTATATATTGATTGATTTTCTAACGTTGAACTACCTTTGCATTCCTGAGATAAATCCTATAGACTGTAGTATATAGTTCTTTTAGTATGCCTTTGGATTTGGTTTCAAAGTATTTTCTTGAGGACTTTTGCATCTATAGTTATACAGGATATTAGTTTGTAGTTTTGTTTTATTTTATAATTTTGTTGTTGAGAATATACACAGCAAAACATACACCAATGCAGCAGTTTCTACATGTACAGTTCAGTGACATTGATTACATTCTTTGAGTTGTGCAACCATTCTCACCCTCTTTTTCTGAGTTGTTCCTCCCCCATTAACATAAACTCGCGGCCCACTAGGGTTCCTTACTGCCCACTAGGGTTCCTGTCTAATCTATCGAGTTGCTGTTGTCAGTTTGTTCCCACATAGATAGTTCTTAAAAGAGCGTAATGCTCAAGGCAGGTTTTTTTTTTTTTTTTGCGCTATTGTTTGGTTTTAAGAAGACATCAGGGATATTTTTGGTTTGAAGTTTAAAGATTATCTCAGAGCAGTAGTTTTGGGGGATCATTTAGCCTCCATGGCTCCAGAAAAATCTGGATTCCATGAGAATTGGAAATTCTGTTCTTCATTTTCCCCTTTTTGATCAGGATGCCTCTATAGAATCCTTGATCAAAGTATTCAGTAATGGTAGCCAGGCACCATCCAGTTCTGGTCTCATGGCAAAAGAGGCAGTTGTTCATTGAGACAATTGGCCACACATTCTGTATCCTCCTCTTATTCCTGACTCTTTTTCCTTTCTTGCTCCAGACGAATAGAGACCAGTTGTTTGCCTTGGGTGGCAGCTTGTAAGATTTTAAGACCCCAGGCAGTACTCAACAAACCAGGAGGTAGAACAAAAACATTAAACATA
The DNA here is from genome assembly GCF_000243295.1 of Trichechus manatus latirostris. Taxonomy (NCBI): domain Eukaryota; kingdom Metazoa; phylum Chordata; class Mammalia; order Sirenia; family Trichechidae; genus Trichechus; species Trichechus manatus. The sequence continues at coordinate 6,279,511 of NW_004443978.1, read as the reverse complement.
TTACGAGGCCAGTTACCTGGGATGTCTCATGGAGCCATGACCCTAAACCGCCAAACCAAGGAACCAAATTCCATGAGGTGTTTGGTTATACATAAGTAGCCTCAGCCTCTCCCCCCTCCCCCCTCCCCCCCATATCGATTTCCAGAGTGATTGTACCATTTTACATTCCCACCAATGGTTTATAAGTGTTCCAGTCTCTCCACAACCTCTTCAGCATTTATTATTTTTGGATTAATGCTAGCCTTACGTGGTGAGATGATATCTCATTGTAGTTTTGATTTGCATTTCTCTAATGGCTAATGATTGTGAGCATTTCTTAATGTGTCTGTTAGATGCCTGAATATCTTCTTTGGCGAAGTACTTGTTCATATCCTTTGCCCATTTTTTAATTGGCTTATTTGTCTTTTTGTTGTTGAGATCTTGCAGTATCTTGTAGATTTTAGAGATTAGATGCTGATCGGATTTGTCCTAGCTAAAAATTTATTCCCAGTCTGTAGGTTTTCTTTTTACTCTTTTGGTGAAGTCTTTTGATGAGCATAAATGTTTGACTTTTAGGAGCTCCCATTTATCCAGTCTCTCTTCTGGTGCTTGTGCATTGTTACTTGTGGTTCGTATTGTGTTTATGCCATGTATTAGGGCTCGTAACATTCTCCCTAATTTTCTTCCATGATCTTTGTCATTTTCGATTTTATGTTTAAGTCTGATCCATTTCGAGTTAGTTTTTGTGCATGGTGTGAGGTATGGGTCTTGTTTCAGTTTTTTGCAGATGGATATCCAGTTATGCCAGCACCATTTGTTAAAGGGACTGTCTTTTCCCCAATTAATGGACTTTGGCCCTTTGTCAAATATCAGCTACTCATCGGTGAATGAATTTATGTCTGGATTCCCAGTTCTGTTCTATTGGCCTATGTATCTGTTGTACTAGTACCAGGCTGTTTCAACTACTGTGGTGGTATAACAGGTTCTAAAATCTGGTAGTGTGAGGCCTCTCACTTTGTTCTTCTTCTTGACTAATGCTTTACTTTTTCAGAGCATCTTTCCTTTCCATATGAAGTTGGTGATTTGTTTCTCCAACTCATTAAAAAATGCAGGTGAAATTTGGATCGGGATTGCATTGTATCTGTAGATCACTTTGGGTAGAATTGACATTTACGCAATGTTGAATCTACCTATCCATGAGCAAGGTATGTTTTTCCACTTATGCATGTCTCTTTTGGTACCTTGCAGTAGTATCTTGTAGTTTTCATTGTATAGATCTTTTACGTCTCTGGTTAGATTTATTCCTGAGTATTTTATCTTCTTGGGGGTTATTGTAAATGGTATTGATTTGGCGATTTCTTCTTCAAGGTTCTCTTTGTTGGTGCAAAGGAATCCAACTGATTTTTGTATGTTTATCTTGTGTCCTGAAACTTTGCTGAAATCTTCTGTTAGTTCCAGTAGTTTTCTTGTGGATTCTTTGGGGTTTTCTGTGCATAAGATCATATCGTCTCTAAGTAGAGATAACTTTGACTTCTTCCCTACCAATTT
>NW_004443978.1:6186392-6277497 GCF_000243295.1 Trichechus manatus latirostris | reverse complement strand
TCTGTTGTGATATCACCCATCTCATTTCTTATATGGGTTATCTGCTTCCTCTCCTGTTTTTCTTTTGTCCGTTTGGCCAGTGGTTTATCAATTTTGTTGATCTTTTCAAAGAACCAGCTTTTGGTCTTGTTAACTTTTTCCATTGCTTTTCTGTTCTCTATTTCATTTAATTGTGCTCTAATTCTTATATCCTTTCTTCTGGTGCCTGAGGGCTTCTTTTGCTGCTCTCTTTCTACTTGTTCCAGTTGTAGGGTTGTTTTGATTATGGCCCTTTCTTCTTTTTGGATGTGTGCATGTATTGCTATAAACTGACCTCTGAGCACTGCTTTTGCTGCGTCTCAAAGGTTCTGGTAGAATGTGTTTTCATTCTTGTTTGAGTCTATGAATTTCTTTATTCCATCCTTAATTTCTTCTATAACCCAGTAGTTTTTGGGCAAGGTGTTGTTCAGTTTTCATGTGTTTGATTTTTTTCCCTTGCTTTTTCTGTTGATTTCTACTTTTATGTCTTTTATGGTCAGAAAAGATGTTTTATAATATTTAAATGCTTTGGATTTTCTTAAGGTTTGCTTTATGGTCTTATATGTGGTCTATTCTGGAAAATGTTCCATGTATGTTGGAAAAGAAAGTATACTTGGCTGCTGTTGGGTGGAATGTTCAGTATATGTCTGTGAGATCAAGTTGGTTGATTGTAGCATTTAGCTTTTCCGTGTCTTTGTTGAGCTTCTTTCTGGTGGTTCTGTCCTCCACAGAAAGTGGTGTGTTGAAGTCTCCTAGTACTATTGTGGAGCTGTCTCTCTCTTTTTTCAGTGCTGTTAGTTTGTTTTATGTGTTTTGGAGCCCTGTCGTTGGGTGCGTAAGTATTTATTATAGTTACGTTCTCCTGGTGTTTTGACCCTTTAATCATTATAGTGTCCTTCCTTAACCTTTGTGGTGGATTTTACTTTAAAGTCTATTTTGTCAGAGATTAATATTGCCACTCCTGCTCTTTTTTGAGTGTTGTTTCCTTGATATATTTTTTTCCACTCTTTGAGTTTTAGTTTGTATCTTTAAGTCGAAGGTATGTCTCATGTAGGCAGCATATAGACAGACCCGTGTTTTTTTAATCGAATCTGCCACTCTCCGTCTCTTTATTGGTGTGTTTAGTCCTTTTACGTTCAGCATAATTATTGATAGTTATGTGTTATTGATAGTTAGTGTTGTCATTTTGATGTCTTTTTTTGTGTGTTGTTGACGGTTTCTTTGTTCCACTGAATTTTCTGTGCTGAGTCGTTTTTCTTTATGTATTTTCTTTTCATCATTGTTGATTTTGTGTTTGCTGAGTCTTTATATTTTTCTAGTTTTTTATTTTGACTTGTAGGATTGTTAGTTTCCCTTGTGGTTACCTTAGTATTTACCCCTGTTTTTCTATGTTTATGCCAGTCTTTTAATTTTGTATATCACCTTGACTTCCTCTCTGTATGAAAAATTTTTGTCTGCATTTTTAAAGTCCCTCTTTTTTGTTTTTAATGTTGTCATCTTTACATATTGACATTTGTGTCTCTGTTTTCAGTGTTTTAGCTTTTATTCTGTGACTTCCCTATCTGGGTTGATATCTGATTGCTCTGTCCTGTATTCTAGTCTTCGGTTGTTATCTGATGTTACTGATTTTCAAACCGGAGGACTCCCTTTAGTATTTCTTGGAATTTCGGTTTTGTTTTTGCAAATTCGCTAAACTTCTGTTTATCCTGAAATGCCCTAATTTTGCCATCATATTTGAGAGACAGTTTTTCTGAATATATAATTCTTGGCTAGCAGGTTTTTTTTCTTCAAGGCTTTATATATGTCATTCCATTGCCTTCTTGCCTGCATGGTCTCTACTGAGTAGTCCGAGCTTATTGTTATTGACTCTCCTTTGTAGCTGACTTTTTATCCCTAGCTGCTCTTAAAATTCTCTCTTTATCTTTGGTTTTGACTAGTTTGATTATTAATGTCTTGGTGACTTTCTTTTGGGATCTACATTACATGGGGTTCAGTGAGCATCTTGGTTAGGTATCTTGTCATCATCTTTCACGATATCAAGGAGGTTTTCTGCCAGCAAATCTTCCACAAGTCTCTCTGCATTTTCTGTTAGCCCCCCGTTCTGGTACTGCAATCATGGGTAGGTTATTCCTCTTGATAGAGTCCCACATAATTCTTAGGGTTTCTTCATTTTTTTTTTTTTAATCCTTTTATCTAACTTTTTCTCAGATAAGTTGGTGTCAAGTGCTTCATCGTCAGTCTCACTAATTCTGACTTCCCTTGCTTCAATTCTGCTCTTATGACTTTCTATTGAGTTACCTAATTCTGAAATTTTATTGTTAATCTTCTGGATTTCTGATTGCTGTCTCTTTGTGGATTCTTGCAGCCTGTTAAATTTGTCATTATGCTCTTGTGTAATTTTTTTAATTTTCTCTATTGCGTGTTCTGGATTTTGCTTAATTTTTTTCTTAATTTTTTGAAGAGTTCTGTATATTAATCTTTTGTATTCTGCCTCTGGTAATTCCAAGAAAATTTCCTCCTGTGGAAAATTTCTAGATTCTTTATTTTGGGAGCTTGCCGAAGCCATCATGGATTGCCTCTTTATGCGATTTAATATTGACTGTTGTTTCCGAGCCATCAGTAAGTTATTATATTTATTTATGTTTTTTGCTTATTGTGTCACAGCTTCTTGTTTTGTTTTGATATGCCCAAATAGGCTGCTCGTATGAGCTAGTTTGATAATTGACACCTTTGAAACGCTAATGTCCTGTTGCCAGGTGGTTAGATGTGTTACTAGGTATGTGATCTCAGGAGTCCGCCCACTTCTCCTGTATGGATTCAGCTCAGGTGCCCAGGTAGATAGCCACCAAATGTGTGGTGTAGGCTCTCACTTACAGGCTTAGACAGACATCGGTGTTTGTTTTAGGCATAGATGTCTGACTGCAGCGGGGGGGCACACTGTGAGCAAGGCAGGGGCCTGATGGCCATCTCTGAGCATCCAGGAGGAAGGCATGTCCTTGTTCCCTCGAGCGCATAGGTGGATGGGTTTGGCAGCGAGACTATGAGCACCTAATGCTGTTGGCTGTAAGGACTAGGGGGCACCTCTTATTCCTGGGCGCCTATCGCAGGTGGCTAGGTGGCATGGGTGGAGCCACCAGCCCTCAGGCCCCTAATCTGGGTAGGTGAAGACCCTGCTTAATGGGCAGAGCAGTGTCAAATATCAAGAAGCGGCCGTTTCACAGCTGAAACAGTTGAAGTTATAGGTACTGTATATTCCTTGTTGTACTGTGGTAATGAGAGCCTACGCTGTTGAGATGGGCCCACACAAGTCTACGCAGGGGGAAAGGCACTCAGAGTTGGTGGATCTCTTATGCCTGTGCCTAGGCAAAGGAGCTGTGCCTATCCTGCGTTCTTGGCTTAGGGGATCTGGCAGTTCATTTTTTCTCTCTGTTTGTTAATTTGTTCAGTCTCCAAGGCAGGGAGAATGGCTCCGGGCGTGTGATGGATCCTACTTCTGGCACAGGAGACTTGGCAGTTGCTGAAGCTGGTCCGAGACCCAGTGCAGAGCAGGGAGCGGGGAGGTAAATGGGTGAGAAGTTTTTCCCTGAGGGAGGTGTTTTTGATCTGTGTGGTAGACCGTACATAAATACTTATGTTTTGGCAATGGAGGGCTTCTTCTCACTGGTTCTTTGTGGCCAAGTAGACTCTCAGAATCTGGGTCTTTCCCTGTGCAAAATCTGCCTTCCAAGCACCAACGCTTGCCTGCCTCACTGCTCACCCTCGAGCTCATCAGGCCTGTTGGGCTCAGACTCTCGCTGGGTCAGGTCTGGCAACTCCTTGCTGCTTCTGAACTGTCTCTCCCTCCCCCTGCCACTCAGTCCAGTTCCTCAACTCTGCCTTTGATGTTCAGGGCTCCTAGATTGCCATATATAATCGAGTCACTTGTTTTTTCAGGTCTTTGTCATGAGAGGGTCCACCAGAAGCATCTGACTACTCCAGCATCTTGGCCCTGCTTCCTGTTGGTTTCATTAATCTTGAAAAAAAAAAACAAAACACCTGTTTCATTGATTTTTGTCTGTTTTTCTATTCTCTGTTTTGTTTATCTCTTGTGTGATTTTTTTATTTCCTTCCTCTGGTGCTTGGGTTTGAGTTGCTCTTCTTTTTCTAGTTCTTCAAGTTGTAGAGTCAGGCTACTGATTTGGAATCTTTCTTATTTAATGTAAGTGTTTGCTGTTATAAATGTTCCTCTGAACACTGCTTTTGTTGTCCCATAACTTTTGATATGGCATGCTTTCATTTGCATTAAACTGTAGATATTCCCTGATTTCTTCCTCGACTCATGGTTGTTTAATAGTGTGTTGTTTAATTTCCATGTATTTGTGTATTTCCAGCTTTTTTTGTTATTAAAACTTCACTCCAGTGTGGTCTAAGAATATATTTTGTATAATTCCAGTTTTTTTCAATTTATTGAGAGTTCCTTTGTGACCTAACATGATCTATCCTGGAGAATGATCCATGTGCACTGGAGATGAATGTGTGCTGTGGTTGGGTGGAGTGTTCTATATACGTTTTATTAGGTGTAGTTGGCTTCAAGTGTTGTTTAGGTCCTCTATTTCTTTCTTGATCTTTTTTCTAGATACTATGTCCCTTACTGAAAGTGGTTTATTGAAACTTTCAGCTAATACGTTATCTTATTTTTTAAGTAAATTATCCAGGCTCTAACGAGATAATAACTGTATTTTACCTTTCTTCCTTCCCCTTTTTTTTTTTTAATTGTGTTTTAAATGAAGGTTTATAGAACAAATCAGTTTCTCATTAAACAATTAATACACATATTGTTTTGTGACATTGGTTGCCAACCCCGACATGTCAACACTCTCCCCTTCTTAACCTTGGGTTCTCCTTTACCAGCTTTCCTGACCCCTCCTGCCTTCTTGTCCTTTACCTGCCCATTTAGTCTCATTTTGTTTTATGGGCCTATCTAATTTTTGGCTGAAGGGTGAACCTCAGGAGTGACTTTAGAACCGAGTTAAAAGGGTATTGGGGCCATACTCTTGGGGTTTCTCCATTCTCTGTCAGACCAGTAAGTCTAGTCTTTTTTTGTGAGTTAGAATTTTATTTTACATTTTTCTCCAGCTCTGCCCAGGACCCTCTGTTGTGATCCCTGTCAGAGCAGTTGGTGGCCATCTAGTTGTGGTGGACTTAGTCTGGTGGAGGCTGTGGGAGTTGTGGTCCATTAGTCCTTTGGACTAATCTTTCTCTTGTGTCTTTGGTTTTCTTCATTCTCCCTTGCTCCAGACAGGGTGGGACCAGTGGAGTATCTTCTTAGGTGGCCACTCAAAAGCTTTTAAGACCCTAGACCCTATTCACCAAAGTAGGATGTAGAACATTTTCATCATAAACTATGTTATGCCAACCGGCTCATATTTGAAAGCTGTCTATTTCTCCCTTCAGTTCTGTCATTGTTTGCTTTATATGTTTTGGGACTCTGATGTTAGGTGCATATATGTTTATAATTGTTATATATTCTTGATAAATTGCCCCTTTTATCATCATATGAAGAACCCTGTAGCACACTGGTTAAAGTGCTCAACTGTTAACCGAAAGGTTGGTGATTCGAACCCACCAGCTGTTCCACTGTAGAAAGATGTGGCAGTCTACTTCTGTACAGATTTACAGCCTTGGAACCCCTATGGGGTAGCTCTCCTCTGTCCTACAGGGTTGCTTTGAGCCAGAATCAATTTGATAGCAAATGGTTTGGTTTTGAATTTTTATTATCATGTAGTCTGCTTTGTCTCTTAGAGTAGATTTTGACTTAAAGTTGATTTTAAAATTTCACCTCAGCTGTCTTTCGATTACTATTTATATGGAATATTTTTACCATCCTTTCGCTTTCAGCATACTTCTATCCTTGGGTCTAAGATGTGTCTCTTGTGGACAACATATAATTTAGTTATAGATTTTGTTTTGTTTTGTTTATATTTTAATCTGTTGTGCCATCTCTGCTTTTTTATTGGAGCATTTAGCCCATTTACACTGACTTATTACTGTTAAGGAAGGACTTCTGCCACATTGTTATTTTTTGTGTCTTATACCTTCTTTTTCCCATATTTTCTCAAATACTGCCGACTTGCGTGTTTGTTGTTTTTTTGGTAGTCAACCGATTTTTTTTAGATGTTTTCTTTGTGGCTACCGTGTGTATTACATTTAATGTCTTACATTTATAACAATGTGGGTTAAATGGATACCAACTTAACTTCAGTACCATAAAAAAACTATATAACTTTTCTGCCTCCCCTCCTCCCATTTATGGTATTGTTTTCACCAATTACATTTGAAATTTTCCCTCAAAATCATGTGCCCCGAAACATACATTTATACTTATTTTCTATGTATTTGTTATTGTAAAGCATGAAGGACATAACTACTGGAATTACCAAGCAAAAATATCTTTTTTCCTTTTTAAATTTACGTATTTTTTTTCTGTTTATTGTTGTAGTTTAAGTGAAAGTTTACATTTCAAGTTACTTTCTTATACAGAAATTTATACATACATTGTTATGTGACGCTAATTGTTCTCCCTATGCTGTGACAGTAGAGTCTTCCTTTCCACCCCTGATTTCCCATGTCCATTCAGCCAGCTCCTAACCCTCTCTGCCTTCTCAACTCACTTCTGGACAGAAGCTGCCGTTTAGACCCGTGTATCTACTTGAGCTAAGAAGCACCCTCTTCACAAGTATCATTTTATGTCCCACGGTCCAGTCCAATCTTTGTCTGAAGAGTTGGCCTCAGAAATTGTTTTAGTTCTGGGCTGATAGAGAATCTGGGGGCCATGCTTTCCGGGGTTCCTCCAGTCTCAGTCAGACCATTAAGTCTGGTCTTTTTACTAGAGCTTGAGTTCTGCACTCCACCTTTCTTCTGCTCCATCAGGGACTTCCTGTTACGTTCCCTGTCGGGACGGTCATTGGTGGTAGCCAGGCACCATCTAGTTCTTCTGGCCTCAGTCTGATGAAGTCTCTGGTTTATGTGGCCCTTTCTGTCTCTTGGGCTAATACTTTCTTGTGTCTTCAAACAGAAATATCTTAAAACTTGCTGATTTACTTGCCCATGCAATTACCTTTAATGGAGATTTCTTTTTCTATGCATGGGTTCAAGTTCCTTTTTAGGATTCCTTCTGTCTCATCTAAAGGACTCCTTTTAGCGTTTCTAGTAGGGCAAGTCAAGTGGTTGTCAACTTTCTCAGCTTTTTTTAATCTGGGAATTTCTTAAGTTCACCCTCATTCTTGAAGGACAATTTTGCTGGACGTAGTATTCTTGGATGACAGTTTTGTTTTTTTCAGTACTTTAAATATGTCATTCCATTGCTTTCTGGCCACCAAGTTTTCTAAGGAGCAGTCAACATTGAATCTTACAGGGGATCCTTTTTATGTGGCTATTTGTTTCTGTGTTGCTGCTTTCGGGATTGTCTTTACCTTTATTTCTCGAGAGCTTGATTATAACGTGTCCCAGTATGGATCTCTTTGGGTTTATCCTACCTGAAATTCGTTGAGCTTCTTATATTTATTATATCTTTTGTCAGAGTTGGGAATTTTTCTGCCATTATTTCTTCAAATATTCTTCATAGTCCTCTCTTTTCTTTCTGGGATTCCCATGATGTGTAGGTTGGTTCACTTCATGTTGTCCCATAATTCCATTAACTGCTCAGCAGTCTTGAGCCTTTTCCATTGTTGCTCTTCAGTCTCCATAAGTTCAATTCCCTTATCCTTTAGTTCACTGATTCCTCTATCTGCTCAAACATGTTGTTAAATCCTTCCAACGAGTTGCTCATTTCAGTTATTGTCTCTTTCAGTTGTTTTTTTTAATAGTGTACATCTATTTAAAGTTTTGTTTTATTCATGCATCGTTTTCCTGATTTCCTTTAGTTCATTGAGCTTGTTTAATATTGTTGTATTATATCCTTTCAATTTCTTACTGATTCAGGCTTTCTTAAATATGTTTTTTCTTTGTATTGTTCATATGAATGGGCCATCATTTCCAGTTTCTTTACGTGACTTGTGATTTTTTTGTTGAAGCCAGGATCTTAGAATTTTATAAAGTATTAGCTTTCTCAATTCTACCAAAAAAAATTTTGGTGTTTTTGACAGTGCTACTTTCTGCAAGAAACTTGTAGGTGTATAGAGCCTGGAGAGTTTGCTTACTGCTCCTTCTTCCTCCCTGTAATATTTCTGTTTCAGTCCCAGCCAAGGTTTTTATCTTTCAGCGGCTCCCAAGCAGATCGGAAAACACTCACTAGTCAATCCAGTCTTCAGCCTTTATTGTTTCCTTCCCTGCTTTGCGGGCACTGCACATTTGCCCACATTAAGTTTTCAGTTCTTCAGCAGCTCCTAAACTGATCAGAAAGCCCACAGTGAATGAACTGTCCTCCAGCTGGTATAGCCCTCAGTTTTTGTCACTGCTGCCTCCACCACTATGTAAGGGATTATTTATTTAAGAGCTGGAGATTGGGGCCTGTCCTCTTGCTCAGGGAAGCCGTGAGTCTACTGGGACTATGGTAGTCTTATGTTTGCCACATCAAGATGGGAATGAGCAAGTACACCCTGAATGGAGCACCAGGGGTGTCTGCCCTGTGTATACTGGAACCTGAGCTCAGGGCCCTTCTTTGTGCGAAGACAAGCTGCGTGTTGGCTGGTCAAGTAGGTCCGCTGTAATCTCAGTCTGTTTGAGCTGCTACAGCTTCTGTATCAGTAGAGGAGGGGACCAAAACAAACAAACAAACAAACAAACAAACCTGTTGGCTGTGGAGTCGATTCTGACTCATAGCAACTCTGTAGGACAGAGTAGAAGCACCCCATAGAGTTTCCAAGGAGCCCCTGGTGGATTCAAACTGCCAGCCTTTTGGCTGGCAGCCATGGCTCTTAACCACTAGGCCACCAAGGTTTCCAGGGGAGGGGTGGGGACAATTAAAAGAAGCACTTTTTTTTTTTTTAACCATAAGAGATTTGTTGTTGAATTGATTCTGTCTGCAGCTCATTGCTGCTGTTCTCTGCCCACCAGTGAAGTGTTCCTCGTGCTGAGTAGATTTTTCATTGTGTTTGTTGGTGTACACGTGGAGAGGATTGGGAACTTAGATGTGTTCACACCACCATCTTCCCAGAATCCTTAGGAATGTTTCATTTATATGTTTGTTTTAAAAGCTGAAAAATCAAATCATGTTGTTGATTATGGTCACTGTGCAGATTCAGGTCATGTACTGTAATTGTTACTTTTCTTGTGCTGCTTTTGTCTTTTTACTGGTGTTTCTTCCTTTTTTTCGCTTTACATTTCTTGCGTCTCTCAACCCTTCATTACGTCCAATATTATATCAAGTCCTCTTCCTTCTTGGAGACTCTTTGGGGTCTTTTTGTTGTTGTTGTTGCAGTCACACCTGGTTATTCTGTAGGTTTGCTGCAAAGCTTCTGAGTTTTTTTTTTTTAATTATTCACTTCTTCAACAGGAGGTATTGTATTGTGGATCATCATATTGCTTGGGTTAATCCTTCCTTGATTTTTATTCTCAATTGAATTCTTAAGAAATATGTAGGAGGTGAATATTCTGAGTCACATAGGCCCAAAAATCTCTCCATTCAACCCTTTGACACATGGGCACAGAATTCGAGTTTGAAAGTTATTTACCCTGGAAACTTTGAAGTCATTTTTCTTTTGTTTTCTGTCATCCAGTATTGTTGTTGACAAGTTGAATGTTACTGTGATTTATTTATTTAGTCAATGCTTATGTAGCGTGCTTCCTGTGTGCCAGGTTCTGTTGTAAGACCTTTAAAGATATTAACTCGTTAAATCTTCATAACAACCACATGATGAAGCAATCTCCTTCTTCCTCTTTTTCGTCTTTCTTTTTTTCCTTCTCCTCCTTTTATTGTTGTTTTTTTAATTACAAACAAGAGACGTGAGACAGAGTGGTTGAGTAACATACTCAAGGTCATTCAGCTAATAAATGTTAGAGCCCTTGTTGAAAGCCAGGAGGCCATGCTCTTAATTTCTCTGATTCTGCTGCTTTCATTTTTTTGTAGTTGATCTTTTTCTTTCTGAAATTTTTAAGACCTTTACCTTTGACAGTGTAAACTTTCATGATTATGTGCGTTATTGCTGCTGGGTGCTGCTGATTTGATTCCAACTGATAGCGACCCCATGTGACAGAGTAGAACTGCCCCATGGGGTTTTCTTGGCTGTAATCTTTACAGAAGCAGATCACCAGGTCTTTCTTCTGCAGGGCTGTTGGGTGGGTTTGGACAGCCAACCTTTGGTAAGACAGCATAGCACTTAACTGTTGTGCCACCAGGTCTCCATTATGCATGTGTAGATTTTTAAAAAATTTAAATTCATTTTGATTAATACTTGGCCAACTCTTTGAGTCTGGCGACTTGTGTTCCTTATTTCTGGAAAATGCTCTTTGATTATTTCTTGAGCTTTTTCTGTCCTCTCCGAACTCTGGATGACTTGTCCTTTTAGGTTGATTTATTTTCCTTTTCTCCCTCCTTCCCTCCCACCCTTTTTCCCTTTTGCAGCTTTATTGAAATATAATTGACGTGTAATAAACTACACATATTTAAAGCATACAATTTAATACTTTTTGGCATACGTATATATCCATGAAACCAATATCATAATCAAGATAACAAACATCACCCCCACAAGTCCCTTTTTAATTTCTCTTTATCTCCACTCCTTTCCACACATCTTTAGTCAACCACTGATTTGCTTTCTGACCCTATAGATTAGTTTTCATTTTGTAGAATTTTATGTAAATGGAATTATATAGATGTATTCTTTTTTACCTGGCTTCTTTCAAATTAGCATAATTATTTTGAAATTTATCTAGTCACATGTATCGGTAGTTCATTTCTTTTTATTTTTGATAGTAATCTGTGATGTGGATATACTACATTTTGTTTGTCTATTCACCAGGTTGATGGACGTGTGGATTGTTCCAGTTTTGGGCTATTATACAAAAAGTTTCTATGAACATTTGTGTACAAGTTTTTATGTGAATATATGCTTTCATTTTTCTAGGAAAAACACATAGGAATGAAGTGGTTGGATTGTATGGTAGATTGCTTAAAAATAAATAAATAAATAAATAACCCGCCAGGTTGTTTTCCAAAGTGGTTGTACCATTTTACATTCCATTCATTCTATCTTCTTTTGGATTGAGTATTTTTCATGATTTCATTTGAGCTCCTTTTGGTTTATTAACTACAACTGCTTAGCCCATATGGTCCTCCATTCACTAGCTTTCTGGCTTTGAGAAAGTTACTTAAGCTCTGTGCTTCAGATTTTTCAATTGTAAAATGGGAGCATTAATAAATGCACCTCATAGGGAGCTCATTTCTGAAAATTAGAACCCACCAACCTTCCCGCTTTCCTTATATTGTAATTTTTTCCAGGTAGTGGAAGTAGAAATTCTTGTTCAGCTACACTCAACATTCATTGAAGAGCTGCAATGTCCCTATGTTGTGTTAGGCATTAGGACAAGGGTTAGCCTATTAACGGCCTCCTGTTTTTGTAAATAAGGTTTTCATTGGAACACAGCCACATCCATTCCTGTACGTACTGTTTATGGCTGCTTTTGTTCTGTAAAGTCAGAGTTGAGTTATTTCAACTCAGATCATATGGTTAACAAGTCTGAAATATTTATTATCTGGCCTTGTATGGGGCACAAAGAAAATGGGTTTTGATTCTTCTCAGTGTGTTAGTTGCTTGGTACTGGAGAAAGGACAATGTAGACTACTGTGTAGAGGTAAGATGAAGAGGCAGAGCCTCCTGCCTTCATAGGATTTGTTTTTGTTTAGCAGTCATCAATTTATCTTCTACTATAGACTTCCCTCCCCACCCGAGAATTGATTCTCCTGCTTTCCTTACCACTTACTCCACTTACTGCTTCTGATCAAGCCCCTTTTTCTTGGTTCACATCATGTGTGTACAGAACCCAGTCTAATAGCTTTCTACCTATCATTCTATCCTTAAAGCCCTTTTTCATATTCTTTTTCTCTGATTATAAATACAAATTGAAGCTCAATCACATTCCCTTCCCTCCCTTTCAGAGATACCCACCATTCTGAAACTGGTGCTTACCCTTCCCTTTCTTTTTTCTGCTTTCACTGTGTATGTGTGTATCCCTGACCAGCATCTAATAAGATTATGTTGTATATTTTAAAACTTTCCATAAATGGTATGCTGTTTGTATTTTTCTACAGCATGCTGTTTTTGGCTCAGTGATATATTTGTGACCATCCAGCTCTAGTTCTTTGACTCTCCTTGTGTCTAGCTTTCCAGTATGTGGACTTTTGCCACAGTTTATTAATCCATCGTCCTCCTGATGGGTGGGTGGGTGTTAGTTTTTCTAATTAAGTTGACCTGTTATTTTTATTTCTTTGTATTTAACAGCTTTATTGAGATAAAATTTATACACCATAAAGTCCACCCATTTAAAGTGTACAATTTAATATATTTTGGCAGGTTTACAGAGTTTTCCAAGTATCACTACTATCTATTTTTAGAACATTTTCATCATCCTCAAAAGGAATATTATACCCATTAGCAGTCACTTACGAGCCCCTGGTGGCACAAACAATTAAGCATTTAACTACTAACCAAAAGGTTGGCAGTTCGAACCCACCCACCGGTACCTTGGAAGAAAGGCCCAGCTATCTGCTTCTGAAAAGTTACAGTGTTGAAAACTCTATGGAGCACAGTTCTACTCTGCCACACTTGGAGTCAACACGAGTCGGAATTGACTCCACAGCAGCTGGTTTGGTCTTGTTTTTAGCAGTTACTTCTCATCTCCCCCATCTTGCCTCCACTCCCAGACTGAAGCAACCATTAATCCACCGTTTCTATGGTACTGTCTGTTCTGGACATTTCATGCGCATGAGATTGTATAATATGTGGTCTTTCATGACTGGTTTCTTTCACTTAGCATGAAGTTTTTGAGGCTCGTCCATGATGTGACATGTACGTGATACACTTTTAAGATGTTTAAAATTTTTTGCTATTACAAATGATTCTTTGTATGTGTTCAGGGATATATTATATTTTAAGTGATTTTTTACTGTTAGCAGCAGTAAAAATCTGATCTCATTCTTATGTTTTGCTGAAGTTGTGGACAAAAAGACAAAGGTGATGTTCATTTACAGAAATATAACTGAGTGCCTGAGGAGTGAGGAGGCAGTCTTTACATTTTGAAGAATCTCTCTCAGTGTTGGGTTAGAATGACCATTACAAAACTATGAAAGTGCTATAAATGAATATGTAAAATTCAAAGAGAACACAGAAGAAGGAGCAGCCAATTGCTTGGGAGATATGTACAAAGTTTTACAAAGGGAGTGACATTTGATCTGAGTTTAGACCCTGGGAAATTAATAAGATTTCAGTAAGTGAGGTTCATAGGGAAGAAGAAGGCATTCTGAAAGGAGAAACTGCAAAAGCATTAAGAGATGAAAGGGCATTTTCCAGGGACTTATGAGAGATCAGGTGGGCCTGAAGGATATTATGCCAGGACAAGAGACTACTACAGGTCCAGGATTATTGGTCTGGACCTGCTGTTGCAGCCATAGGAACAGTTAGGGAAGATGGTGACACAGTCACTTTTGTGTTTTAGTAGGAGAACTCTGATGTATAGAGGGTGGGCTGGAGACAGGAGAGGTGGAGTGGTCTATAAGAACACTGTTCAAGTCTTTTAGGTGAGAGATAATGACCTCATCTTGGTCATGGTAGTGGGAATGAGAGGAGATAGAGTGAAGAAGCACTTTTTAGGTAAAATTGGCAGAACTTATTGAGTGGAGCCCTGGTGGCGTACCGGAAGATTGGAGGTTTGAACCTACCAGTGGCTCCTCGGGAGAAAAGATGGCACACAATACCATTGCTTGGTGGAGAAGAAGAAGAATTCTAAGATGACTCCTGTGGTCTCTCACTTGGACAGTGAATGATTTGGGAATGTGATAAATACTGCCCACATAGTCAAGATTAACTTGCTACATTGGAAATCATAGACTTTCTGTAGGTAAAATATCTGCTTTGGTTTACTTTAAGGAATAAAATAACTTCATAAAATTTAAAGATTATTTAAAAGTGTTTTATTTCCAGTTCAAGAGTGAAACACAGATGCGTACTGAGCCTGGAATCTATCATTTTTAGACTGGAACAGTCAAACTATTATTAATGATCTCTTCCTCATAGCCAAAAGAATGCAATGGTGTAAAGATTCCAGTGGATGCCAGTAGACCTAATCCAAATGATGTGGAATTTGATAATCTGTATTTGGACATGAATGGAATCATCCATCCCTGTACTCATCCTGAAGACAAGTATGTACCCATTTTTGTCGGAGATATCACAAGTCCCAGAAGAAGTACTATGTTTTTATTACATTGTTTGCTTGTAATTATAGACCAGCACCAAAAAATGAAGATGAAATGATGGTTGCGATTTTTGAGTACATTGACAGACTTTTCAATATTGTAAGACCACGACGACTTCTGTACATGGCAATAGATGGAGTGGTAAGTGCTAAAATAATTAACCTGGAAACCTGTGTTTTTGTTTCTGCCGTGTTCCCAGTGTCTAGAATGAAAGCTAAGAAATGGAAAAATGTTGACTTTGGTGAGTTGAGGAAAAAAAACCTTATCCTTCAGTCATTCGTTCAAACATCTTTTAAGTGCCTAATTTGGCCGAGCACTGTGAGATGCTGGTGATGTTAGTGACTGCCCATGCTTTTGAGGTGCTTACTACCAAAGGAGGGAGACATAGATAAATGCATTTAGTCACTTAAGGATTTTATAGACACTAGATAACATATGCAGGGTGTTGAGGGAAGAGGGGAGGTCAGTACTCATAGGGGAGTCAGGTAATACAGAGGAGGTGCCTTTTGTCCCATTTCTTGAAGGATGAGGAATGATGGGACATTGGTGGGCAGTATTGGGATGGATGGGCCAAGCATGGGAAAGGGGAACGTCTACAGCTTCTCAGATGTGCTAGCAAACATAATTTCTATGTGTTTGACCACACTGATACATTTGGGCAGCTGCAGATGGTTTGGATTGAAAAAGGAAGTAGGATGACAACTTGAGGAAGGCCTTATACGCCACACTCGGGGGTTTGGATTTTATCCTTATTCCATGAGGGGAGTAGCTTACTGACATATAATAATACCAAATAACTTAGATTATAATTGACCAACAAACTATGTTATTAGGGTTTAGGGAAAATTAAGGTAAATCATAACCCTAAATTTATTTAGCCGTATGCAATTAGATTCTCTTTCTTTTAGATTTAATACATGCTAGGGGCTAACTGAATGATTTTGAAAATCCAGAGTTTGAGTCCAAGAAGATTAACCTTTCCATGAGATTGTATTTACTAAATAAAAAATAGTAGCTACCTGATAACTTGGCTAAGTTGCAGTTACAGTAAAAGAATAAAGAGAATAGGAATATGTCTTACTTAGAGTACATTCCAAATCCCATTCTGTTAAATTTCTTGAAGAAAATCTTTAACTTAATCCAGTATGCCCTTACTGCTCGATGAAGTATAACATATCTGCATATTTGTATGTGTGCATACAATGTATGTGTATATGCATGTATTTGTTGTTAAGGTCAGTTTCCGTTATTTTTATTTTTTTTAAAGTATAAATATAGATCATAGAACTTGGCACTTGAGAGGGCTGGATTAGATGGTTTCATTGGAAAGGGAACTGTTGAAAGGCAAATATAAAAGAACGTATATTTAGATGTAGACAGGATGCTTTAGAGTTCCATCCAACCCCAAGCTCAGTTCAGTAACTCCCAAAACCTTACATTCGGCATTTACTTCATTCATGCTTATCCAGTGATTTAAGTTACATTTGGTTTGAGTGATTAAAAGTACTTTTGGTTAAAAAAAAAAAAAAAAAGTCTCCCTTTTCTAACCGCTATGCTTTATTGAAAAGATAGCATGGTCGTTATAGACCCTATTGTGGGAAATACAGAATGGATGTGGGTTGAGGTCCTGTAGGTCAAGAAGTAGTTTTCTATTGCTCTTATGGAAATTGGGACAAATTCATTCCGAGTCACATTTGGAGACCATCCTTCCTTTTAGATGTGGACTCGGGGAAGGTCTTCCTGATCCTGGGCCAGGATTATCGCATGCTGGCTGGATCTTTGATGAGAGTGAGCTTTTCTTCTTGGGTGCCTTGAGCACCATAAACCAGTGGAATTGGTTAGGCCATGGGTCTTGCAGTACTAAATGCAGTGACTTTATAGGATGTTTGTCCATTTGACATGCTACTCATTCATCTAACGGAGTTCAGCTTTTAGCTTTCTGGGTCAAATTTAAGTTTTCAGGACCTACTGTGTGTCATGAAATGATTATTAAACATATTACTTATCTTCCTTCCATTTACAGTACCACTCATATAAGATAAACTGATTTAAGGTAACGTACAGATGAATTTGTAAATATTTTGAATACTATTATGTGAATGTGAAATACATGCTTTCAGGCACCACGTGCTAAAATGAACCAGCAGCGTTCGAGGAGGTTCAGAGCATCAAAAGAAGGAATGGAAGCAGCAGTTGAGAAACAGCGAGTCAGGGAAGAAATATTGGCAAAAGGTAAAGAATATACATTTTGTACTTTTTAAAAGACGTGTTCAGAAGGTGGGGTAGGCAACTTTTTCTTGACAAATGGGTGAGATTTTAATTTAATGAGGATCCCAGAGTATCCAAGGAAGATTTATGTTCATGTTGAGGAAAAGTATTTGATGGGATCCTTCACTCTCATTAATAAGCTTGCTCATTTTCAAACTCTACGATTGAAGGGAAATTTGAGAATAAAAGGAGGGGATTCCATTAAAAAGAGCAGATTAGAAACCCCTTTGAGGGTGAATGCAGCTCTTCAGCTGGCTTTTGTGAATCAGTATAATGAAAATACATTCATGGTGTTCTGTGTGGGTGTCACATTTTCCTCCTGTCAGTCTTGGAATGCTTGTTTGTTTCTCGGCTTAGAACGTAGAGGTGTGTCTGAGCAGACCAGGGATGCATTGAGCCATATCTGCAGCCTTTGACCACAGCACTCATACACTTCCAATCTGGGTTAATGAAATAGGCACTGTACCCAGCGCTCCCTCCGATTGTTTTTTGGTTGGGAGGGGCCATCTTCTGAGTTCTCTGGATGGGTACATGGGTAGGAGCTAAGTCTCAGAGAGGAATGAATTGTCAGGGGATACTGACTGGGACTGTGTTCTCTTCCACCATGCATTGTGTGAGTGGGGTGAGGGTATAACAAGGTGATTTGTTTGGCTTTCCGCTATATAAGGCAGTGTAATACACCAGGAAAATCACGATTTATTGGCTCAGGATAATTATACTTGGCAGATGAAAAAAAAAAAAGATGCCATAGTGTAGTCAGCTCAGTCCTGCAGTTAACAATAAATTTTGTTGTTTTAATTTGCTGCAGGTGAGCAAGTATATAGTTATTTTAGCCTCAGCTTGTGATTAAGATTAAAACTTGTTTGTATTTATACCACAATGTCATTGATTTTAAGGATGTTCTCTTTCTTGAAGGTGTTATGAAAAATATTTGTTTCTTGAGAAGAAGCTAATCAGTGATAAAGAGGGAAAAAAAAAGGGTTTCTGTATTCTTCTAGCTGATAATTTTGTCCTATAAATCTTTGATAAACTCAGCATTTTAATATCATTTTTCTAAGGTACCTTTATCTTAACAACTGTCATCAAATTTAAACCCTTAATCTCTCTGTGTTGTGCATGTGTGCAGTGCTGTGGAGAGCCTTAGGAAGAACTTCATGATTTTTATATTTTTTTATATAACAATATAGTATCTTTTGTGTACCATGTATTTTTTGAAAGTCTTGTTAAGGCTAAATTTAAAATTTATGGGGAGGGATCTTATTTGCTTCCCAGAAGAAAACACAGAGTTCTTCAGGCACCAACACTTCTCTTTCTTCCGTGGTGTAACTTCTGTCGTTGCTCTGGTTTGAGTGCTCTGCCTCACATTTTATGGGGAGAATTACACGTTTCTTCTTTTCTCTAGGTGGCTTTCTTCCTCCAGAAGAAATAAAAGAAAGATTTGACAGTAACTGTATTACACCAGTAAGTGACTTCACACTTTGCTAGCTCTTGCTAACTCTTAAATGATAGATTAATTTATTTCCTTCTGTCGTTTTAGGGAACTGAGTTCATGGACAATCTTGCTAAATGCCTTCGCTATTACATAGCTGATCGTTTAAATAATGACCCTGGGTGGAAAAATTTGACAGTAAGTTTCACACTTTGGTACTTCAGAAAGATTAGGGTGATCATTTGAGGCTGTACTTTGATATGACTGATGAGTATTTATGCTTCTTTTCCTCATAAAATGCTAGCTGACTGTCAAAGGAAAGAGGAGTTTCTAGGGTTTTTGGAAATAGAGTACCTTGCATGGCCAGGTTTTGGATATCAGTGACAGCTGAATTTTCTCTTGATGCTAATTTTGTCCTCTTATCATCACTATAAAGCCATAAAATGAGATCCATGATTTTTAAAAATATGTATATTGGAAAGTAATTTTAAACGAAAATTCTTGGTGTGAGAAATCAAACTACAGCACAATTAAAGTTGTGGGGCTCTCTATATTTTTTAAATGACTATGCTGTCATAAGTATTTACAACTTAAATGAACTTTAATTTTTGGTTCATAAGTTTGTTTCTCTATTAATTAAATATAGTGAATTGTATTTGATGGCTGTCTTTTATCTGTTACTCTTGAGGTTTATATGGTTGGGCCCATATCGTTGGGTAATAGTGAGAATTGTAGAAGCTTGTGAACCGATTAGTTTTTCTAGTGGCTAGTCTAACCCAGACATTCATTCTTTTTCATTCTGTGTTGTAAGTTAATGAAATAGTTTTGGTGTGTAATGCTCACACAAACATACCCTCATGCAGAAAAATTGCCATTTACTAATGCTATCTTAATAGAATTATCTCATTATTTTAAGATACTCCATTTTGTTAATTCTTATGCCCCTAGAAAATGGAAGATGAGCTGAAAGTGTTAAAAACTTTTTTTATAGGTTATTTTATCTGATGCTAGTGCCCCTGGTGAAGGAGAACATAAAATCATGGATTACATTAGAAGACAAAGAGGTAAAATTCACTTATAAATGTTTGACTGTGTGTTCTAGTTAAAAAAAAAAAAGAAGAAGAAGAAAAGCCATTGACTAGAAAATATTTGGTAAGGTGTGATATTCCTGTGGGGTAATACATGTATTTTTTTCCCTCCCCCACTCTCTCTCTAGCCCAGCCTAACCATGACCCCAATACTCATCATTGTTTATGTGGAGCAGATGGTAAGTTTCTTCTTTGGGGATTTGATTCTCTTAGATTAAAGCATAGCAAGTTGGTGGGTTGGTGTATGGATTATTTGTGGTTACTTAGAAATTCTAAAATGATTTTCTTATTTTATGTTTGATAAGGAAGTAGTATTGACTTGCTGTTTGATCTATGTGATTAATGCTTACCTGTCTTTAAAGTTTTTTTATATTCTTTAAACTGTATATAGCTGCATATATGTACATCTCTAAGATGGAGTATTTCCCAAGTGTTTACTCCTGAGGTGGGCTCTGCTCTGGGTCCGCGTATTTGGAGGACATCTTGTTGGCTGATAACTCTGAAACATGTCAGGCTTTTCGCCTTTGCCTCCTTAGTCTGTGTGCTCATTTGGGCTTTTCTTTGTGCCAGTGTCTTGTAGTAGTTTGGTTATGGTAAGGGTGCTCTCACAGTGCTCACTGCTCAATGTTTCTGTCGTTGTTGATTGATAGCTGATCTCATTATGCTTGGCCTTGCTACACATGAACCCAACTTTACCATTATTAGAGAAGAATTCAAACCAAACAAACCCAAGCCTTGTGGTCTTTGTAATCAGTTTGGACATGAGGTCAAGGACTGTGAAGGTTTACCAAGAGAAAAGAAAGGAAAGGTAAGAACTTTGAAATGGTACTTACCTCATTTTTAAAAGGAAAATGAGAAGGTTTTTACCTGCTTGCTCTGTTACCCTTCAGAGAGCTAGATCTCTTAAAGCACTTTTACCCACCTTCAAAAGCATGCACACCATCATATTCTAATTTTTTCTACTTTTCACTTTTTCTGACATAGCCTGTGAGAGGCTTAGGTCTCATAGATATATGTGTTGCATGTGATTTGTTTGTAAGTTATTTGTTTCAAATGATTACTCTTCTGAAAAGGAAGTGTAAATCACATAAATTAAACTTCATAGTTTAAATTACTCCCAATTCCCAGAGAAAGGTCTAGAGGCATATACATCAGCATTTATTAATATTGACTGGGTACAGGTCAGTGATTGGCAAACTGCAACTCCCTGGATTTGGTCCATGATCTAAGAATGAGTTTTACATTTTTAAAGGGTTGTTAAGAAAAAAAAAACAAAAGAAAAGAATAGGTGGCAAGGGAATTTGTGTTGCTCCCAAAGACTTAAATATCTGGCCCTTTACAGAAAATGTTTGCTTACTTCTGATCTGGTTGAGATTATGGGTAATTTTTATTTTAAAATGGTTTGGTGAGTTCTTTGTATTTAATACTTGTAATATTAGAATGTATCTTTAGTAAAAAGCCGTTAAAATTTGGTTGGGAAAGATTGCAGAGTTTAAAGTGGACTTGTTCAATCTTCTGCCCCATTTCTTGCAGCACGATGAGCTTGCAGATAGTCTTCCTTGTGCGGAAGCAGAGTTTATCTTCCTTCGGCTTAACGTTCTTCGTGAGGTACGCGGACATAATCATTGGAATGAGTATTGTAAGGGAGGGTGCCTTTCGATACCTTTCACAGCAGTATTCCTTGTTGTAGTATTTGGAAAGAGAACTCACCATGGCCAGCCTGCCATTCACATTTGATGTGGAGAGGAGCATTGATGACTGGGTCTTCATGTGCTTCTTTGTGGGAAATGACTTCCTTCCTCACTTGCCGTCTTTAGAGATTAGGTATGTGTATTCGTGTAGTTTTTCAAGCCACCGTTTTAGCTTTTTCCCTTTAGCATACATACTGGTCCTAATGCGTCATGTTTATCTCCTGGTGACAGGGAAGGAGCCATTGACCGCTTGGTTAACATATACAAAAACGTGGTGCACAAGACGGGGGTAAGTTCCTTCCTGAATAATTTCAAAACAGAAGTGTGTGCCTTTATGAGATCATTTTACATGTATTTTATCACTTACAGGGTTACCTTACAGAAAGTGGTTATGTCAATCTGCAAAGAGTACAGATGATCATGTTAGCAGTTGGTGAAGTTGAGGATAGCATTTTTAAAAAGAGAAAGGATGATGAGGTAAAGTGTTTCTACTGCAGTAGCTAAAATTGCATCTGTCTCTACTAGGCTATTCTGTGATTGTACTTTTAACCTCTTTGAGTGCATTATTATACCATATAATGTACCAAACATTAATGTAATCGTGAGTGGCCAGTACTTTAATTATTTTATGAAAGCCGTGATGCTTGTTGTGTAGAATTATCTATTGTACATTGCTTGAGTTGCATTGTAATTTTTTTCTCTTTCCGTAATCTTAATTTGGATATAAATTTAAACACCTGTGTAACCAGTAGGTTATGAAATGAGGGTTCCAGGGCTAGAAGAATGCTAGGATTGAATTAGTGGCTGCCATGTTTTATAGGAGATGTATGCTCTGGAAGACAGGTTAAGACCTGGAAACTACTGCTCTGGGAGAGTATAGGAGGTCTGGGTTAGATTATGTCAGCTGAGACAGAAAGTTGCAGCTCTGAGTAAGAAATTTAAACCTAAAAAGAGGAAATAAAATAACAAAGCACTTGGGAATTGATTGCATATGATGAATGAGTGCTTAGGTGAGAAGTCCACATTTCTGGCTTGGGCAGTTGGGATTTTGCTGGTGCTGTTCACCGAGATAGCAAGCACTAGGGGAGGACCAGGTTGGAGTGGGGACAGGGTAGAAACTGAGTTTCATTTAGAGATGTTGAGTTTGAGGGTCATAGGATCCTGAGAGGAGAAATGTCCAGTAAGCATTTGGATGGATATGACTAAAGCTCAGGGCAGAGGTCTTTTGGAAAGAGATTTGAGAACCATTAGCAGTTTGGAGGTACTTGAAGTCATGAGTGAACTCGAAGGCCCTGGGAGCTTGTGTGGAGTGAAAGTGTCTCTGGCAGAAGCTTTTGAGTATTGGCATTTAATGACCAGAGAGGGGACTGGCTCCTGGGAGGTGGGAGGAAATCACTAATGAGAGGAGATGCCATCGGCACACAGTGGTGCCTGAGGCATCAGTCCCGCTAGACAGGCACCTCGTCCACAGCCAGGGGTTCAGAGGCCCTGGAGAGCTATTGGTGGAGAGGAGGGGTAGCAGCCTCTGGAGGGTGAGGGCAGGGGTGGCAAGGGAGGCTAGTAGTGGGCAAAATGAGCACATAGTAGCTTCTTAGAAAGGAGTGAGGGAAATGCTTTCAGAAACTGATTTTTATAAAGAGTCATGTAATTTTAAGCAAATTGCAACATAACAGATTGCTACATGATCTGACAGATTAAAACATCATTTGTCTGACAAGATTTTATGTTTTCTTCCATTTTGTGCACTGTAGTGAGTGGTCTCTTTTTCAGAACTTTGGGTACCATTTGATGTAACACAGTGAGGTAACTAAGCCCTCTTTCCAGAAGCTTTCAGTTCTTGGCAATCTTAAGTGACTTTAGCAGACCCTGTACCATTAAATACTGGTGATACTTGGCCTTGGAGTGGGAGTATGGGATTTACATAGGTACCACAATGTTTCCTATTTAATCAGTATGGTTTCCAGCTGGCCTGGTGGAGAGAACGTTTCAAAGCGTTGGATCCCTTTTTGGTGATGTTGAAGTCATATTGATGTCCTTTAGTGTGATTGACATCAGGGAGAGATTTATGAACTCTCAGAAATTCAGTATAAAAGTCTCTGGTGTACCCATTTTTCTGGGACATGTATCTGTGGCTTTCAGCAGATTTCCAAAGGAATTCATAGCGCACAAATGATAAAAGATTAGCGAGGTCTACCCAGCTGGTCGTCCCTCCTGCTTGTTGGTGACTCCAACCCTTAGGAATAGGTATTTAACAGATAGGTTATAGAAGAACAGGGGGTAGAAAAGGAGTCCATCAACATTTATTAAAATTAAACCAAACAAGGCTGGAAATGTGATGCTTTTTATTTTATAAGCTTTGATGCTTGCCTTTTATCTTTCAAATGTTATTCATTCAGCAAATATTTATTATTTACTACAGTCAGTGTTCTGAGTGCTAGTGACGAAGCAAAACACAAAACAACAGGAAGAGCAGACAAAAATTCCTGCCCTCTTGGAACTTACATTCACTTGGGGGAGATGGACAATAAACAAAATAACTGTGTAATGTGTTAGAGAGTGACAGGTGCCAGGAAGGAAATTAGAGCAGGTGAGGAACCTACATCCGGGAAAATGGAGATGGGAAGGAGTGAAGGATGACCAGGAAAGGCCTAGCTGACAGATGACATTTGACTGAAGACCTGAAGGACGTGAAGGAGGAAACCATGCAGATGTTTGCAGGAACAACATTTTAGATGGACTAGCCAGTGCAGAGGCTCTGAGGCAGGAGCATAGCCAGCATGTTGACAGAACAGCAAGGAGCCAGTGAGGCAGGAACAGAGGAAGCAAGGGGAAAGCAGTAGGGGATGAGGTCAGAAAGACGGTGGAGGGCCAGATCTGGTAGGACCCTATAGGTCATTATAAGGAATTTAGCTTTCATTCTGCATGAATGGGGGAGTTTTTAGTAGAAGAGTGACATGATCTAACACATTTTAAAACGATGATTCTAGCTGTCGTGTTGAGACTACGGAGGACAGGGTGGAAGCAGTGAGCCCCGTTAGGAGGCCTTTGTGCAATAATTAAAGTGAGCCAGGATGGCGGCAGTGGAGATGATAAGAGGTAGTAATTGGGTTTTGAACATGTTTTAAAAGTAAAGTCTGAGATTGGCTGTGGATTAAATGTGAGATGTGAGAGAAGGAAAGGTGTCAAGAATGACTCTTAAGGCATTTTGTCTGAGCAACTGAAAACTGGTCAGAGCACCTGTGATGAGGAAGACTATGAGAGGTGCAGAAGTGGAGGTGGGGACTTCATTTTTGGCAGGTTATGCTTGAGACACCTAAGTGGAGATGCTGAATGGGAAGAGGTCCTGGTTGACGAGTCGTGAGCATAGAGATGTTTATAAAGCCATGAGTCTAGGCAACCACCCCCACAGGTGTAGAGATTTGGAAAGGTCCCGATATTGAGCCTGAGGGGCGCCAACATGAGAAGGGTGGAGAGTTGAGGAGTGAAGGTACAGCAGGAGAGGAGGCGGAGAATGGGTGAGCGTAGTGCCCTGGAATCCCAGGGAAGAGCATATTTCAGGGAGGAAAGAGTCATGGTCAGATACAGACTGGAAACCAGCTATGGGATTTCAAAGTCTGGAGGTCATTGCTAGCCAAATAAGAGAAGTTTCACTGAAGAAGGGGGGAAAAGGCTTGATTAAAGAAATTGGTGGTTTCCATATTTGTAGGAGGTTTTAAGGTAACCCACCAGGGCTCCACTTACAGAGAAGCAGACTTTTGTATCCAGTGTTCAGCCCCTCTCTGGGCAGAAAGCACACGTTTCAAATCTTGTTAAGGTGTGTCGCAGTTGGCAGTTCTGACTTGGAGGGGAAAGAAACATGCAACTAGTAGAGCTGACAGCACGGGACCTGCTGTCCCGTGTTTTAGGCTACAGCAACAGCTACAGCTGTCAGGTTGTCATTGCCTTGATGCTCAGGGACACTTGGGCACTAGAGAAGTGCTTCCTGCGGCAAGGGATGCCTTTGAGCGGCCCAGACAGTGGGGAGTGAAATCAACTCAAAGTCCTGTCTAGTTGAAACCATGGCTGCAGTTTTCAAAGGTGTGGATGGGAAGAATCAATGCAGTGTGGACTCTTCCCTGTGAATTGAATTGGCCCAGAATAAGTGGTACACACATCTGAATTTCCTTCCTTTCCTCCATTAGATCGACTTTTCGGAGGCTGGGGAGTAGTGTTTGCATAGAGTCCCACTTTTCTCCTTTCCCTCTTGTGTCATGCATGCTACTGAGAGTTAGGAACTGTCCAAATCCTTTTTAGATTACAGAGTCTCATTATTAAATTGTCTTGCTGATTTTTTAATAAAACTGATAGTTCTAAAGCTCATTCAGCTAAAACTTAAAAATTGCTTGTTTTCTTATGTATTTGTATCTTTTCCATATTGCCAGCCCATTTGCTCCAGGGTAGAACTAAGGGTCTTTGTCATAGCTCCTGCACTTTTTTTCTTGAAATGATGTCAGAAATTATTTGAAAACAGTTAAGAGTAAAAATTAAATTATATCTAAACCTCAATTTAGAATGCTCTCTAGCCTTCTAAAGTTCTGATAAGCAGCACTTTGAACATTGTCTAGTTTAATTATCTCGGGAGTTTTCTGGGGTCGTCTTTAAAACTTAAATTATCTCCCAAGTCATTCCTGGTAATGTTTAACTCTGACATTTTTGTGTAATTATTTGACAGAATATGTGGATTTTATACTTTTAGGACAGTTATAGAAGACGACAGAAAGAAAAAAGAAAAAGAATGAAGGTGAGTTTTAAGTAGTTTCATTAGATTGGCAATAGCATAGATTTACAATTTGGAAGAAGCCTAGTCATTACAGTAACTTGATTCCTTATTCCGAAGGAGTTGGTCTGGGATGTAAATGTCCAACCAGCTGCCTGCTTACCTGGAGAAATATTGCTGGTGTCGATTTTGGAAAAATCTTTTCTAAGTTCTGGAGTCTGGTGGGATATACTTGAGGGGCAGGAGGTGGGGGTGGCACGTAGGTATTTGAATTTTTTACAGGAATCAGGTATTGTTTTTGTAATAAAAAGTTAACTTTTCATATCCTCTGGAAAGTTATTACACTCTGTCCTATTCCTACATCTTTGTCAGATTAATCTTCCTAGAACATGACACTGTCTAAACTTTGTTTCTCTGTTCTGGAATCACCACTGACTCCTTATTCCCTCAGCATCCATTCTAACTCCTTAACTTGGTGTTCAGAGTGCACTATAATCTGGTCCCATTCCACTCTTCTTGCTTGTCCCGTGTGTCTACAGCACGTTCCTCCTGGCTCAGAGTGGTGCCTTCATCCGGTGTGCTCCCAGTCTTTACAGTTCACCTCACACCTTACCTTTCCACAAGGCCTCCCTCGTTATTTCTGCTCACGGTCCAGGTTGAGCAGTCCTTTCTCTTTGAACTCTGGTACTTCTTGCCTGTGATATTTGTTTTCTTACTTAATTGCATAGTACTTTATAGTCACTTAACTTGGCATTAGTTCTTGTTTTTCTTGTTTTCCCTACTGGATTTTAAACTCATAGAATTTAGGAACTGCTTTTATGATTATTTTTTATTATAATCAGACAGTTTCAGGAACTTAAAAAGGAGGAAGGTGGAGTTACATATTATTGCAGGTAGATTAAAAACCACTTGGATTGGGTGGGGCATATTTGATTTGTACTTTACTATTTCTTTCAGTCAATATTTGTTTTGTTAGTCAGAGCTATCGTCTATTATAGCTATAATCATAAGTTCTAATTTATTTGGAAATAGTTCTAATAAGGCAAAGGGAAAATAAAAGTTGTATTTCCTAAATATGTATCAAACTCTTGACCTATTTTTTTACAGGAATATTATTGTTATTTGTTTGAAATTGTGTCTCGAGTATTTTCTGAAATTGAAAGTAAACATAATGGATTAGCTTCATGAGACTTGAAAAAATTCTCTGTATCAGAACAGAATATAATGTGTACTTCTAAGGAAGAGTGCCAAATATTATTGTTCTTTACAGGGTGTAAGTTACCATCAGATCAGAGTGTAAACAACGCTGATGTTAACAGAAATCCCTTTGATCTTTTTAATGGGTTTGGTAGTTAGGTGTTAAAGTGAGGACTCCAGTCCACTGTCCTCTTTTCTTCCTGTCATCTAATTGTGATTTTACTTTAATTTCTACATTCGTTTCTGTTTACATTAGAGAGATCAACCAGCTTTCACTCCTGGTGGAATATTAACCCCTCAAGCGTTGGGTTCAAGAAATTCACCAGGTTCTCAAGTAGCCAGTAATGCAAGACAAGCAGCCTATGAAATGAGGATGCACAATAACTCTGTAAGTGGCTTTCTTTTCTGTGGCACTGAAGAAGTACTAAATATCAGTTGTGTGTGCGTGTTTGTATTTTATTACTTAGTCTGGGATGGTTTTGTTCTATAGTTTTTCTCAATTTCTTTTTCTTGAGATGTTTTTAACTCTGTTCAGTCCATCTGCATCAATATGAAAATACCTAAACGATGTGAAAGAAAGGTCTGCTGGGTATATAGATGCATGTAAATAAAAAGAAACAGCTAAGTGGCTGCAAGTTTCTTTATGCAAATATACCACAGTGTTCCTTCCTTCCCCCAAAGATAATGGATAGTGCTAGATGCATGAGGGGGATACTAAAATGTCTCACATCTGGAGCAAGAAAGCAGCATGGGTAGATTTTGCTACCTTGTTTCCCCTTTCCTCCCAGGGATCATTTATGGACATTTTACAAAGTATTATTTTTCATTCTGTCAAACACAGATATTCTTCACTGTCTAAACTCTCACTCTCCAACTCAGGCATAGAATAGATATGAGTAAATATTTTAAGATATCCCTCACTCTCTGAAGTCTACTTGCTCCCTATTTGAAACTCAGGAATGGAATAAGTCTGTTCCATGTGGTATCCCTCTTTGTTTGAACTTTGCGATCCAAACTGAGCCAGCAAAGCTGTACTCTGTCCAGCAGCTTCCTGT
Source organism: Trichechus manatus latirostris (assembly GCF_000243295.1). Taxonomy (NCBI): domain Eukaryota; kingdom Metazoa; phylum Chordata; class Mammalia; order Sirenia; family Trichechidae; genus Trichechus; species Trichechus manatus. Next base: position 6,249,603 of record NW_004443978.1, on the reverse strand, counting down.
TGTAGTAGCAACAGCCCATGGGCTCAGAGCACATGGTAGAGCAGTGGCAGGGGACAAGGATGAGTGAGTAGACTATGAACACATACAGATAGCAGGTAATGGAAGCTATTGCTTATTTCAGGTTAGAAGGCTTGAGAGAGAGTGAGTAGTAGATGGAAGAAAGATATGTAAGGTTTGGCCTCTTTTGTCAACTTTCTATGATAGATCTCAGAAAATTGTGTAAGCCTGGGTGTTTAAATTTATTTATTCTAATAGTTACTGTGTTCATGCTCATATCTCTTATAGGACAACCCTACGCATGGAATTTTTTTGCCATATCAGAAGACTGATTCAGTTTGTGTTCACATAAATTTATACCTAGAAGATTTAGGACCTTAGATTTGGAATTTGAGAACTGATATTTTTAATCTCCTGAGAAGAAGCAGCCTGGATTTCCATTATGTGTTTTTTCTGTTGGATGTTTGGTTTTTTTTCCTTATTCCTTATACCACTAACAGAGTGGGGTATAGAGGGTCAGGGAAAGGGGTTGCAATGAAACATCTGAATACTGTAGAACAGAAAAGATGGATGTCCATCATTCAAAATTATACTGGTCATAGTCCCTGCAAAGTAGAACTGAAAGTGGCTGGTTGGTGTTCTCAAACACCCTGTTGATAATAGAATGCTTTTTTAAAATCACAGATAAGTCTGAACTTTTTGCCAGCTGTGATTGCTTTGAGAAGAATTCTAAGATTATAGTCAGGCTCCACAGGACTAAACCCACTGTTGATTGGTAATGTCTGTCGTGGGAATAGGAGTAGGGAGATGGTGATTAAGTCGCTTATTTGATCCTGTCTTAATCCCTCCTGACGTAATTATGTGTATATGGTATGGAATTGGATTTTTCGCATAATGGGATTTTCCCTTAAAATATTCTGAACTTAAAATCATGATGCCAAATTACCAGTTCTCAAATGAGTCCTTTAAAGTTATAGATTTCTGCTATTTTGTTTTTTGTAAGCTGTTTGAGTATGTTGATCTCCAGTGTTGACTAGTGTCTGTGATGGTCGGCGTTGCTAACGTTTCATTAGATAGCTTCTGTTTCCTCACAGATAAGTGGTTGTAAATTTTGCGTTCTAAAGTATTGTTTTCGTTCTGTCTGAGGCTGTCCTCAGTTTAATGAAATTTATCTGTTGGAAAAACAGCTTTTTAAAAACAAATTTGCTTTCTGCTTATCTTTTTTTGAATGAGTCTGGTATTTTCAGAAGATATTTTTGTTGGTGGAGGAGAGCAGAAGAGAGCAGGAGGAGATTTAGCCCGTTAGAGGGCAGACAGCCTCTTTTCTTTCCCCCCTTGAAAGTATATGATTTTTGGTATCTAAAGATGGCGTTTGTATCTTGTTAGCCAAGAATCAGCTTTTGAAAGTTTGCTTTATATAACTTCTTTGTACTTAGACTATTAATGGAAATGTTACCATCATAATTTAATCCAAATGTATTAGTGTAGGGTTTAAAAAATAATAGTGATGACTTTATTGGATGGTTAGCCACCGTGTGCCAGGCGGTCAGCATGCCAGTGATCTTGCACATGTCTTGTGTCATTTAATCCTTGCAGTGACCTGGAAGGACAGAGGACATTATCATCCCTATTTTAAGATGAGGTTCAGAGCGGTTAAATAAATTGCCCAAGGCTAGCAAAGGTTGGATTTGGTATTTCAAACTCAGATCTATCTGATTAAAAATACCTACCTCGTTTCCCAAACAACAGTGCCTGCCTGTAGTTATTTTTATTTTATTTTTACAGTATTGGGTATGCATTATCATGAATAAAATTGATACACGTTTTTAAAAACAAAATGCTCTAAGCTCTATATGAAATGTAATTCGTCTTTGTTTTTAACTTTTCTTGGCCTATGATGTTGACTACCTTCATGGTTATACTATCAATTAAGTAGGCTTCAGCAGTAAGGAAATAATAATGTACCGTTATGTAATGTAAGGGAAACATTAGTGTGAAAATGTTTCTACCCCTATTACAGTGTTTGCGATCATTTAACTTAAATAACTAAAGTTGTAGAAGATTTTCTTAAAGTTTTTTTTATTAACTATTCATATAATTTAGGGTGCGGCTATGTTCATTGAGTTAAGTACAAAGAGAAGATAATGCTAAATTTATAAAGTCCAAGTCTTTGAAATAATAATAAAAATCTACATTTTTAAAGTTGATTAATAGATTTTTAAATAGATTGCATTTTTTAGAGCAGTTTTAGGATTAGAGAAAAATTATGCAGAAAGTACAGAGGGTTCCTGTAGTACAGAGGGTTCCCCCTCCCCCACACAGTTTCCCCTCTTACTAACATCTTACTTCGGTAGAATGCATTTGTTACAGTTGATGAACCCATATTGATACATTATTATTAACAAAAGTCAGTAGTTTACAGTAGGGTTAGCTCTGTGTTTAAAACAGTGCATATCAAATAACATGTAATTTAATTATATGTATTTAACAGTACATATAAAATTTTGATAATAATTATCTGGCAGAGTCTCATTGAACTATTTCGGAGTGGTTGTACCAGGTTGAACCCCTACTATGCACCACGTTCTCACCAGAATTGACCATCGTACGCTCTCGCTCTCACACACACGTACATGCGCTTGTGCAGCTTTTCCCCCCGACTTTGCTGCTTGATAGGTGGAAAATCATCGTAAATTCGTAACATGAGGGACCCACCGTGGGGGGAAGTAAGTCCTATAATTAAAAAAGAAGACTACAAAATGCATTTCTTTTCTTCTGAAGCATTTTTTACCGTGATGTTCAAAGTCTTTTGCGATTAAGCATGGGAAGTTTGGGGCTATTATTACTCTTTTTTTTTTTTTTTTTTTTGAGGTGTTGGAGTAGGGCAGAATCAGTTTACATACCTTCTGAGGTATATTTACCGTATCTTTTTACTAGTGCTAAAAAAGTGTGTCATTGTGAAGCATGGTAGGTAGGTAATGGCAGTTGGATGTAACATCTTACGTAAAATGAGTAATTCAAGCCTTCTTCTTTAATGTCATAATTGTCTGCAGAGTCCCTCCGTATCTCCCAATACGAGTTTCACTTCTGACGGCTCCCCATCTCCAGTAGGAGGAATTAAGCGAAAAGCAGAAGACAGTGACAGTGAACCTGAGCCAGAGGATAACGTCAGGTGAATCCGTTTTTTCGTAGCACTTTGTTAGCAAATTGCTGAAATAGATGCAGTCTAATTAATGCTACGTAGCTTAGAGCAGCAGTGCTTTCAGGTGCTTGTCTGTGATCTTTTTATCCACCGGTAATTAATGTGGAGGGTTAGAACAGTCAGTAAATTCCAGTGAGATGTGTAAGTGATAGCTGTTAAACCTAAGTATCTAGATTAGTATGCATGCAGGTTTTCATCTTCCAAGCCACTTTTCCCTCTGAGACCAGGCGGTAGATTGGCTAGACATGAGGTGTTCACTTCTGACTATGTGATCTGAATGTTACTCTTTTGAAATTAAATTTTCAAGCTGCTTAACCCAGAAAGTTCAGTTACACTTGGACACTTAATGTAGTGTGCTTTAATCCTCTCAACTGAAAAGGTTCTTCCTAAAATGATATATACAGAAATCATTCTGTTAAGAGATAAATATGTATATATGTATTTATTTATTTTATTGTGCTTTAAGAGAAAGTTTACAGCTCCAGTTAGTTTCTCACACAAAAATTTGTACACACATAGTGATGTGACCCTAGTTGCTCTCTCTACAGTGTGACAGCACACTCCTGCCCTCCACCCTGGGTTTCCTGTGTCCATTCAGCCAGCTCCTGTCCCTTTCTGCCCTCTCATCTCGCCTCTGGATGGGAGCTGCCCATTTAGTCTTATGTATCTGCTTGAACTAAGAAGCACACTCTTCACAAATACCATTTTATGACATACTCCAGTCTAATCTTTGAAGAGTTGGCTTCGGGAATGATTTTAGTTCTGGATTGACAGAGTATGGGGGCCGTGTCTTCCCAGGGTTCCTCCAGTCTCAGTCAGACCATTAAGTCTGGTCTTTTTACTAGATTTTGAGTTCTGTACCCCACTTTTCTCCCGCTTTGTCAGGGACTCTCTGCCGTCTTCCTTGTCAGAGTGGTCATTGGTGGTAGCTGGGCACCATCTAGTTCTTCTGGTCTCAGGCTGATGGAGTCTCTGGTTTATGTGACCCTTTCTGTCTCTTGGGCTAGTATTTTCCTTGTGTCTTTGGTGTTCTTGATTTTCCTTTTCTCCAGGTGGTTTGGAAGCAATTCATGTGTCTTAGGTGGCCACTTGCTAGCTTTTAAGACCCCAGATGCCACTCACCAGAATGGGATGCAGAACATTTTCTTAATAAACTTTGTTATGCCAGTTGACCTAGATGTCCCCCAAAACCATGGTCCCCAGACCCCCGCGCCTGCTACTGTGTCCCTCAAAGTGTTGCTTGTATTCAGGAAACTTCTTAGCTTTTGATTTAGTCCAGTTGTGCTGGCTTCCCTTGTATTGGGTGTTGTCCTTCCCTTCACCTAAGATAATTGTTGTCTACTGTCTAGTTAGTGAATACCCTTCTCCCTCTCTCCCCACCCTTGTAACCATCAAAGAATGTTTTCTTCTGTGTTTAAACCTTTTCTTGAGTTCTTATAATAATGGTCTTATACAATATTTGTCCTTCTGTGACTGACTGAATTTAATCAGCATAATGCCCTCCAGATTCCTCCATGTTACGTTTCGTGGATTCATTGCTCTTTATTGTTGGCTAGTATTCCATTATGTGAATATACCATAGTTTGTTTATCCATTCGTCTGTTGATGGGCACCTAGGTTGTTTCCATCTTTTTGCTATTGTGAACAGTGCTGCAGTGAACACGGTGTGCATGTATCTATTCGTGTGATGGCTCTTATTTCTCTAGGATATATTCTGAGGAGTGGAATTGCTGGATTGTGTGGTACTTCTATTTCTAGCTATTTAAGGATGTGCTAGGTCGATTTCTAAAGTGGTTGTACCATTTACATTCCCACCAGCAGTATATAGTGTTCAGTCTCTCCACAGCCTCTCCGACATTTGTTATTTTGTCTCTTTTGGATTAATGCTAGCCTTTTTGGGGTGAGGTGGTATCTCATTATAGTTTTGATTTGCATTTCTCTAATGGCTAATGATCCTGAGCATTTTCTCATGTATCTGTTAGCCACTTGAATGTCTTCTTTGGTGAAGTGTTTGTTCAAAATATGTACGTTTTTAAAACCACAAACTTGCATATGCACAATTATATTTCATGGCAGTGGAGTTTCCCTTTAAGTGAACACTTAGCATTGATAGGGAAATTTTGATTCTCTAATTGAGGCAGAAGTCTGGGATCATTATACAGTAAGATTAAACATAAATTTAATCATGTATTTAAGTCCGGATTTGAACCCTGGGCTTCAAGTGCAAAAAGCCAGTGGTCTCAATAATTCTAACTCATCAAGAAAACAGGAAAATGGTATACAGTAAAACCCATGAAAGCTGGACCCCATGTAAGATGAAAACCTGTCAGAGAAGGAAAACTCAAATATTTTCCACTAAAACGAGGGAGAGAAAAGTGGTAAGACTGTACCCTGTCAAAGGCGAAAAACTTGGGAGACCCAGAAAGCAAGGTGGTCCTGTCACTGATTTCACTGTGTTTCGAAGTTAAACAGAAAAACAAAAAGCAGTCAACCATGGCTTAAGTTATAGGACATGGAGGAGTGTGGTTTGTATGTGACCAGAAAGTTCCTAAGGGTCTTGTGTGGTTCTGCAGTTTTTTAATGTTGTTTGAGTCAGGTTATGAGGTGGATGGTGGCTCTGTGATTGAGCATTTACCTGATCTAGGATTTTTGTCCTCTGCTTCAGTAACTGAATTGTCCTCTTAGAGCATGTTTTTATTTTGTTTTATTTAACCATCATGATCAATACTAGCTTTATAGGTAAGTTGATTTGTGTAGTATTTTATTGTTTATTGCTGGGGCTAAAGAGGAGCAAAATAGATGTTTCTACCAAGAAATGTGTGGGGCTCTTAACATTTATTTCATTAAAATTTTTGTAACATGGTGATAGTCTATGTTATGGATAAAGGATGTATCTCCTAACTGATGTTCTAGGAGTCATTTGTGGGGGGGGAGCCTAAATTGGTATGGTATATTCTAAAACATGACTGCAATTAACTTGTAAAATCTGGCCCATGGTAGAAAATAGCCCTTAGTGGAGAATCACCTTGATGTTCTGATTTGTTTTTAGTGTTCTTTGGCTTCTTTGTGTTCTTTAAATTCTTTAGAGAATGAGAAATGGGTACTTTAAAAAAAAAATCTTACACTTTGGGTGAAAATATGGTTCTTATATGGCATTTTCTGTGATAAGCGATTAATAAGTGAATTAATTGATCTGCTTCTAGGTAAACTGTACAACACACACACACCTACACATCTCTTTCTCTTAAGCAAACAACAGTTCTTAGCTGAAAGAGGCATGGGCTAAGTAAGTTCCTGGCTCCAGATTATTCTTTTATTAGCTGTTTTTTATCTTTAAAAATTATCTGTGCAAGTTTTTTTTTTTTAAAGTAATTTAATTGATGGTGTAGTTTAAATACAGACATTTTAACAAGCTGAAGAACTAGAACTATAAAATATCTTTAATATTTGAATCTTAAAATTAGTTTTAGAATTGTCGCACCATCAGAAAGCATGTTAAAGCAGTATTACAATTTTAACAAAAAAGTGTTCTGTATTTAATAAATCGTTCTTTCTCTCTTTTTTAAATGTACTTTTATGATCATCTTGCTGGAATCAGTGTTTGGGTTTTTGATGTTTATCTTTAAGTTGATCCTAAATCCTGTGAAAGTAGACTTTTTAGAAACAATCGAATGAATCTGTTTTAGTATTAATGTTTAACCTGTTCACATTGCTCCTGACTATTAAATCTGAGTTGATTTGGGAAGATCAATTAGTGAAAGTGTATTAATGGAACGTAAACTAGTTTTGCCTGGTTCTTAGGTTATGGGAAGCTGGTTGGAAGCAGCGGTATTATAAGAACAAATTTGACGTTGATGCAGCTGATGAGAAATTCCGTCGTAAAGTTGTGCAGTCCTACGTCGAAGGGCTCTGCTGGGTTCTTCGATATTATTACCAGGTACAAAAAGAAGAGTTTTCTTTATATCTCTAGCTAATAATTTTAGAAAGATAGTAGTTTCTATAATAGTGTATTACTGAGCTATTTCCTGCAGTGAAACCTAGACTCCATTTTTAAAAGCTTCCTATTCACAAATTTATTACCTTAAGTAATATTTGTTTAAAAAGACTTTGAAGCTTCTTTGGTGTTAATATATAAACAAAGGTAATTTTTATCGAATCAAAGGATTTCAGCATCAAGTACTTCAGTTAACTGTACTCTGTCTTTAAGATGACTGAAGTTTAGTGTGTTTTTAATTGGAATACAAAAAGAGCTGGGTAACTAACCAACAGTCACTAAACAGAGTCACTGAACAAAGGACAAAGCCTGGAAAATGCTAGTAAGAATTTGAGTTATGTTAATCCCCATATAATGTAGTGATGTTACATGAAGTGCATTATAATCGGAATAATCTGTTTCTGATTTAAAGCTTTTGATAAATGAGCTGTCAGATTGGTGAGAGATTAGGTAGACATAGTGGGGACTGTAGCACTGGGAGTTAATATCTAGTTTTGTACTCTGAAAGCAAAGAAACTTAAGTTTGGTGTGACCTGGCAATAGATAAAGTTCGTTAAGTAGAAAATAACCTAACGCACGAAGTATCATCTGTAAAATATTCTATTTGTGAGTTTTACGCCTACTGTCCAGATTTTAATTCAGTCAAAACGCGTATCATAAAAACTTTTCTATGAGCATAACTTGTTTTTGTTTTCTTTTTGGTGGGGTTACTCAAGTATTTTTACAGTCAAGAGAGAATTGTCATGTGAACATGCAGTAGGGAAGTGTAAAATGAAACTTTTGGCTGTTTTACTCCCAGCCACTGTGTCATAGACACTCCTTGGCATCTTCATGCTCATTCAGTGTCAGCCACAACTGCTCTTGTTTTATTGGATAGTGGCAGCTCTAGAGTTGGAAGGAAATGTCACCAAATATATTTTAAAGATAAAAAGTCTTCACCTAATTATGTTTGTGAATATAAAGTTTGACATTAAGTACTGGTTATTAAAGATGTTTTGCAGTATTTTTTTTTAAATCAAGGAGCCATTGATATGAAGTAAAAAGTTCAGATTTAATCAAAACATTTAAGGAACTATGAAATACAGACTAGTCATGTGTTTTATAAACAGGATATTATAGGTTAATAGTCCAATTTTTCGTTTTTTTTTTTTTTACCAGTCTGCCTATCATTAACACAGGTTTTTGTTATTGTTTTTAATGATCCTAGGGCTGTGCTTCCTGGAAGTGGTATTATCCATTCCATTATGCACCATTTGCTTCAGACTTTGAAGGTATTGCAAGCTTGCCTTCTGATTTTGAGAAAGGCACAAAACCAGTAAGCATGATGATTTAGGATCATAAAATACATAGAATTTTGGCTTGGTTAAAAATTGTGTGTCTTGTCTTTAACTTATTTTCTTTCTTGCAGTTTAAACCACTGGAACAACTTATGGGAGTTTTTCCAGCTGCAAGTGGTAACTTTCTGCCTCCATCGTGGCGGAAGCTCATGAGTGATCCTGTGAGTCTCTGAGTATTTTGACTGTGTTGGTGATTGGGTTTTTGTCATACATTTCACTAACATTAGTCATAGTTGCTTTTGCACCTCTTAGTTAAAATAATGAAGTACAGAAAGAAAATTAATATATTTAAGTTCTTTGGCCATCAGTATCCTACCCAGTAAATAAAATTGATTTGTGTTTGGAAGAAATTCATGTAACCGTCATTTTGTTCTCAGCCTACCTGCAAGTCTTTATTTTTATTTCTTTTAGCCACCGATAGTGGCTGCCAGAGCTCAGAAGACTGGCTTAACTGAAGTCACCTCTGAGCGCATTGTGTGCACTAGCTGGAAGGAGTGAAGAGTTAGGAGTAGCTGGGAAGTAGGAGTTGTTAGAGTCAAGAAACTCTTTACTGACCGCCTGCCTTAGGCCTCCAGTTGTCAGTTCTAAAATTCTTGTAGAGTAATGCCTTTTCTTTTTAATCTTTTAAAATAAAATACCTAAACATGTCTTAAAAGGAATGCACCTCATTTTCTCATCAGGTCTGATAACTTGAACAAGGTTATAGTGCATTCTTGATAACAGAGACGTGTAGCTTTTATTTGTCTTACTTCTTTACTTTTCTCCCTGTTAAAGGATTCTAGTATAATTGATTTCTACCCTGAAGATTTTGCTATTGATTTGAATGGGAAGAAATACGCATGGCAAGGTAAAATTGTGATATTATTCCTTTTTGCTTATAATAATTTTCTCATTCTAGTAAAAATGTGAGCAAACATGATTTATGGGATGAAAAATCATCTGTAGAAGATAAATATTTTAAGAATTATATGTGAAAAATTGATATTTTTCCGTTCAACATGGCATTAGCGATGATTAATTTTAATAGTAACATTCTGATAAACAGTTAACTGGGTTGAAATAGATTAATCATATCTTTTTTCTCCTTTGCAGTTAATTAATGGGTCTTGCTCTGCTGTGTCAGTAGCTCATTAACACCCTTTAAGGGTACTGAGAGATACGGAAACATGACAGTGCCCGTGTGGGGATTCGCTTATACTCTATGGGAACTTTTGAAAAGTGCACCGGAAACTTTAAGTACTTGACATTGGTCGTTACTTAAAGTTTCTTTCTTACTCATTTATTTACTATTTTCTCATTCCTCCTATGGACACATTTTGTAAGAATGGCAATATAAAATTAGTACTAAATGTAAAATGTTATTAACCACTCAACAAAGGAGTGCTGATGATTGAATGTCAGGCACAATAAAGAAATCTCTCTCGCAGTAAACCAATTATTGCTTTACACCAAAGCCCACTTTTAACAAGTCATTTCAACCTTTTCTTCCACCGTGTATTTTTCTAGGATAGTAAGTAAGTTTGGTAAAACCATTGTTTTCACTTCTTTGCCTTGATTATTCCCTGTGGTTCAAATGACCAGTAAAATGGCTGAAAGAGAATCATGGGGCAGAGGGGCATAAATAGTAATTTGCAAATTGAAAAATTATTATTTTATAAGATTTTAAGGCTGACTTGTTTTACAAAGCCGCAGAAATTTCATTTAATTTTAATGGAATGATACTGGGAAAGGTACCCCGCTGATTGGGGTTGTGTAAGCACTGTGCTCGACGGTCCTACATTGTTACGTGTAAACGGATTGGGGTCTCAGGTTGTTTGTGAAGGTACTATACTTTGTGGAGGATGTTTTGATTAGTGTAGAAGGAGACCAAAAACACCAAACTCATTGCTATCGAGTCAATTCAGACTCATGTTATGGAGTAGAAAACTGCTCCATAGGGGTTTCTTGGCGGTAATCTTCATGAAAACAGATCACCAGGCCTTTGTTCAGTGGGGCTGCTGGGTGGGTTGCAACTGCCAACCTTTAGGTTAGTAGTCGAGCGCAAACTGTGCCGCTCAAAAAAAAAACCAAACCAAACCCATTCTGTTGAGTTGATTCTGACTCATAGTGACCCTGTAGGACAGAGTAGAACTGCCCCACAGGGTTTCCAAGGAGCGGCTGGTAGATTCAAACTGCCAACCTTTTGGTTAGCAGCCATAGCTCTTAACCACTACGCCATTAGGGTTTCCGTAGAAGAAGAGGAGGCATGAAAGAATTGGGAGAGAGGGCAGTAAAGACTGTTTTTGAGGCTGTTTTTAAATTAGAGGCTAGTATTTGATTGTAAAGTTCAAAACATAGTAGAAGCTTTTTATGATTCTGTTGCTGGAGGAGGTCATTGAGACATATTTTACAGATAAACCAGGTTCTATCCAACTTGATTTATAGCTTGTATTTGGTGGGAGACATGGGAAACTGAGTAATGTAGGAGTTCCTCTTAATACTGGGATATTGTGGTCAGATCTTTGTTTACTTCCTATACAGAGTTTACACAGAGTTAAGCAGCATTTATGGTCTTTAATGCATTTGTATATCAGGACAGTGTATGCCAATTAATTAAAGTAATAGAAGAAAGGAACTGTGCTTATATTTGGTTTAAAAAACCTGTTGCCGTCGAGTCGATTCTGACTCATAGCAACCCCATAGGACAGAGTAGTACTGCCCCACAGGGTTTCCAAGGCTATAATCTTTAAGGAAGCAGACTGCCACATCTTTCTCCCACGGAGTGGCTGATGGGTTTGAACTGCCAACCTTTCGGTTAGCAGCTGAGGGCTTAACCACTGCACCACCAGGGCTCCTTTATATTTGGTTTCAGGCTCTTAAAAAGTTGTGGTTTTTTAATTGTTTCAAAATTAAACTAAAGAAGCTGTTTAATTTAAAATCACAGAAGATACTATTAGTTGGTAGTTTCTTCTTTTTAAAATGATCCTATCTTCAGATAAGTTATAAATGTAAAAACATATCTCCTGGTTTTTTTCTTTTTTTAGCCCTCACTGCATGTCAGTAATCAACAGAATTAAGATTTAAATTGGATTGTTTCACTAATCACCATTTCTTAACCAGTACACCAGTTTTTTTCCCTTTAAGTTCATCCATCAACTTGAAAACAGGCTGTATGTACACACCGTGTCAGCAAGGACCAGCAATCTCTGTAAAACGGAATCGGCACAGAAGAACCAGGCAGTTGCTGTTCTTTTTGTGGTAGTGCAAGTCATAGGCCAGCGAATGAGAAAGGAAGCAATGGGGGTAAACCAGAGTGGACAAGATGGGAAGACAGGGAAGAGAGAACTCTGTCTGGAAGTGGCCAGGGTTCTCTCCATCGTGTGGAGGTAGCACTGAGTGTTACCTGAGCCAGACACTGCCTTCTGTGGACATTCTTAAGAATGCTGTTCTTACTTTCTCCCTTGCAAGTGTTTTGTATCTAAGAGTAGGGGTCCGTGGTCCTCTCTTCTACTCTCTTAGAAAACAGGTTTGTCTGTTGAGCGTGCCTGCCAAGCTGCGGTAGTCAGCCCAGTCTGTTCCTCTTCCCGTGTCTCATCAGTACAGTAAGTGTCTCAGAGCCCGGACTCCGGGCCAGGCGGCTGGGGCTCAACTCTGGCTTGGCACTTAGTGAGCCTGGGCAGCCTTCTTAGTCTCTGTGTGCCTCAGGTTCTCCTTCCGTAAAACGGGAATAATAACAGTACCTTACAATGTTGTTAGGAGGACTCAACGAGCTGATGTTGACAGAGTATCATTACAGTATAAATCATTTTTGTTTCTGACACGGTTAAGGAGTATTTTCAATGTAATTTAACTAGAGGGGAAAACACGTATAGAAATATATAGAGGCAGACTGCAGTTTACTCTTATGCCCGGGTGAAGTGTCTCCGTGGAACAGATGTTTGGTAAGCGACAAGGGAGGTGCAGTTAGGGTGCTGGGTCCTGATGCCAGCCTGTGTCCCTTGCTGAGACAGGACAGGACCATGTTCTGCATATTAACTTCTTCGTTTTACATATTAGTGGGAGAGGGAGGTTGAAATATGAAATCATGTATTAAATTTTGTATATAGTTTTTTACATTTTTAAGTAATGTTTGGGTATTTCTTCACTAAGCCATAGGCAGAAGTTAAGAGTAGACAACATGCAGATAAACTTACAAGGGAATTGTTTTCCGTCTTTAAGAATACTTGTCCAAAATTAGGTCATATTGATCGTGTGAGTCTGTGAAAAGTCTACATTTGACATTATAATCAAGAAGAGGTACTGAGTAACATTTAACACTTTTAATAGTTTGGATTGCAGCATTAATTTTGGTGAGTTATTTGCTTTAATAGAGACTGTAAAATAACTCATTAGCATCACACTGAACTATCTAGTCAGAGTCAGACTTCTTAATATTTTCATATTTTTATGTAATTATTTTATATAAATGTTCTTGTTTATTAGGCTCTGTAGCAAGAGCACACCTTTACTGAAGTAAAATTTAGTACCGTTAGAAAACATAGTTATTTATTTTACCATATGCCTTTTTAAACGTTAGTGAAAGTAATGATAATAGTTAAATCTTTTGCCTGAGTTGAGCACACTTTAAAATGATAGAAGATAAAATATACCTGGGCGTTTTTCCGACATTATATATAATAATAACAATGTTGTGTTTTCAAATGTTTGCTTACTGTATAATAACAGCAACATAGCATAGTCATTTCACATGTTGTATATTTAATTAATTTGATCGAAGTCACATACTGGCAGAGTCAAAATCTGAGCTTAGAGAGTCTGACTAGAGCTCATATTTAAAACGAGTAAGTTTACTTAAGTATTATCACTACTTAACCTACCTGTGAGTCGTTGAGAGGATTAAATGAGGCAGTGCATGTAACCCATTAAGTGTTCAGGAAAAGGTAGCTGTTGTTGTCATTTTTAAGGTGAGCTGTCTCCCAAGCACCATCATGATCACACCTGTGTAAAGCCATCCCTTTCTACCCAGGCCGGTAGGGCTGATCTGGTGGTTTTGTAGCGTTATTGCTGTCACTAGCACTGCAAGTTGCTTAATGATGGGATTTTTAGCTTCTGGAGTTGATAGTATAGGAGAGTCTTTCTTTAGTGTTGTTGTTGGGTGCAGTCTAGTCAGTCCTTCTCATTGAGGGTCTTCCTATTTTTTGCTGACCTTCTACTTTACCAAGCATGATGTCCTTCTACAGGGACTGGTCCCTCCTGATGTTCTTGTTAGGTGCCATTGAGTTGCTTCCGACTCATAGCGACCCTGTGTACAATAGAACAAAACACTGCCTGCTGCTGTGCCATCCTTACAGTCATTGTTGTGTTTGAGCCCACTGTTACAGCCACTGTGTCAGTCCATTTCGTTGAGGGTCTTCCTCTTTTTCACTGACCTTCTGCCTTACCAAGCATGATGTGGTTTTTCAGGGACTGGTCCCTCCTGATAACATGTCCAAAGTACATGAGACGAAGTGTTGCCATCCTCGCTTCCAGGAAGCACGCTGGCTGCGCTTCTTCCAAGACAGGCTTGTTCGTTCTTGTGGCAGTCCAGGGTATATTCAGTATTCTTAGCCATCACAGTAATTGAAGGCATCAATTCTTCTTTGATCTTCTGTATTCATTATTCAGCTTTTCTCATGCCTATGAGGCGATTGAAAATATTATGGCTTGGGTCAGGCACATCTTAGTCCTCAAAGTGACATCTTTGCTTTTCAACACTTTAAAGAGGTCTTTTGCAGCAGATTTGTCCAATGAAATACGCTATTTGATTTCTCGACTGCTGCTTCCATGGGTGTTGATTGTGGATCCAAGTAAAATGAAATCCATGACAACTTCAATTTTTTTCTTCGTTTATCATGCTTTTGCTTATTGGTCCAGTTGTAAGGATTTTTGTTTTCTTTATGTTGAGATGTAATCCATACTGAAGGCTGTCGTCTTTGATCTTCATCAGTAAGTGCTTCAAGTCCTCTTCACTTTTAGCAAGAAGGTTGTGTCATCTGCATAACGCAAGTTGTTAATGTGTCTTCCACCAATCCTGATGCCACATTTCTTCTTCATCTAGTACAGCTTCTGGGGTTATTTGCTCAGCATACAGGTTGAATAAGTATGGTGAAAGGATACAGCCTTGGTGCACACCTTACCTGATTTTAAACCATGCAGTATCTTCTTCTTCTGTTTGAACAACTGCCTCTTGGTCTATGTACAGGTTCCTCATGAGTACAATTAAGTGTTCTGAAATTCCCATTCTTCCCAGTGTTATCCATAGTTTGTTATGTATTGCTGTAATTTCTCGTTGATATATTTCTGTTAAATCTATGACTGATGAACCTCAGCAATTCCCTAAGTTTTTCCCACATATATGTTTAGCAGTAATTGAAATAGTCTGACTCAGATGATAGTAATATCCTTGAAATCAAATGTTTAGGCCCTTCAGAATTTACACTAGAACTTAGTTTCTTTTTAACTTTAAAAATATATATGTTCTGCTAAATAGTAAAGTTGAACATGTTTCCTAACTTTGAAAATACAGTAGCTAATTAATGACAACTTTGAAAACTTTTTCATTTCTCATAATTTGAAAGAGGATAACCACAAATATAGTCATTTTGAATGGCAGGCATTTGAAAATTATTTAGCTCTATTTAGCTTTTGTGTTTGCTTTTTAAAATTATTAAGCCGAAATTCTGTTTATACTATATACAGAAGAATGTGTATTTGCTTTAACAACTTTCTATATTTTTCTGCTAACATTGTATTACTGAGGTACATCTTTGAAAATTAGGCATGTAGGTCCAAATAAAGCAGTGTTCTAAATTCCAGCACATTCTTCAGGAGCATTTTCAGTCAGAGAATGAACAGCATCTATTCTGCTTCTTCCCCTCAAAGTTAAGTTGTTTAAGCAAGGCTTTGAAGGTGTTTTTTTGTAAATTTATTAGAAGACTTAAAAATGTAAACTGAATACTGTGCAATTTTAGAGCCGAGAGAGACCTTTCAAGTATTGTAGTTGAACAGACCTTCCAGGTATTTAGTTGAATGACCTCATTTTACAAAAGAAGAAACAAAGTCCTGGAAAGAGTGAACAATAAGCTCAAGCCCTAGAAATTGAGATTAACTAACTTGCCTCAGAGTCGAAGGCGAGAACCTGGACTGGTGTCCTTGTGGCTACTTGTTCATTTAATTTAAAAATTTTGCCACCAGAGAGTTACGATAAGGAAAACATGGTTTTCCGTATGAGCTGTTTTAAGGATAGAAATTTTTTCTTCTACTGTCATGTAGACAGTATTTGTGTTTGAGTTTTGGCTAATGAGTTCAGTTCCAAAATGTTTTGATAACAGCAGGGCTATTCTGTTAGAACTGTTTATTTGGATCAATAACTTGGAATTTAGGTGATCCTAATAGCTGAGGTGGTTCTTGTGGGTTTGTTTCCCCAGGTGTTGCTCTGTTGCCATTTGTGGATGAGCGAAGGCTTCGAGCTGCCCTAGAAGAGGTGTACCCAGACCTTACTCCAGAAGAAAGTAAGTGTATTACGCTTCCTCTTGGTCAACATTAAGTCTGTGTAATACAGGCATTACATTTCCGTATAAAATTTCACCTTTTTTTTTGGTCAGATTTCCCATAAGGGAAACATAAATGGTTAATTTTACTTCTTTATAACAAAAGTTAACTTTGCTTCTGAATTTATTATCTTGAAATTAAGTGAGCAGTAATTAAGTAGAATTTTTAACTTGTTAAATTTATTAAAAAGCAACACTTCAAGAGTATCCTTTGAGTTTTTTATTCTTATATGGCATGAACACACAAAAGTATTTTTGCCCTCAGAGTGCTAATTTGAAATATTATTTTGTATTAAAAATGGCATTTTGTCAGTAATACTAACAGTTAAATTATACAAATTGGGACATTGCACAGCTGGGCTCTTTTGGAAAATTTATTTAATACCAGTATAATAAACCTGAAGAAATAATTTCTCTTTCAACCATCTTGAATTGATGTTTGCCATCAGATGATATAATTTATTTTTGTTTCCCCAGGGAACGTTTATACATTTCTTAAAATAAGAAGTTGAATGCTGTATAAATAAGAAAACCTTGCCCTTTACCTTGCAATACTACAGTCAGATATCTTTCAGTGATATGTTTTTCTCATAGTCATTGATGTTCTTTGAAACCCGTATTGTCAGAATGTTTTTTCTTCCACAGAGGCACATCACAATTTAACTTTTAACTTGTTTTTAGTAAACTTTATAATGAAGTTTTAAAATTTAAATGCACTTTGTTTTATTCTCATAAAAATTGGTCTTGCAGATATAATTGTTTGATATGTGGGTCTTATTCTTACCTTATTTTTTCCCCCAGCTAGAAGAAACAGTCTTGGTGGTGATGTTCTGTTTGTGGGGAAACATCACCCCCTCCACGACTTTGTTTTAGAGCTGTACAAAACAGGTTCCACAGAGGTATGGTGTTTTCTTCCATCATGAAGTGTTTTCAGACAGTGTAATTATTTGGTTAATTAATCATCAATGCATTTTTCCTCAGCCAATGGATGTACCACCTGAACTATGTCATGGGATTCAAGGCAAGTTTTCGTTGGATGAAGAAGCTGTTCTTCCAGATCAGTAAGTGTTCATTTGTATATAATTGAAGTGACTGGGAAAGTTTGGTTAACATTTTTTTGTTGTTGCCTTTCATTTTATTTTCTAATAGTAAGAAAATCATATTTAAAAAAACAAAAAGACAACCTGCTGACCTGAAAAAGGTTTGGGTTCAGAGCCCAGCTCTTCAGCATAGTAGCTGTGTCACTTTGTGCAGGGAGCCCTGGAGGTCAAACTTTCATAATAATACTATAAATGTTTTCTTACCTGCACAATAGAAATGATAATGTAAGGATTAAATGAGAGGACGTATGTGAAATTTCTTGACAAATGAGCCCTGAATTCATGTACTTTGATCTGACCATCCTATCTCATGACATCCATCCAGAATAGTGCTGTCCATCGTTGTTTTCTATTCAGCTCAACCAAATTCCCATTAAAAGCTTGTATGATAAATTGACCAGTGCATTCAGCTTTCCTCAGGCAGAATTCTAGGTATTCTAGTTGTGATTTATAATTCAACAAGTATCAAGATTTAAAGATATGTTTATTAAACCTTACTGCGTTTTAAGTTGGCTAAACTTTAAAGTGCTTGTTAAAGGTTTTACTTTAAAAACATTTTTCTTTTGAAATACAAATAGAAAAAGTTTATTATACACACACAAATAAAAACACGTATATATTTATATATACATGTACATACATGTGTACATACACACAAATTTCACAAATAGTTATCAGGGGAACTCTCATATAACCACCCTCCAGGTAGAGCTTGGCTAGTCCTATACTCTAGAGCTGATCACTATTCTGATTTTTATGGTAACCATTTCCTTGCTTTTCGTTATGGTTTTAACACTTGTGTATGTGCTTCTAAACAATATAATTCAGTTTTGCCTGTTTTTGAACTTCATGTAAATGGAATCATATTGAATATATTCTTTTGTATCTGTTCTCTTTCACTCAACAGTATATTTGTAAAATTTATTAATATTGATACAAAAAAGAGTATGTTCGTTTTCATTTCTGTATAGCATTCTGTTGTACAGATTATCAATATCTGTTCTACTATTGATGGGT
The DNA here is from genome assembly GCF_000243295.1 of Trichechus manatus latirostris. Taxonomy (NCBI): domain Eukaryota; kingdom Metazoa; phylum Chordata; class Mammalia; order Sirenia; family Trichechidae; genus Trichechus; species Trichechus manatus. Next base: position 6,231,388 of record NW_004443978.1, on the reverse strand, counting down.
ATTAGATTGTTTCCATTTTGGAGTTACTGTGAACAATATTGCTGTTAACATTCTTGAAAAGTCTCCTGGTGCATAGAAGAATGGGATTCTGTAGACCAGTGACTTGCAAAGTATGGTCCAGGAAGCCTGGAGGGAGGAGTGTCCCTGAAACCCTTCAAGGGGACTTTTGAGGTCAAAACTATTTTCATAATAATACTGACATGTTATTTGTGTCTCCCATTTTCTATCCCTGGAAAGAATATACACGGGAGTTTTTCAGAGGCTAGATGAAGTGTATTACCTCAAGAGATTGAATCAGAAGCAGATAAGAGAATCCAGCTATTAAATAGATATTAAGCCAGATGTTGAAGAAATGTGCAAAGTGTAAAACAAATTCAGTAAAGATACAGATCTAAATACCACAGTAAACCAACTTGACCTCATAGATGCATACATAACACTTCACCCAGCATACATAACACTCCACCCAATAGCCACAAAGTACACATTCATTTCTAACACACAAGGAACATTCTCTAGAATAGACCACATTTTAGGCCACAAAGGAAGCCTTAATAAATTAAAAAACATTGAAATAATACAAAGCATTTTCTCAGATCACAATGCTATAAAAGTAGAAATCAGTTAACAGGAAGAGCAAGGAAAAATACCAAATATGTGGAAACTAAATAACACCTTGCTTAAAAACCACTGGATAATTGAAGAAATAAAACATGAAATAAAAAAAATTCCTAGAATCAAACAAGAATGAAAACACAGCATAACAAAACCTTTGGAACAGAGCAAAAGCAGTACTCAGAGGGCAACTTATAAATGCACATGTCAAAAAAGAAGAAAGGGCAAAAATCAAAGCATTAACCCTACAGCATGAATAAAGAGAAAGAGAGCAGCAAAAGAAGCCCAGGGTCAGAAATAAATGTAACAGAGCAGAAAAACAATAGAAAGAATCAACAAGACTAGAAGCTGGTTCTTTGAAAACATCAATAAAATCGACAAACCACTGGCCAAATTGACAAAAGAAAAACAGGAGAAGATGCAAATAACAAAAATGACCTGAGTGACATTGCAACAGAACCAACTGAAATAAAAAGGACAACAGAGTACTATGAAAAATCGTACTCAAGAATTTGAAAACCTAGAGGAAATAGACAAATTTCTCGAGACACACTACCTACCTGAACTGGCATAAACTGAAGTAGAAAGTCTGAATAGACCCATAACAAAAGAAGAAATTGATGAGATAATAAACTCCCAACTGAAAAAAAAGCCTTGGCCTGGACAGGTTCACTGGAGAATTCTACAAAACATTCAGAGAAGAGTTCACACCTGAAAAATTTTCGAACTATTTCAGAGCATGGAAAAGGAAGAAATTCTTCTGAACTCATCCTATGAAGCCAGCATAAACCAGATACCAAAGCCAGGCAAAGACACCACCTAAAAAGAAAATTGCAGACCAGTATCTCTCATGAATATAGACACAAAAATCCTCAACAAAATTCTAGCCAATAGAATTCAACAACATAATAATAATAAAAAAAAAAAATACACCATGGCCAAGTGGGATTCATACCAGGTATGCAAGGATGGTTTAACATTAGAAACTCAAGTCACTGTAACCCACCACATAAATAAAACAGAAAAACCATATGATCATCTCAATCAACCCAGAAAAGGCATTTGATAAAGTCCGACCCATTCCTGATAAAAAGTCTTGGCAAAATTTGGAATAGAAGGGAAATTCTTGAGTATAATAAAGGGCATTTACACAAAACCAACCTCCAACATTATCCTCAACAGAGAATGAAAACCTTCCCCTTGAAAATGGGATCAAGACAAGGGTGCCCTTTATCACCACTGTATTCAACATTTTACTGGAAGTCCTACCTAGAGCAGTTAGGCAAGAAAAGGAAATAAAGGGCATTCACATTGACAAGGAAGAAGTAAAACTGTCCCTATTCACAGATGATATGATCCTGTACATAGGAGATCCCAAAGACTCCACAGGAAAGCTGCTATAACTAATAGAAGGATTCAGCAAAGTAGCAGGATATAAGTTCAGTGTACAAAAATCAGTCAGATTCATCTACACCAATAAAGAGAACTTTGAAAAGGAAATCAGGAAAATAATACCATTTATAGTAGCCCCTTCCCCCCAAATATAATACTTAGGAATAAGTCTAACCAGGGACACAGAAGACTTGTACAAAGAAATCTGTGAAACACTATTGCAGGAAACCAAAAGAGACCTGTATAAATGGGAAAACATACCATGCTCATGGATAGAAAGATTCAGCATTGTGAAAATGTCAATTTTACCCAAAGTTATCTACACATATAATACAGTCCCAACCCAAACACCGACAGCGTTCTTTAACGAGATGGAAAAACTTATCACCAGCTTTATATGGAAAGGAAAGGCCGCAGATAAACAAAGCATTATTGAAGAAAAAGACAAAGTAGGAGGCCTCACACTACCTGATCTCAGAACCTGCTCTACAGCCATTGTACTCAAAACAGCCTGGTACTGGAACAATGACAAACAGACCAGTACAGCAGAATTGAAAACCCAGAAGTAAATCCATCCACCTGTGGACAGCTGATCTTTGACAAAGGGCCAAAAGTCCATTTAATGAGGAAGAGACAGTCTCTTTAACAGATGGTGTTGACCAAACTGGGTATCTATCTGTAGAAAAATGAAACAGGACCTATACCTTACACTATATACAAAAACTAACTCACCGTGGATCAAAGACCTAAATATAAAATCTTCAACTTTAAAGATCATGGAAGAAAACATAGGGACAACTCTAGGGGCCCTGGTACTTGGCATAAATAGTATACCAGCCATAACTAAAAATGCACAAACAACAGAAGATAAACTAAATGAATGGGACCTCCTAAACATTAAACATGTATGTGCATCAAAAGACTTCTCCAAAAGAGTAAAAAGAGAACCTACAGACTGGGAAAAAATTTTGGCTGTGACGTATCCGACGAGGGATTAATCTCTAAGATTTATAGACAGCTTCAACACCTCAGCAACAAAGAGACACACAGTTAAATTGAAAAACAGACATGTCTCCAAAGAAGACCTTCAGGCAACTAATAAGCACGTGAAGAAATGCTCACGATCATTAGTCACTAGAGGGATGCAAATCAAAGAACTACAGTGAGATACTGTCTCACCCTGACATCAGTAGCACTAATCAAAAAAACAGCAAATGCTGGCGAGGTTGTGGGGAGACTAGAACTCTTATACACTGCTGGCGGGGAATGTAAAATGGCACAACCGCTATGGAAAACAGTATGGCGCTTCCTTAAAAAGCTAGAAATAGAAGAACCGTATGATCCAGCAATCCCACTTCTAGACATATATCCTAGAGAAGTAAGAGCTGTCACACGAATAGACATATACACATCCATGTTCATTGCAGCATTATTCACAATAGCAAAAAGAAACAACCTAAGTGCCCATTGGTGGCTGAATGTATAAACAAACTGTGGTACCTACACACATGGAATACTGCATAACAATAACGAATAATGTCAAAACCATGAAACATCTCACAACGTGGATGAATTTGGAGGACACTGTGCCGAGGGAAATAAGCCAGTCACAAAAGGACAAATATTGTATGAGACCACTATTATAAAAAAAGTAAAAGAAAAGCTTTACACACAGAAAAACACATTCTTTGTTGGTTACCAGGGGAAGGAGGGGATGGAGGGTAAATTACTAAAGAGAAGACACGTGGTAATATTGGTGAAGGGAAAGGCAATACGCTTTATGGGGGAAGTCAGCACAACATGACAAAGGCACTGAGAGGAACACAAGAACAAAGGATAATTATGGCAATTACTATAATAGGTAATCCTGCAGCAACAATATTAACAGTTTGTTAAGGGATATACAAGTAGATAGGTATGCTAAAGAGGCGTGGAAGGATGTAAGGGAGCGCGCCCACCTGCATATATAGTTTAGATTGTGGATATCTCTAAATGCATATTTGTACATGTTGCATGTGTATTAGTATAGACAATAGAACATAAAAGGGGCACAGTCATAGTAACTTCTTATGTACAGCCAAACACCTGGGATGAAGATACTAGGCTTGAAGGCTGAGGACCGTAGACTCAGGACGTCTGCGTCAGTTGGCATAACATAGTGCATGAAAATAGTGTTCTACATCCTACTTTGGTGAGTAGCATCTAGGGTCATAGAAGCTTGTGAGTGACCATCTAAGATACAACTAGTGGTCTCCTTCTGTCTGAAGTAAAGGAGAGTAAAGAAAACCAAAGACTCAAGGGTGCAGTTAGTCCAGAAGACTAATGGACCACATACCCCACAGCCTACATGACCCTAAGACCAGAACAACTAGATGGTGCCCAGCTACTATTACTGACTGCTCTGACCAGGATCACAATAGAGAATCCCGGACAGAGTGGGAGAAAAACGTAGAACAAAAAATCAGATTCATAGACCAGACTTACTGGCCTCATAGAGAATGGAGGAACCCCCGAGACTATGGCCCTGTGACACTGCTCTGACTGGAATTGCAGCCATTCCCAGAAAACCATCTTCCAGCCAAGCAGTAGACAGACCTATAAAACAAACAGTTGCACCCAAAAAGAACATGCTCCATAGAACAAACAGTTACACGGGACCGAAAGGGCAACGTTGTCCCAAATACGTAGATGAGAAGGCAGGGAAGGGGTAGGCGAACCAGACGAAAGGGAGACCGGGAACCCAGGGGAGAAACAGGGAGAATGTTGACACAGGGTGGGAACTGAAGCCAATGTCATGGGACACTTTGGGGCCAGTTTATTGAACGGAAAACTGATTTGCTCTATAAACTTTCACCTAAAACAATAAAATATTTTTTTTTAAAGTAAAACAATGTTGCTCTTCTCATTTATTTTTTCATTTTGTTTTAGAAGTATTTTTCATAAAAATGTTATTTTTGTTAACATGTAGTAGGTTTATCATTGGTATCTTTAAAGTAATACTTTTACAATTTGTTAGTTTTCATTTCGAATAGGTAAAGATTGATAAATATAACCAACATAAACAAAAGCTCTTTGGGACCCTCAGTAATTTTTCAGAGTGTAAAGGGAGTTTGAGAAACACTGCTGAAGATATATCCCGAAATGGAATTGCTGGTCATAGAATATGTGTGTCTTCAACTTTTCTAGATAATATCAGGTGGTTTTCCAAAGTGGTTACACTATTGTAATCTCAGAATGAATTTATGAGAGTTCTTTTGCTTCATATTCTTGCAAACTGAATTGTCAAGACTTTAATTTTTGTTAATCTAGCAGATACTTATTGTTACCTTGTGTTTTACATTTGCATTTTCCTGTTTACTAATAAGGTTGAATACCTTATGATACGTTTATTAATTGTTTAGGTTTCCTGACTTATGAACTACCTGTTGTTTTTTCAATTGAGTTATCTGTCCTCACCTTTTTTTTTAGTTTGTAAGTATTCTTTACAAATTCTGATATAAGCCCTTTGCCCATAATTTTTTTTCTATTTATGAGATTACAAACAAGGAAGACAGATCCTCTTTTAAATAAATATAAATGTTTATATTGTTTTTGTTCGTGCATTTTAATGGTTTCTCTTTTGTAAAGTCTGGCAAACATAGCCACATCTTACTTCAACTTATCTAAAAGGATACAATTTACAAATACGTGGTTCTTCTCTTGTTTCCCTATAGAATAGTGTGTTCTCCTGTTCCTCTGTTACGGGATCTGTCACAGAACACTGCAATCAGGTAAGTTTTTCCAAAATTCATGGCATTGTTCCAGAACACAGCTCTGAACTTGCAGATAAGTTTAAAAAAAAAGACCTCTGATTCACAAGGAAATGGCATCTATTTTTCCACCATTGCGTTGGGATTGGAGAGTCCCAGTGTTGCAAACCTCAGAGCCTCTTGACTTTAAATTTTGTATATTGTTAAGGTTACTGATTTAACAAGCTTGCTTATCTGTTTTCTGGTTACTGTTGACAACCTCTAATTCTTCCTGGATCAGAAAAATGGAAGGTCTAAGTAACAGTTTCTAGGAGCAGTTTACTGTGTAAGTGTAAGAGCAAACGGACCTGTACACCCCAGAGCCCCACACAGCTTCACTATGTTATAACAGATTATTTTAATTACGTTTGCACTTGTGGCCTTGCAGGGTTTAAAAAAAAGAAAAAAGTCATGTATTTTCATTAATATGAGATACACAGAATGAATTTGTGGAAATTTTTATCAACAATTATTTCAACTCTCTGGAAAACTTTGTACCTCATTTCTTCAGAAGTGACAGCATTTTCTGTTATGTAAAAATAATGTAAGATGTAATATGACTGTTCAGAATAAAAATCAACAAAGTCATCTGGTAATTATAATTACTAATCTTGATGGCAGGGTTTATTTTGTCATTTTCTGTTTTTAGGCAAGACTAAAACAAATGCATCCTAGATATTAAAGAATTTGGTAAAAACCTGCTAAAGAAAGCTGCTCCTGAATCCTCCTTTCCCATCCATTTTTATTATTTCGCTCACTCTCAGGAAATAGTTTAGGTTTTACTTAGGTTTCTCATTGTGAACTATAAACCTGTTTATTTTCCTGTCTTTAATGGATTTAGATAGCAATCGATTGTCACTCTAGAAAGGCTTTTATTTAAAGAGAACTGATGTGAGTTTGGAAAATCTTCCTAAATTAGTTACTTTTATTAATCTTTATATGTGATTTTTTGTTTATGTTTATACATAATTTGCCCTTGCTTTTTGTGTTCTTCTGTTAAGGATGGAATATACATTGAAAGCCATGCCCCTAAGCCCCTCACAAACAATCTGACTCTGACAGATTCCATGTGGACACTGTGTGTGTACACCCTGCTGGTCTCTGGCTTGCAGTGGTGCTTCAGGCCAGTTAATCCCACCAGTTTTCTCTTTAGATTGTCACGTTTGCTTGTGTTTCTCTTTTTTTTTTTTTTTTTTGCAGATTTCTAAGTGCCGTCCTGCCCAGCCCTCTGGTTTTTCAAGTTTCTAGTCTTTTTTAAGATACAGAGGCTGACCCAGAGTGAGAGTTACAGAATTAATTGACAAACCCTAGAATTTTTGTATACGTGATGTTGTTTGTTTGCATCTGAGCCTGAAGTGTCTTTAGTATTATTTGGTATCCACTATATTCACAAGATCATTAAATTTGTAAAACAAATTTCAAATCTAGGTGTATTTTCAAGTATATATTGAAAATAACTTCATGATAGTATTGATTTAATTGAGTTAATTTCTTAGAGATTGTTAACGACCAAAGTTTACTTTTACCTTATTGTAGTTTTCACTAAGGGGTGATGTTGAGGCTAAGATCCAGTTTACTGGCAATTTTTTGTTTGTTTATTCAGACCTTGTGCATTCCAGTGTTGTATTTGCTTTGTAAACAGAAATCTGAAAACAACAGTTCTTAGTGTCAAATGCCAGTTATTTCTGTTTTGATTCTTGGCACTTTTTCCTTCTCTGTTTGGATGTGTCTAATATCCCGTTAAGTGTTTGAGAACTTGTTTCCTCAGGTTGGGTTTAGGTGGGTTCTTCACCTTGGGTTAGGTCTTGTATTTAGTGTTGAGAAAGTACATGATGGAGGTTATTGAAGTGTCTGAAGTTCATAGAAGAGCCCTTAGAAAACAGGCCAGCTATGACCTAGGAGATAAGTATTTTTTTGAATTCTGATTCTGTAAGTCATTGAACATATTAGTAGCTGAACTTGAATGGAACTGAAATGTTGTCCTAAATTTTCCTCATGCTGGTCTTCTTCCACTTTTGTAATTTGCTTAGGCAGTATTTTTAAAATAATTATTTGTTAACTAAATACGTAAAGCCTTTTGCATGTAATTTTAAAATTAAAGAAAAACTTCTTCCCAGTGCAGCAACACAATTTTTTCTTCATCTGGAGGGGTGTACACACACGTGCACGCACGCGCGCGCGCTCGCGCGCACACACACGCACACACACACACACATTCTCCTTTGTTTTTTTTTACCTCAGATTCAGTGTTCCAAAACAGGCTTTTTTGTCCTCTGCCCCTCGCCAGTTCTCCTTCCTGGCCTTGCCTTTCTGTCCCTGGGCCTCCTGTTTGCCCAGATCCCCAGGCCTAAGAGCCCATTATATGCTTTGGCTTTCTCACCGTCCGCCACTCCTTTTGTGGCTGCTCCCCTCAGTATCCCATGGACCTCTGTGTCTTCCTCCTCGTTGCTTGGGATGTTCTTCCCTTATTTTCTCTCCCTACCCCTAGCCACCATTCGTTGCTTTTCTTCTTCTCCAAAACAATTTAAATGTTTCTATAGTTTTTATGTCCTTCAAAGAGATTTAAAAAAAATGTGAATGTGTATGCAGATGGATTTTTTTCGTGTAACCATTACTGCAGTGCTTGTAAGTAAGGTTCATGTTTGGCAAGCAGATAAACTCAAAAGCCTGAAGGAAGTGGAGGGCGTAAAAACGCTTGGGAAGTTTGAACTTTTCACCCGAACTGGTTTGCCTCTTTTGATAGAATGTCAGAAAAGACGTCCTGAGTCCTCCTATAAACTCTTTAAGTGTTTTAAAATGTCAGCTGTTTTCCTTGCAAGAGCAGTTTGCATTGGTATGCTGATTTGGCATTTATTATGGAATGCATCAGGGAAAGGTAGAGTAAAAAAGAAACGATATTTGGAGTTTTCTGCTCTCTTTGTAAAATGTGCTGGTAGTCTCAGATAATATACTTAAAATAGCATTTCTAAGGATAAATGTTAAAGTGAATTGAATTGAAAAAGGTGTCGTACATTCAATTCATTGAGGCTTTGTGACAGTGTTTTCTTCTTCGTAATAGTGTTTAAAGTGCTACTTGTGATACAGATGAAAGCTCTGTTCAGTTTTCTTATCTTCAACCCCACATAGGTTTTAATATTTTACTTATTTTGCCCTTGGTGTGTTTATGAAGACAACTGGGTGATTAAAATAATAGGGAGGTACCTGTCAAGGAGGGGATCCATTATGCTACACATGGATCAGAGCTGGCCTGGTAGATGGAAGCTTTAGCTAGGTGAGTCAACACTGCGTTCCTCCTGCATTTGGAAGGGGTGGTTGTTCACCTGTGTGGCACTGACGTAAGCTTCTGTGGGCAACTTTTGCTACTGGAGGCAGGAATTGTGCACCATTAAATTTTATATATAAAGTATGTAAATGAATTTTATGTTAACTTATCTCTTTAGTATATTAATATCTTTCTTATTACCTGCTTATAGAATTAGATGAAACGGTATACATCTCAGTACTGTTCTCTTACCCCGGCTGAGCGGCCTGTTCTGTCCATGGGCTCTTCTGCTAACTCGTTTTCTCCCTGGACTTCTCAGAGGTCAGAGGTGCTTCCCTCCTTACCTCGCTGCTCCTGCTTTCCCTCCCCAGATACACTTTACCGATTCATCCTTTTTGTTTCTGATGGTGGAAATTTATCAAAGGGTAGTTTGTTTTTTTTCCTTTAAGTGCTGTATTTATAAAATGAAGAAACTCTGGAAGTTTGGATCCAAATAAACAATCGTTATATAAAAAGTTACCGTTTGGGTCCAGGTTGCTCCTAGTGTATTTGTTTTACTGTTACGATGTTTAAGTTGTGGCTGGTGTTTTAACATTGGAAAAGTACATTTGGATTGTACTTTAGCCTTCTGTTGTTCTGGAATTTCTAACGCATAATAGAACTTATTTTACATTTTTGGGAATAAACTAAAATGTTAAAAATCTCCCAACCAGTGGAAGCTTAACTCATTTTAGGAGAGGGTGTACCTTCACATTGTTCTCAGAGATCTGGAGTAGGGGAGGAATGCTTTAACCCTTGAGATCATAAGTAGTATCTTCATCCCTTCAGTGAGGTGCTTCCACACTTCTATTAAATACTCCTCTTCTGTCTCCTAATGGTGTGTGTCATATTAAGTGTATAGATCACTTCGTTGTGTGGTTCTGAGGGGCAAATAGGGAGGATCCTGGAGATTGTTTTGGCTTGAACAGGTCCCTTTTAGGGCATGAGCATGAATAATGGATTTTTTGGACAGTTTTATTGAGGAATAATTGACATACAGTAAACTGCACATATTTAATGAATAAATGATTCCCCGCCCCCCCGTAAGGTTCAACTCCCTTATTAAATCTCTTGTTATAACCGTTGTCCTTCAGGAGAGATTATCCCTGCGACCCTTTTCTCTTCTCCCTGGGAGCTGGTTACTGTGGCTACTTCTTCATTTTCTTAGTTTCAGCTCTTTTGGGGCATGATTTGCATATCTTCATCTCTAGCTCTGGTCTGGCTGAACCTGATCTCAGTTTCTTGCACCTCTGCCATTCCATTTGCTGGTCCAGCATTCCTACCTCAAACTCATGTTGAAGGTTCATGGCTAGATGATTTTGGTAACCTTATGAGTCTCTCCCTTGGCTCTTACAAACTGCTGCCAGATTGGTTTTTCCGAAATGCAGCTTTGATCACTTTACTCCTTTACTGGCAACTTGAAACGACTTCTCAGAAGAGCTGTCAACAGTCGTAACCCAGTTCAACCAGCCTGTCTTACTCCCTACTTACATTCACAGATTTTTGCTTCAGTCCAGCCCTTCTTAATTGGGATTCCAGGAGAGAATTAAGCCTTGAGGCCTTAAGGCATAGTTGTGATCAATCAGTCTGTTTCCTGTGCATCTAGATTGGTACTGGCTGTGTATCTTCTGAGAGACTTGAGAACATAGCCACTCAAATCATTTTTTGTAGGGCTTAATTCTCTCCCAGATCCTCACTGAGAAGGACTGCTCCAGTTAAACCGAACTACTCCTTGGTCCTGAGACCCCTTTCTGTGTCTTTGTTCTGTTTATTTCCTCTGCAGCCTCCTAACCAATCCTGCCCATCTTTCAAGGCCCACCTTAAACTACAGCCTCTTGGATAATGCTTCCCTTGGTTCAGAGGTGAAAGAATCCCCTTCTTCTCTCCCTATCCTGTACCTTCAACCCACACTCACAAAGATGTGCGTGGAAGTTATGCGCATACACTTTCTTTGACCCAGCATCTTTTGTGCCTGTGGTTGCATTTTACACTTTCTTATAACACTGTTGTTAAACACTTCTTATTTCCCTTATGAGGAGGGGAGGCAGGCTCAATTCCTGGTCGGTGTGTGTTTGTGTCCCCACTCCCCCATGATACCACATGTGCAGTCCCTAGAGTTTGTCGACTACGTTACTGAGGCCCGGCTGACGTGAAGATACCTGCTGTGAGACATAGTAGTTGCGAGTCTTGTTTTATTACCATGTTTTCTTTACTTTGTGTCTGCAAAGCCCTCATGAGCCCGGATACTTAACTAGTGTTTCCTGTGTCACCTTCTTAAAACTTTAGTAACTGTCCTGCCCCAGTAGAAGACATCTGAGATAAAGACAGTTGCCACTGAAGAGTAGATTGTAAGAGGAATAGATTGAGTTATTGAAATGTTGTTCAGCTGTTCTTGAGCTCGTGGTATTTTTATTACAAGTGAAGCTGTTTTTGTGTACTTAAAATATACAGTTCTATCCTACTACAATGGAAATTTCTGTGTAACAGATGGATCCTAATTGTTTAGAGTGGCAGTATTTGAAAAGGAAGAAAAATAACTGTCTAAAAAGTTAAGCATTTCAATAAAATCTCTTTCAATAAAAAACCATGTTAACGGATTACAGCTGTAATCTCCAATGAGATGAAAACACGCACACGGAAAGGACATGATAGAGAAAATCACTGGTAACGTTTCAGTGAGTATGTGTCCAGTGCGTTGTGCGTGAGTATTTCTCATGTGGTTAAATGTTACTAAGTAAGTTTTTTAAAATGTCATCTGAGAATTTCATTTTTAGGAAGAGCCATAGTTTGTTTAACCAGTCCATTATTATTATTTTATATATAATTTATTTTCTTTTTTGTTGTTGTTGAGAATATACAAAACAGAACATACACCAATTCAACAATTTCTGCGTATACAATTCAGTGACACTGACTACGTTTTTCTAGTTGTGCAACCATTCTCACCCTCCTTTTCTGAGTTGATCCTCCCCCATTAACATAAACTCACTGCCTTCTAAGCTTCCTGTCTAACCTTTCAAGTTGCTGTTGTCAGTTTGATCCCATATAGATAAATCTTAAAAGAGCTCAGTGATCAAGGCACACATTCTTTTCTAGTTAAGCTAAACTGTTGTTTGGTTTTGCAAAGACTTCAGGGGATATTGCTGGTTTAAGGTTTAAAGATTATGTCAGGGTAGTAGTTTCAGAGGTTCACCTACTCTCCATGGCTCCAGAAAGTCTGGAGTCCGTGAGAATTTGAAATTCTATTCTGCATTCTCCCCCTTTTGATCAGGATTCTCCTATAGAATCTTTGATCAAAATGTTCAGTAACAGTAGCTGGGCACTGTTCAGTTCTTTTTGTCTCATGGGAAACGGGGCAGTTGTTCATGGAGGCAGTTCGCTATACATTCCATATCCTCCTCCTGTTCCTGACTCTTCTTCTTCCTCTGTTACTCCAGGCGAATAAAACTCACTGTTGTACCTTGGATGGCCACTTGCAAGCTGTTAAGACCCCAGGCACAACGCAGTGAACTAGGAGGTAGAACAGAAGCACAAAACACAATGTTAGGCCAATTAACTAGGATACCCCATGAAACTGTGACCCTAAACCTCCAAACCAGGGAAACAAATTGTATGATTTGTTTGGTTGTACATAAGCAGACTCGGCAGCTACTCCTTTTTTTTTTTTTGTAAATTTGTCTATCACACAACTTCTTGCCAGTTCAACTTTTTACAAGTATGCAACTTACTGACAGCAATTACATTAATCAGCTGTGCTAGCCTACCATTAATCAGTGTGATTTTTCCATCACTGTAAACTGAAACTCAGTACTCCATAAGCAGTGACCCCACTTCTCCCCCTCCCTCCTGCCCTTGGTAACCATGAAGAAATTTTGGTCTCTATATATTTGCCAGAGCCCTGATGGTGCAGTGGTTAAGAGCTCGGCTGCTAACCAAAAGGTCAGCAGTTCGAATCCACCAGCCGCTCCTTGGAATCCCTGTGGGGCAGTTCTGCTGTGTCCTCCAGGGTTGCTATGAGTTGGAATTGACTCGACGGCAGTGAGTTTTATGTATTTGTCTGTTCTTGTCTTTTTATATGAGTGAGGCCGTACAATATTTGTCCTTTTGTGATTGACTTATTTCACTCAACATAATGTCTTCAAGCTCTATCCACATTGTAGCATGTATGAAGACTTCGTTTCTCTTACTGGATAAGTAGTATTCCGTTGTATGTATGTACCACCTTTGTTTATCCATTCATTCAGTGATGAGCATGTAGGTTGTTTTCCATCTTTTGGCTCTTGGGAGTAATGTGCTGCAGTGAACATTGGTATAAAAGTATCTATTTGAGTCTCTGCTTTCGAGTCTTTTGGCATATATACCAAACAGTGGAATTCTGGGTCATATGGTAGTTATAAAATGAATTAGTTATAAAATAAATTATTTTAAAAAAACAACTGTTTTTAGTTTTTTGAGGAACCGCCATGCTGTTTTCCACAACAACTCTACCATTTTGCATTCTCACCAACAATGGATAAGGGTTCCAGTTTTTCCCCACATCCTTGCCAACGTTTGTTTTTGTTTTTATCTTAGCCATCCTAGTTGAAGTGAAATGGTATCTCACTGTAGTTTGATTTGTACCTCTCTGATGGCTAATGACGGTGAGCATCTTTTCATTTGTTTGGTGACCATTCGGATGTCCTCTTTGCTGAAATGTGTATTCAGGTCTGTCTTAGTCATCTAGTGCTGCTGTAACAGAAATACCACAAGTGAATGACTTTAACAAAGAGAAATTTATTTTCTTACAGTCTAGTAGGCTACAAGTCCAAATTTAGGGCATCAGCTCCAGAGGAAGTCTTTCTGTCTCTGTCGGCTCTGGAGGAAGGTCCTTGTCATCAGTCTTCCTTTGGTTTCGGAGCCTCTCGGCACAGGAACCTAAGGTCCAAAGGACATGCTCTGCTCCCGGCGCTGCTTTCTTAGTGGTATGAGGTCCCCCTGTCTCTCTGCTTGCGTCTCTTTTTTATATCTCTAAAAAGATTAGCTTAAGACACAATCTAGTCTTGTGGATCTCATCAACATAACTGCCGCTAATCCATCTCATTAACATCATAGTGATAGGATTTATAACACATAGGAAAATCACATCAGACGACAAAATGGTACACAATCATACAGTACTGAGAGTCATAAACCTAGCCAAGTTGACATATTTTTTGGGGACACAATTCAATCCATGACATTCTCCCCTTTGGCCCCCAAAAATTCCTGTCATTGTCACATGTAAAATATATTCACTCCATCATATCATAGCAAAAGTCTTAAATCAACTTCAAGTCCAATATCTAAAAATTCCTCTTCATCTGTGAAATCTAGAATACAAGTTACCTGCTTCCAAAGGTACAATGGTGCAACAGGCAAGCACAAACTAGACATTTCCATTACAAATGGGAGAAATTGGAGGGAAAAAAAGCATAACAGGCACCAAGCAAGTCAGCAGAAAATATTGTGTTAGCCTTCCAGGCTTTGAGAAGAATCCTGTTCTCTGAGACCATTTACACAATGGCCCTACCCTCCAGACTCTAGGTAATGGCCACACTCTCCAGATTCTGAGAGGAGGCCCCTTGATTCTGGGCTTCAGCTCTGCCTTCCAGGCCCACTGGAATGGCAGCTCTGCTCCCTCGGCTTTAGATGCACCAATTTCCAAGTCCATCTTAGTGGCAGCTCACCGTTAGAAACACCAGAGGCCACAGCTCCACCCTTTGAGACTGAGGCAGCTCTTGGCTTCCTGTGTTCCTTGTCTCTTCAGCTTCTGCTTCCTGGTTTCTTGGCCTCTTGGCCCCTCGGGCCTCACTGCCCTCGTCTGCCCTGCTGGGGCAAGTGTTCCAGAGCTCTTTAGCTCCACTGATAAGTGTCAAGAGGCACCCCACTCGGCTAGTAAACTTCAACCGGAAGGCACTCAGCTCTCCTGCTCTGTGGGTCGGCAAGCCTAGCTCCACCCTATAAGTGCCCAGAGGCACCTTACTCCACCGGGAAGCCTCCTGCAGAAAGGCACTCAGCTCTCTCCCTCCGTCGGGTTGGTTCCAGCGCCATCTGATGCTGGTCTCCTGGTTCTGCCGCTGCTGGTTCTCTGCTGCTGCTTCTCACTATCTGCGCCGTCTCTGGTGGTAACAGTTCTCCTCACTTCCTTCTGAGTCTTCCATCCACGCACAGTTTCAAAACCGCTTCCACATTTTAGGTATCTGTTAGAGCAGCACCTCACTCTTTCGGTACCAAACTCTTAGTCATCTAGTGATGCTGTAACAGCCCGTTTTTTTGATTGGGTTATTTGTCTTTTTGTGCTAAGTTGTCAGTTTTATATATATTTTGATTATTAGATTTTTATCACATATATGGTTTCTGAAGATATTTTCCCAGTTGGTATCTTGTCTTTTCACTTTTCTGGTGAAGTCTTTTGATGAACAAAAGTTTTTATTTTTATCCTTTGCTGTTCATACTTTTGTTATTAGATAATCCATTGTTAAAAGCTAGGTCCTTTAGTGTTGTCTGTGCATTTTCTTCTAAGAATTTTATGGTTGTAATTTGCACATTTAGGTCTTTAACCCATTTTAAATTTGTTTTTGTGTATGGTATGAGGCATGGATCCTATTTCATTTTTCTGCATGTGGAAATTCAGTTTTCCCAGCACCTTTATTGAAGAGACTCATCTTTCCGTATTGAATGGACTTAGCACACTTGTCCAAAAGCAGTTAACCATAGATGTGTGGGTATGTTTCTGTTCTTTCATTTCTATTCCATTAGTTTATGAGTCTTTTCTTATACCAGTACCAGGTTGTTTTGATTACCATAGCTGTATAATATCTATTCAGGGCCTCTTGCCATTTCATATAAAGTTGAGGATTGGTTTTTCCATTTCTGTAAAGAAGGCTGTTTGAATTTTGATCAGATTGTGTCGAATCTTTAGATCACTTTAGATAGTATTGACGTCTTAACAATAGTAAGTCTTACAGTCCATGAACACAGAACATCTTTCCATTTATTTAAGTCTTCTTTAATGCCTTTCAGCAGTATTTAATAATTTTCATTGTATTAGTATTTCACATCCCAGGTTAAATTTTTTCCTAGGTATTTTATTCTTTTAGACACTATTGTAAATGAAATTGTTTCCCTAATTTCCCTTTCCGATTTCTCCTTGCTGGTGTATAGAAACCCAACTGATTTTTGTTTACTGACTTTTGTGACCTGAACTTTGCTAAATTCCTTTATTTGCTGTAGAAGCTTTCTTGTGGACTCTTTGGAATTTTCTATATATAGGATCATGTCATCTGTGAATAGAGGTGATTTTACTTCTTCTTTTCCAATCTGAATACCTTTTGTTTTTCTCGTCTTACTGCTCTGGCTAGGACTTCTACTACAATATTAAATAAAGTGTCGTGTTCCCGATTTCAAGGGGAAAGCTCTCAATCTCTCTCCATTAAGTATAATGTTGGCGGTTGGATTTTCATATATGCTCTGAATCATATTGAGGAATTTCCCTTTTATTCCAATCTTGTTGAGAGTTATCACCAAGAAAGGGTGTTAGATTTTATTAAATGCTTTTCCTGCATCCATAGAGATGATCATGTGGTTCTTTTCCTTTGTGCTATTGATGTGGTGTATTATATTGATTGATATTCTAGTGTTGAACTACCCCTGCATTCCTGGAATAAACCCCACTTGGTCATGGTGTATGACTCTTGTAATATGCTGTTGGATTCTGTTTGCTAGTATTTTGTTGAGGAATTTTGCATCTGTATTCATAAGGGATATTGGCTGGTAGTTTTCTTTTCTCATGGTGTCTTTGTCTGGTTTTGGCCAGTCCATTATTATTGATACACTTATGTTTTATAGTTTTTCAGTGTTATTAATAACGATATTATGAGTATCCTTAAGTGTAAATCTGGCCCACATTCAGAGTCCTCAAAGAGGCCTTGCTATATAAGAAGGAAGACTTACGTACTTATCAAGCTTTAAGGTAGACACACACAGGTAGACACACACAGGTAGACACACACAGGCACACACGCACACGCGCGCGCACACACACACACACACACACACACACACACACACACCTCCGCTGCCACCAGCAGCAGCAGCAGCAAGGGCGTTTGACTCAGCTTATACTCACTGAGTGTACAACTATAAAATAGGTGTTTGTGCAGTTTTTAAATTGTGCATGTTTCATTATCAAAGAAACAGACATTAGTAAAACAGTGCAGGGTTCCAGCTAGGCAAGTTTAGTGAGTTCTTCCCCCACCCCCACCCCCCGCCTCCAATAGATTTCTTAGCCATTTGTCTATGTTTTTTATTTTACAAATGTCTCAATTGGCGTGTGCATCTTTTCTTTATTGCAACAAGAACTAATCCTCACTAAGATGCAGAAAAAGCATTTGATAATTCATTCAGCCAAGAACTGAACAAAATAAAAGGTTTTTTTTGAATTTACATTTTGTTGTTACTATAACATCTTTGACCTGTGTCTGTTATTGTATCAACATTTCTCAAGAGCTAGGACAGTGTTTTTTATTTCTCTGTGATCAGTGACAGCTAGAACATGGCTCTTCTCACACAGAGGAAGTTACATGAAGGCTGTGTGCTAGAAATTAGCAGCAGTTTGGTGAGGAAGATAATTCGCCATTTGGTAAAACCATTGGTTAAAATAATTTTTGGAGAAGACTTTTGAATTTTGGTTATTCTGTTTAAGTATGAAAAGTGCTTAACTTTATCTGATAGTTGAGCCAAGTTAATGAAAGTTAATGAAATTGTTGAATTATTTATTGTTTTCTTGCAGTATTAATTTTAAAGACCCACAGTTTGCTGAAGATTACATTTTTAAAGCCGTAATGCTTCCAGGAGCAAGGTAACAGTATAATTACAAATTTTAAGCTATCTAGGTTTATTTTGTATAAAAATGCTCACCCCTGTAACCAAAATGTTACACTTTTTAATGGTCAGAAAACCAGCACCAGTACTGAAACCCGGGGACTGGGAGAAATCCAGCAATGGGCGGCAGTGGAAGCCCCAGCTGGGCTTTAGTCGTGACCGGAGACCTGTCCACCTGGACCAGGCAGCATTCAGGACTTTGGGGTGAGTGATGGCTTTCTGTGTCTTTGTGTATTTTACTTTTTCTGGATCACGCCACAAAGCAGTGAGTATTTATAACACAAATATTTAAGAGACCATAAAATACAACTATTTCATAGGTATTTTAATGACTTTGATAAAATGCTTTTATTCATTTAAAAAACTCACTTCTCTAATGTATGTATTGCTTTATGTATTGAATGAGAATTACATTATTTTCTCTCTTTAAGAAGTTTTACTATCTCCGATAGCTATTTCAAAGGAATAAAATGTTCTCTGTACCCTCAAGAAAGTTGTAGTTGGATTAATGTATGACAGAGAATCTGTTAACCAGTATAAAACAAACACCAAGCCCATTGCCGTCAAGTCGATTCTGGCTCATGGTGACTGTATAGGACAGAGTAGAACTGCCCCATAGGGTTTCCAAGGCTGTAGTCCTTATGGGAGCAGACTGCTGCATCTTTCTCCTGAGGAGCAACTGGTGAGTTCGCACTGCCAACCTTTAGGTTAGCAGCCAAGCGCTTAACCACTGCACCACTGGGGCTCCTTGTTAACCAGTATAAACCATAAAAATCAAACCCATTGCTGTCGAGTCGATCCTGACTCATAGCGACCCTGTAGAACAGAGTAGAACTGCCTCCAAGGAGCGACTGGTGGATTTGAACTGCCAGCCTTTTGGTTAGCAGCCAAGCTCTTAACCACTGTGCCAGTATAGAAGTACCCAAAGCCACTAGTCTTAAATTTTTGCTTACCTACTGCTTGAAGTGAAATACACTTTTCATTGTTGCTTGAATTTGCATTTAAATTCAACACTACTTACTGAAATTGAGTATATTTTGGTGTGTTTATTGGTCATTTATATTTTCTGTCCTGTGAATTTCTGATTTTTATCCTTTGTCCATATTAGCTATTGCGTTGTCTTTTCCCTAGCTATGGAAGAGACTTTATATATAGAGAGAGGTGACTTTGAAACAGTAACAGGCAAAGATGGGATTAAAAAAAGTAATGTGATGGAGGAAATATTAATGAGGTATTATCCATGGATTAATAATGATAATTCATAGATAGTATTTCTAAATTATAGGAAAACCTTAAGATCCAAAAGCAATGTAGGCAGAAGATCACTATCGGCATGTACTTTATAAACGAGTATTACGAGTGGCACTGTGGTTAGTGGTTAAGAGCGCAGGCATTCAAATGCCTTTTCCACCGCTTAATAATTTGTGTGAGTTCCTGAACCACTCTGGGCCTCAGTTTCCCTATGTGTACAGTGAGTATAATAATTACACCTACCTCATAAAGTTATGTGAGATTAAGTGAGCTAATAATGTCTGTCTAGCACTTACGATAATTCCTAAACACTATGTAAATGTTAGATGTTATTCTTGTGAATTTTAGAAAGTTTTCATTCTTTTTAATAATAAAAGAAGCACACACCAATTTAAAATACTCTTGATATCTTTCTGCATTGTTTCAACAAAGCAGCATGGTGCCACTAAACAGAGTTCTGAAAATACTCTTAACCTTTGATCCAAATTCCTACTTCTTAAACATAAAGTTATACACCCAGATATATCTAGTGCATGGTAATCTGTAATAGCAAAAACTGTGAAATGTTTTAAAGGTGCTAAATGAGGGAAATGATGTAGTAAAATAGGAAACATCAACACTGTGAAGTATTCTGTAGGTATACATATTGTAATTATGAAGACTGAAGAAAGACAGGGAAGTGTTTGTTATAGTAAGTTAAAAATAGCAAGGTTAGAGTAGTATTGTGTACAGTGATGGCAACAGCTGGGTTCTTGAGGACAAAAACTGAAATATAATGTAGAAAAAAAGAAAAACAGAGTAAAATTATTTTTGCGTAATGTAATTCGTCAGCGTTTACGTGTTAAGAGTCTTGGTCTGACAAGTGGACATTTGCTGTCACCATTACCATTGTGTGTGGTTTTGAACTCTGTTAACTATTCATTTTCTTTTTGTTACATTAATCAGTTAGTGAAGCGATCGATTTGTTTAATTTGTGTCAGTTGTGATGTGATGGCTATATCTGTAAATAATTTTTTTCTGGTGTGTGTGGGGCATCCTTTTACAGCCATGTGATGCCCCGAGGCTCAGGAACTGGGGTTTACAGCAATGCCGCACCACCTCCTGCCACCTACCAGGGCAGCTTATACAGGCCCCTGTTGAGAGGACAAGCCCAGATTCCAAAACTTATGTCAAGTAAGTTTTTACTAATTGGTTATTTTATGTGCTAAATTAAATACAGTGGAACTTGTGAGAGCTGCAACTTGATGGAAGTGCCTTGCTTTTCCGGGTCTTGCAGGTTTTCCACCTTTGACAGGATGTGGTCTTACCACTTTTCTGTCACTTGTTTTAGTGGAAAATATTTGAGTTTTCCTTCTGGCAAGTTTTCGCCTTACACGGGTTTTGGCTTTTGCGGGTTTTACTTCCTACAGCAAAGCTTGGTATGTAATCTTCATCGCTAAAAAGATTTGTTGCATCAGTGGCAGACACAGTAGGCTTAAGAAAAAGGATTTAGGAGAGGTGTAAGAGAATACTGAAAAGTATTTTTATCTTGACTGTACATAGTTAATTGAATTAGGTGAATTGGGTTTCTTCCTTATCTTCACTTATAAATCTGCTTCTGAGTCAGCTACGTGCAGAAAGAAGTATGTAGAATTGATTGCTGTTCCTTCCATTAATACAGTTATTTAGGCAATTAAATCACCACTTATTTACTTGAAAGAGATAGCAATATCCCTTTCTTGATGTAAGTTGTATCTCAGTACTACCTAAGAGAAAGCTAGGCATTGCTTCAGGTGGGAGTAGACCTTTAACCCTGTGGTCCTGTGAAGACTTTGGCTTTCCCTGACCCCTCATAACTTGTTTTATGGAAAGTTCAGAAATATTAACCATAAAATAATTACAAGGCATTTGGATTGCAGTACAAAAAAGCGAAAACTGTTGAATGTTTGCATTAATTTGAGATTGTATCCCCACTGAAGGTTATTTTTGAGCTCTACGGCTGTGCCCATTTATCGAGGAAACATAAGTCATGTGCCCAGTTCTCAAAACCTCTTTCTTCATGAAGCCTTTGCTTCTCCCATTCCTGGTTGTCCGATTGCTACCTGACCAGACAAGGGCAGCATTAGGGAGGAGAAACGGTGGGCAAAATGCTAAGTTAAATCTGGGCGTCGTATCGTTTAAAAATTTTGTTTTTTCTGAATATTTGAAATAGTTCCAAAAAACAAAATGAAAAAATATATATACTCTCTTGCAGAGAGCTCTCAGACTCTTTTTAAACTAAAGTTGTAGTTATCAATGAAAGTATCAGATGAAAGTGATGATTGTTGGGCAGTATTTAGTGAGGACCTACTACATGCCTAGCGCGGTTGTCGTGATAATTAAGTTACAAACCGTTTTTTAATCTGAAGCCCAAATTTTGTGTAGATAGTACAAAAGAAGAAATAGGTTCTAAAGGTCTCATTTTCTCAGGGCCCCTTTTTTTCAGTGTGTTGTTTCTCCTCTCCCTTCCTTCCTTCCTCCCTCCCTCCCTGCAATTGAGGGACTTTGCTCTAAGGCTTAAAATTAATGACATTGAATGGAATGTTGTTAGACTCCATCATGAAAACGTTGGACTGCAGTGGTTTTATTCTGTTTAGTAAAGCACAGAAGGGGTACAAAGTTTAGTGGGCCTGTGGGGATCTGCTTGGTGCAGTGGTTTAGCTGCTTTCCCCCAGTATTTAGCAGATAACATTTCCGAGTATTTCCGTATGTATAATATGAAGCCATTTACATACAACTGGAGAGTCTAATCACTTTGAAAGAGATGTCTGTGCCCTGAGATTTTACCAGTAAATGGTGAAAGCATGTCCAGCTTATTTTTAAAGCCAGCTATTTAATTTATTGACACATTCCTTATCAGTTCCTTTTATAGCTGTTTTTCCATATAGGAAAAAGAATTGAGATGCAGAGTGCTAGTTGTTGTTGTTAGGTGCTGTCAAGTTGATTCCGACTCATAGGGCCCTATGAGAACGAAACGCTGCCTCGTCTTTACCATCCTCACAGTGGTTAGGCTTGAGCCCATTGTTGTGGCCACAGTCTCAGTCCATCTCATTGAGGGTCTTCCTCTTTTTTGCTGACCCTCTGCTTTACCAAGCATGATGTCCTTCTCCAGGGAGTGATCCCTCCTGATAACATGTCCAAAGTATGTGAGGTGAAGTCTAGAAGCATCTTTGCTTCTAAGGAGCATTCTGGCTGTACTTCTTCCAAGACCGACTTGTTCATTCTTTTGGTAGTCCGTGGTATATTCAGTATTCTTTGCCAACACTGTAATTTAAAGGCGTCAGTTTTCTTTGCTCCTCCTTATTCATTGTCCAGCTTTCACGTGCATATGAGGTGATGGAAGACACCATGGCTTGAGTCAGGCACAGCTTAGTCCTAAAAGTGACATCTTTGCTTTTCAGCACTTTACTTAGAGAGGTCTTTTGCAGCAGATTTGCCCAATGCAATGCGTCATTTGATTTCTTGACTGCTGCTTCCATGGCTGTTGATTGTGGATCCAAGTAAAATGAAATCCTTGATAACTTCAGTCTTTTCTCCGTTTATCATGATGTTGCTTACTGGTCCAGTTGTGAGGATTTTTGTTTTCTTTATGTTGAAGCGTAGTCCATACTGAAGGCTATAGTCTTTGATCTTCATCAGTAAGTGATTCAAGTCCTCTTCACTTTCTGTATGCAAGGTTGTGTCATCTGCATATTGCAGGTTGTTAATGAGTCTTCCTCCAATCCTGATGCCACATTCTTCTTCATATAGTTCAGCTGATCAGATTATTTGCTTAGCATACAGATTGAATAAGTATGGTGAAAGGATGCAACCCTGATGCACACCTTTCCTGACTTTAAACCATGCAGTATCCCTTTGTTCTGTTCGAATGACTGCTTCTTGGTCTATGTATAGGTTCCTCATGAGTACAGTTAAGTGTTCTGGAATTCCCATTCTTCTCAGTATTATCCGTAATGTGTCATGATCCATACAGTCAAATGCCTTTGCATAGTCAGTGAAACAGAGTGCTAGAGGTAGGTATAAACTTTGTGGGTGAGTTCAGCGAATATTTCTCAAGATGCTGGTTATGAGGAATTTCTTTTAATATCTCTAAGACTTTAAAATTAATTTCTGATCCTGATAATTTATACTCTTTTTTTTTCCTTGGTTAGTTTTACTAGGGGTTATTTAATTTTAGTAGGCTCCCGTCACACCCCACCCCCAGTGAACCAGCCCTTGGCTTTGCTGATTTTCTTCGTTGTATGCTTGTTTTTTATTAAATCAATTTCTGCTTTTGTTTGTCTTCATTATTCCCGTCTACTTTCTTTGAGATAAAATTACTCTTCTTTTTCTAATTTTTTTGAGATGGAGACTTAAGGTGATTTATTTTCAGTCTTTCTAATACACCTACCTCTCACTTATTGGCTATCTTGTTATCAGACATTTTGCATTTACAACAGTAGTAAAAAAATCTACTGTCTGACTGTTTTGCACATTAACAACATATGTCTGGCAGTAATGAAGGCCGAGGTGAGAGTAATGCTGGCTAAAGTTAAAGTTATGTGTCAACTTAGCTGGGCCATGATTCTCAGTGGTTTGACAGTTCTGTAATGATGTAATTTGGCAGTTATGTAATGACATAGTCATCCTCCATTTTGTGATCT
This sequence comes from Trichechus manatus latirostris, assembly GCF_000243295.1. Classification (NCBI taxonomy): domain Eukaryota; kingdom Metazoa; phylum Chordata; class Mammalia; order Sirenia; family Trichechidae; genus Trichechus; species Trichechus manatus. The sequence continues at coordinate 6,207,479 of NW_004443978.1, read as the reverse complement.
GATGTAGTCATCCTCCATTTTTGCATAACACCGATTTTTGCATACCGACCTGGTCTTTGGAACCTAACTAGGTTGATAAGTGAGGAATGGGTGTATATCTATTTCAGTGCTATAAATTACTCTCTAATTATGACTTTAGCTTTATCCCACAAGTTTTGTGTCATATATTATCACTTAATTCATGAAATTTTCTGACTTCCATTGTGTTTTATTATATGTATCCATGATTATTTAGAAAGTATAGTGCTTAATTTTCAAACATAGTACTTTTCTAATATTCTTTTAAAAATTTATTTCTATCATAATTCATCTTTAAATTTCTAGAAATATTACTGCTGGATCAAAACATGTATTGAATTTCTAGGCTGTTGGTTAATACCACCACATTACCCTCCAGATAAGAGTATACCAGCTTACATTTGCTATAGCAGCATATGAGAATGTCACAACTCCACCAATACCAGATGTTATCTTTTTTTTTTACAAGTTCTTAAGTTCTTGCTAATTTATAAGCAAGGGATTTTATATCTTTGTTTTAAGATATGATTTTTAAAATGGCTACTTTGATAATATTCTTACCTGACCAGTTTTTCTTTCATAAATTGGCTGTTCTTGACCCTTGCCGACTTATTAATTTGGGTGCTAGTCTTTCTCTTTTTTTGGAAGAGCTTTTAGAAGCTCCTCTTAAGCAGAAGAGTAAACCAGTGACATCTTCTTTCTTAGAACCAGGGCTTTGTTGGTTGTGGGACAGAATTGGCTGTTATTCTAGTTAGGGGGAGAGATAATGAAGGTCTGAGTTAGTCTGTGGCAAAGCAGATTGAAAGTTGAGAAGATGAGAGGGGGAGGGGCTGTAGGACTGGATAATTGAACGTGCAAAGTGAGAGAGAAAAAAAATCAAGATGACTCTTCACATGTCCACTGTGGACGCCTGGGTGACTAGTGGGGCCTTTAACAGAATTCGGAAGCCCAGGAAGATGCAGAAGTATGGAAGAATATAATGAGTCTGATTTTTATTGAGGTTGAAATGCCTGAAAGACATGGAAGTCATCTGCTGGTAGTAATACGGGTCTCGTACTTGCTCAAGAGAGAGGACAGGGTTGGAGAGTAATTTGGAAATCATCAGCATATAAGCCAGAAATAGAAAAGTTCAAGAAAATGTTGGACAGGTTAATGAATTTTAATTGCCCTTGGTTATAAGAGAAGCTTGGAGTTACGAGGTTAGATTTCCTAGAAGGCGGCGGTGTCATTTCACAAATCGTTTCTTGATACCTTTGTAAGAGAGGTGTTAGGTAAATACTTGACCTGATGTAGAATGTTCATTAAGGGATAGTAAACTGGTCATAGTTGTACCATAAGCCCAGACAAATGCCAACTATCAAGAAAGAAAATCCCATGTTCTGGGATGTTTTCCTCAGTAGTCTTTACCATGGCTCAATATTTGATTGGGTTTTCATTTTCTTTTAGTTTACTGTCTTTAAGAGCTTTCTGGCATATTTATTTTGTAGTCTCTTGTGACCTCCAGATTTCATATTTATGAAGAATTAATCCCTGCCCATCTTGCACTGGAGAAATTATTTCTTCTTTCTTGCCGTAGTTCTACTTTTAGACAGACTCGTTCTTTCCTATCCATCAATCAGTCTGTTTGTACCTCTCTTTCTATATCCTGTTTTAATTTTTTATCTGACCTCTTGTATTTATATTATCTTTTAAATATTAAATATTTTTGGATACTATTATGCTTTCAAAAAAGAACAATCAAATATTTTCACCATAACTTTTTATTTTCTCCCCATAAATCCGGTGTTTGTCAGAGTGTTTACTACCAAAGTGCATATGTTACTTACTGCTTTTTTTGTTTGTTTGTTTTCCTGTCTCAATTAGATGCATGTAGCAATGTCTGTTCTAAACTTTGGAAATATCGAAAGCAGTTTTCAAATTTCTAATTCTGTCTTCTTGAAATCCTAAGTTTCCGAGTGTCCTGATTGAGAAGCACAGAAATAGAGGCTGGTCCTCCTGAAATAAAACGAACATGAAGGGTCACCTCAACCAAAAGCACAAGTGTAGGTGAAATTGAAGGAACCCTAGTGTACTGGTTGCAGCCAGTGTTGGTTCAGTGGGAGAATTCTTGCTTTCCATGCAAGAGATGTGGGTTTGCTTCCCACCCAGTGCACCTCAGCCCAGCCACCATCCATCTGTCTGTCATGGAGGCTTGCATGTTGCTGTGATGGTGAACAGGTTTCTGCAGAGCTTCCAGTCTAAGATGGACTAGGAAGAAAGGCCTGGTGCTCTACTTCCACAAAATCAGTCAGTGAAAACCCTGTGGATCATGTCTGATCCTGTTGTGCATGGGGTCACTGTGAGGTAGGGGCTGACTCTGCCAGCAGCTAACAACTGACAAGCGTAGTGGTTAAAGAGAACATAGCCCCAGGCTTTCACTGTGCCCCTTACTATCCATGTGTCCTCCGGCAAGTTTTTACCTGGGCCTGGGGTTTGTCATCTCTAAAATGGTGTAGATAGTACTCACAGGGCTCTTATCTAGATTAAATGAGTTTAAATTGTTAAGCATGTAAAACAGTCCTGGCACAGTAAGTACTATGAAAGTGTTAAATAAATGTTAAAAGATCATCTTTCCTTTTTATAGTATTTTGAACGTTAAAATTTGGTTGAAAATAGTTTTAGTAAAATTGAGATCTAACCTGTTTAATCAGTTTTTAAAAATGTGTTTAGTATCATGGCTATTTTCTTCATGTGGTGTGAAATTATGCAGTTTTAAACTTATACACTCTCTGTCAGGTGTCTGCTGTGGTTGTTTTTGGCTGATGAATAATTGTCCGGTACTGATAACTTGGTGTCAAGTACAGCCCTGAGTACTCAGTGTGAGTAAAAGCATTTGATTTGTACAACCCAGAGAACCCGATATGTGACTTCTCTTCATTTCAGTCGGTAAACTTGTCAGTTAACTGCATTTCAAAAGTGATTTTTGATTAATGCAATCTAAACATGAAATCTTTTCAGTGATTGTCACACTGATTAGGTAAATTGTCACTTGAGGAGTTACTGGTGAAGCCTTGGTTCATGTGGCCTTAGAGCTGTAGAAAAAGGAGGTTTTTAAAGACCAAAGGAAAAAATTAACTCATTTTTCCTCCGCGTCTGTACCTTTCTGAAGTGCAATTCACTATCTCAGAATTTTTTTCTCCCTCTCAAATGGATCTTCTGTTAGAGCCATACAAATGAATGATAATAAGTTTGTTTTACCTTCTACTTCATTACTTATAAACCAGGAAATGTTTCTGCTTTATGAATACTTCAGGGCTATATATATTGCTCAGAACCACATGAAGAGATTTGTTTAAAGATAGCCTTGAAATTTTTCTTTGTTTTTTTTTATTTTTCCTTTTTGGATTTGAAGGCAAAAGATGTTCTGCAAAACAGAACAACAAGAAGAGCAACAAAAAATCTTAGAAAATTTGCTTAAGTTTTAATAAAAAATTATAGTTTGTTCACATACCGAGTTTATTTATATGAAAAAAATTTTTTCTGGAGGTGAGAAACACCAGAAGAGAGAGGAGAGGCACCTGGTTTACTGGAAGTGATAGAATAGGGGATTTCACTGTGTTTCTAGACACTGCAGGGTGGACTATTGAGATGAGTTCTCCCTCAAAAAAAAACAAACAAACTTTGTTTAGACTTAATGATTTTTTCGTTCAAATTCTCCTTAGAGATAGAGGCGTGCTGACTCTCACAGAGCATTTTGAATCTAATGAACATGTATTCCTGATGGTGATGACTTTCTCTCTGTTTCTAGGGGGGAATAAACAAGCTTTTTTTCTGCCCTTATTTAAAAAAAAAAAAAAATAGGGTAAGTTGCTCCTGAAGGTTTTTCTTAATACAGGTGTGTCTTTTTATTATCTTCATTTCATTTTAAATGTGTTAAGAATCCATTTTGGAAGCATTTGTAAGTACCATGGAGAGTGTGTATTTGATGATGATACCATAGATAAAGAAACACCATGGAACCAGAATCATGAAATTAATTCTTAATGGTAAAAAGGGGCGAGTTTCAGTGTCACCACAGCTGTTCTGGGGATGTGAAGTACAAAGCTGGGGATGGGGGTCTGAGTGAAATATGCTGTTTTGACTTTTGTTATATTAACCAGTTTTGTATATACAAAGGCACCAAAATAAAATACTTCTGGGAACATTTTGACCAACGCTTACTAATTTTTTTACTCAATCTGAATAGACCAGTGAATGTCAAGTTAAAGTAATAATCAGAAAAAAATGGCCTAAATGTTGATTTTACTTTCAGTAGATTACTTTCTCATAAACAATAACTCATTGAAAATAATATTACATCCAAGTAAATGTATCTTAAGTTTTTTCACTAGAAACAAGCTACACTGATTAGATGATTGCCGTACTTATAAGCATTTCTGGTTTCACTTCTGATTATGACTCACTTACAGTGTATAGTTTGTAAAAGTTACCCCAGGTCTAGAATAGGGACTTTTCCTCCCTCCTTTTCTGTGGTTTGTGTGGCAGTGAGCTTCCTGCGTTTCCATTCAGGTTTTGAGCATGAACAGAAGGTGCTTGATGACCCGCAAGCACGGGAAACCTCCTCAGCATTGTTACTTAGTTTGACTTCTAGTAGTTCGGTTTTTAAAAGGTAAAGAACAGACTTAATTCGTATTGACTGGGGCTACCACCTTTCTTTCAGTTCAGAATTGGGTGCTGTGTGGAAGCAGTGGTCGATAAAGGGCTTGCCTGCTCCTTCCCAGGGGAGACGCTCGTGACTTGCAGAGATGGAAGCCCCTCAAGCTCCCAGCAGCTGAGGGAAGAGTGAGGAAGGCCCTGTGGACCTGCTCGGGGAGCAGGCTCTGTGTGGGAGTGGCAGGCTTGGTGCTGAGCATGGCTGCTCCCTGGGCGTAGTTTGTCCACGTTTAGAGCACTGTTCAGCCTGGCAGCCTTAGCCTGTGAAGATGGGAAGGAATCCCGGATCGATAATATCCTGTTGTTTCACCTGGGAATCCTTGTGAGCAACCAGATTTGAGGGGACACCGCACAGCCTGACTTGCTCCAGGTTCTCCTTTGTGGGTTTTTTAAAAACACAATTCTACTTTTTTTTCCAAGTAAACCAAGATTGCCTATTTTTGATTCCTAAACCAGAGATAAGCTTTCATTTCTTTTTTCCTTTAAGAAAGTAATTCTGAAAAGGATGTTTCTAGTTTGTGTTCCCATTAAAATGTGAGCCTGAATACATTATGGTAAGCCTTGTTGTCCTTGGGCCTCAAGAGTCTGGGAGGATACTGTCCTCACACGGTGAGCTCATTAGACAACTTCTGGAACCAGCTGTTTTAATTAGGCCACATTCAGACCCCGCTGAAGGGCATCCAGGTGACTGTGAGCTGGAGACTGGGCAGTGCTGACTGAGACTGATTTGCTTAGGCTGCTCTGGCCGGCACTGCCAGTTAGGCCTTCGTGCATCCTGCTTACTGATTGGTTGGTTTACAACTGCAGCCAGTTGTTTCTTGTACTTAGATGCTGTTGCTGGTTCAGCTTTGTGTTAGGGGGTAAGGTTTGACTCTCAGGAAACAAGAGAGAAGTCGGTCCCTTTATTAGCACATCTGCCTGCCTGGCCTGTGTGGGGAGGTTGTGTGTTCTCTGATGTGGGTCACCATAGCTATGTAAGCCGGCGCTCCTTTCCAGTTTACATAGCTAGATCAGACTTACTATTCATTTAGTTTGTGTTTATGGAAAATAATGAAATCCTCTCCTTTTGCACAGCATTTAAAATAAAAATGTAAAACATACATATACCTCTCCCCACACACACACACACACACACACACACACACACACGTGTGAGTGTAATGGTTAAGATGACTAAAATTATGTTTTGTTATTAAAGGAAAAATAATAAAATAACAAAAAATTTGCTGATGCTGTTGGTTTCTTATTTTTTTCATCTAGGGCGTGTGTAATTATGTTCATGGCTTGTTTGACTTATATACACAGTCTCAGTTTTTTTCCCCCAAGAATTTTTCATATGAAATGTGGGAATAGTTGAATAGTGATTGTTTTTAAAAATCTTCTGTTTAAGCCTTCCATGTTTCTTTTGCAGATATGAGGCCCCAGGATTCCTGGCGAGGTCCTCCTCCCCTTTTCCAGCAACAAAGATTTGAAAGGTAATAAAAGCAAACATGATTTTAAAATATTTTCCCACATCAACATTTGGGGCTTACAGGCTTTTTAGAAACTAAATGTACTCCCCGACCCCCCCAAAAAAGAAAACAATTTCTCTTGCACCTGTCCTTCAGGAAAATAAAGGTTAACACTTCGAATTAAAAGATTCATGTTTATATACTTCCCTACTTTTCTTGGTTCTTGGCTTTTATTTTATTTGAGCTTTTGAGTTGCCCTGAAAAATGTAACAAGAGAGCTTAAAACTGTATTGGGTTTTGGACAGGCTAAACAAATTTCTTTTTAGAAGGACTGTGCAGCTTAATGAGGCATAACTAATGGTGTTCCACTTTTATCATTTCTGTGCCGGCAACAGAGCATTAGCACAGACTGACCATTGATTCTTGCTACAAACCTCTTGAAGTCCTAATCAGCTTCTTTGGTATAACTTTTTCAGGGCTGACAAGCCTATTGTAGGGCAGTGTCACTGTAGGTCAGTAGTTATTAGTTGCCACTGAAAACAGTTTCTCTAACTACTTAAGACTGAACTGAATTAAACGCAGAAGGGACTCAGAAGAGGATTATGGGATCTGCAGTCTAATAAGTACCATGGAACAGAAAGAATGTGACATGGTTTAATAATAAGGGATGTTTTACATGTGTTCCTTCATTGATAAGTTGTGTGCTTGTAAGTCAGATGGACTCTATATGACAAGACAGCTAGCTATGTTAGAATAATTATATTAGCATCTGTAGAATAATTTTAAAAGAGCAGCTTTAAAATGCATCATTTTATGCTGGCTTTGCCAGTATTGGTAAATGCTAAAACGAATTGAGCTCCTTTGTAGTAAGACTTCCTTTTTTGCCTTCTCATTTCTAATCTTATGTTCCTCTCGCCTCTGCTTTAGCAATCTCTGATCTGATCACATCTGAAATGAATAAAGTGTTTTTATAAACTGGGTTATAAATGCTGCTCCCCTTTTAAGAAAATTCTGAAATTCTTTAGAGATTCCAAAACTTCATTTCATTGTTTTCTTCGAGAAGATGAGAGGAACCTTGTTACTCAGTTGTTTAGTAATAGTATCAACTACTTAGTGCGAGCTGCATGACTGGGAGTACCTGTATTTGTATTTGGTTTCAATATAAAGCACACAGAATGTGCAATTTATCAGCCTCAGAATAGCTTCATTTTTGAAGCAAGTCAGTAAAGGCTAGTTTTTTTCCTAAATTATCTACTATCAGAAATGATGTCATTTTAAATAACAGTCTTTGTGCATTCCTTTTGTCAAGTTTGATTGTAAGACCTGATTTTCCCACCTTGTTGCTCACTGCTTTCCCATGTTAGTAGTAAAAGCTGATATTTATTGGCTACTTAGGAAGTGTCAGCACTGTGCTAACACACTGTGCTAATAAACATGACTTCATTTAATCCCCCCAGCAATCCTTTGAAGTCGATGCTATTATTTTTACATTTTTACAGATGAGAAAACTGAGATACACAAAAGTTCATTAGCTTACTTAAGGTCACTCTCGCATATGATTCTTTCCTAAGAAACTTTTCACTCAAACAAAATTCATCAGGACTACTTACTCTGAGCATAATATTATAGTTACAAAGGAAGAAAAGGACCTATTTCCTACTTTTGAGGCACTCTTTCTTCAATCCAAGCATCTATTTTCCTTTCCTTTCCTCAGTACAGATTAGAAGTTGACCTATGATCGTCATTTTCCCTTCTGTTGCCCTGACATCCGTCATTTTTTTGTTCTTTTTCTGCGGAAGCTGAGTACTGACTGACTTTGTGAATCTAACAGATTAGGGACATGTTTTATGGGTGTTTTTGGTTTAGTTCTAGTTGTTTTTTTTGTTTGTTTCAGTTTTAGTCGGGTTACTTAAAGTCATGCCTTATGTGAAGGCTAGTAGGATTCTGTCTTACAAGTCTAGAATCATGATCTTTTAAGAATCATAGGGAAAACAAAGTTTCAATTTGGCCATCCTAAACTTGTCTGTTAGTCTGTTAACAATAAGCAGATATATTGTATCAGTCATTTCTGTAGTACTTGTCAGTCTAACCATTCAGACCTTAGAAGACACAGAGGAGAAAATATAAGCTTACAGTCATTCTGACTTTTCCTGAGATGTCATAATTAATAAGTAGTGGAATTCTTACTAGAACCAGATGTTACTGACTCTTAGTTCATTACTTTTCACATCTTGAATGTTTGATCGAGAACTACACTGTTTTTCTTGAATAAATTCCTACTTTTTGATAGTACTTATAATCAATATATTGATTTGATTTAAAAATACAACAGAAGCATCCCCCCTGGCATCCCTAACCAAAGAAAGACAAACCCACTACCATCAAGTCAATTCCAACTCATAGCAACCCTATAGGACACAGTAGAACTGCCGCACAGGGTTTCCAAGGCTATAATCTTTACAGAAGCAGACTGCCACATCTTTCTTCTGCGGAGCAGCTGGTGGGTTTGAACCACTGACCTTTTAGTTAGTAGACGAGCACTTAACCACTGTGCTGCCAGGGCTCCTTAAAGAAAGACGACCTAGTATGAATACTAAGCAGAGATGTACAGCATTTGAGTTCCCTTGGTCACTTGAGTTCTGCCCGATTGTGTTCTGTCAGCGGAGGCTTCCTTAAGATGTGTTAATCTCAACGCCAGCATGCAAAATCTTAAAGTGTATTTTCCTGGGCAGATTTTAGTTTGTAATTATCTGCAGATAAATACAGTTAATATAGAAATATGATAAGCTTGTGGAAAATAAAGGCCTTTCTGCCAACTGAAGGTACAAGAAGTTAGTACGTGTTGCTCCTCTTTCAGTCTTTCTGCTTGATTTTAATTATTAACAATGTTTATCATAAATAATTATCCTTGTCAAAAATATCATTAGTAATCATTTCAAAGCAAAAGGAGAACTGTGTATTTTTAAGCTGTGGCTTTGTTGCTAACCTAGTTTTAAATTGCATTTATAATGTATAATATTCATACCAGCAGAGTTTCCTGAAACTCATCTGAGTGAGTTTTATCATTGTAAAACTGAGAAAAAGAACTGATCGTAGTTAACCCTGTGTGTGAGTTGCGTTGTTGGCATGTCAGTGTTGCGTTAATGGGCCCAGTTTTGTGGAGCCGGCTTGGTCACAGCACAAATTGTGGCCCCTTGTGCCTGCGGAGACTGGAGGAGGCGATCTCTGTGCCGGTGTAGACCTGTTCTCGCTAAAACACGTTTGTCTTAATAATGAATCCAAGAAGTAATTAAGAGCCCTAAACATGCATTTTCTTTCCGAGATACGGACATAGTTTTAGTTCGAACCACTTACTTAAAAGTCATGTTATTAGAGCTCTGATTTCAGCACCAACTGTGAAGACGGCGGTGGCCTTTCTGGAGTTCTTCAGAGACCTGTTCTTAACCTTCAGGCCGTCACACAAAAATAGTCATCTTGGGGTTTAAAACAGAAGGCACGCTGCAAATGAAGGGAGGAGAATGGGGGCCAGAGAGGATGGATTCAGGCTTGAATAGCTGTGAGAAGAATGCATTGTCCAGGAGCCCAACTTTAAGCTTTTTTCCCTCTAAGACCTAGAAAGTGAGATTCATATGCTGGTATGGTTATAGCTGGTACCAGCTAGTCAGGACTTAAAAATTTAAAGTATTGTTGTAATTCCTCCTAACGTCTTTTAAATGGCCCTAAAAAGCTTCTAATGTTTAAAAAAAAAGAAAAAAAAAATTGGAGAATTTTGCTTATTCTTTGTAGTTACTGTTCTATAATATGGAAGTTGAAGAAAATGCCTCAAGGAGAAAGTTGTATCTTTAGAAGGCATGTCTTTGCTATATTCTTTGTGTGACAATTTTTAATTAAGTTATGATTTAATACGTTATACCTGTTGCTTTGTATCTGCAGAGTTAAAATAGGTACTTGAAGACAATTAAAACATTTCTTTCGACTAGTAATCTGGGACAGCAAACTGGGTTATAATAGCTGTTGAATCTGTGTTCCCATGTAAACTGTACACCAAATGCCAGTCAGCCCATGCCAATTAGTGCTCATGTTGCTAGGTCACCGTGGTCAATTGAAAGCTGCATCAATAGAACTTGAAAAGGTTTCCTCCTGATCAGACCTTCTGACATATTGAGCAGAATAATGGATGGGAAAAAACAGCCAAGTCCCCTACCCTGGATTCAAAATACTCAGCAGTAAGAATTCATTTGCCGCCTGCAATTAACTAGAAAGAATGGGCTCCGAGAGGGAATCTGGACGTTTTTTAAAATAAAGCCTTATTCTCCTGGGTTGTACATGTTTGTTTATTCTTTAGATAGCATTTTAAATGGAGCCAACTTGGTGATCTTGGGTCCAAATCTTTAAGTGACTAAAAAGGAAATTTCACAGTTGAAAATGAGCAGAATTATTTTTTGAAAGTCAGATCTTCTGATTCAGTTGAGTTCAAACGCTTTTTAATAAATGCTGATACTTCACAAACATGTTAGACTACACTGGATATAAGGGACATGAGGCCATTTGGATTGGATACTTTATATCTCATACAACAAATCCGGGCAAATTGGATTGTCCTAAAATTTGGAGATGATGCCTGCCAGTTCTAGGCTTTTTGCTGTTTAACAGGCTTGACTTCTAATGCACACGTGTTACTCTCCACAGAGGTGTTGGGGCTGAGCCTCTGCTGCCATGGAACCGGATGCTCCAAACCCAAAATGCAGCCTTCCAGCCAAACCAGTACCAGCTACTAGCCGGGCCCGGTGGGTATCCACCCAGACGTGATGATCGAGGAGGGAGACAGGTAATGAAGTGAGCTATGGGATGAAAAGCTTACTGCTCACTTTGTAGTTAGACATACCTCTCGAAACTCCATATTCTCTTACAAACATCTGTGGCTAAGATACTGATAGAATAGCTCAGCTGAACTTGGATCCATTATTAAAAATGGATGTAGGGTGAGTATCCACCTCACTAATAGGTTATACCTTGATGATGTGAAGAATTTTCAATCCAAAAAGCCTTTTAATCATGGCAGTCAGTGATATTTAGCACAGATACAGTCACCAAAACACATTGCATTTACTTTAAGGATACTCTTTATTTAAATAGAAACTTAGATCTCCCAAAAGAGATGATAATTTTCTGGAAGCTGAAGGAGTCCAACTTTTCAGCTGTTGTCTTTGTTCATCTTGGAAATCTCCTGACTTGATTCAGCCAATATCCTTCCTCGTGGAAAGAAGAAGTCTCTCCCTAATAATTTCCCACTAAACTTAAACAACTATACCATTGAATGAGTGTAATTCCTAGACAATTTGTAGATGTAAGCTTTGTCGGTTCATTTCCTTCTTTGTAGCATGCAATTTTAGCAGTGTTTAAAACTGAGCTCTATTTGACTTAATCTCCCCCAGCAATTTGACACCCTGGCCAATATTTACGTGCTCTTTAATTGAATCCTTGCCAGAGAACAGGATTGGAACGCTGTGGTTCAGAGTATGTGGTGGTCATGGCTGCCTGCAGCAATGTGAAGTGGTTTTAAATTGCTTACCTGGTGGTGTGTACAGCTCTCTGTGGTGCTTTGCATGTTAATTTTCTAACTCATGTTCTTGCCACATAGTTCCTTTAAGACCTGTACTTCTATCTGCCTCTGGTAGATAAGGAAAATCCTTTTTATACTTTTTTGGTGTATTCTTACAAGTCTCTGCCTACCTTACCTTAATCACAAATAGTTAATGCCTTTTAAAAGGATTTTGTTATAGTTCATTAAAATAAGTTCATAGAATTTTGGTTTGAATACTGTCAACCCCAAACCTCTAAAAATCTTATCAGTAGATGAGACTTTAGGCTACTACAGTCAAGATGAGACTAGGCGTTTTGAGTAATGAAGATGTTTGAAATGAAGACGTATTTGTAGCTTTAAGAAACCTTGGAGAATGTTTAGTGCAGTTACCTCATGTTCCAAGTTAGAAACTGAAACCCTAAAACTTGATATAGTTTGGCAGTTGTATGAGCCGGGGACTCTGACTCCCCTGGACTGCTGACCCCAGTTCATTGTTCTTTACTGCCTCTTTCAGAGGAACTCTGCTGTTACAGGAAGCAAAATTCTTACTCACTTAGAAGATATAAACTAACTGGTAAATTTACCATTCTTTTAGGACCTTTTGGAAATGGACATCTTTTTCCCACTCTTTTCCACTGTGATACATTGTATTAAATCAGTTTTTGAAGCACTATTAAATTGCAGAAGTTCCTTAAAACAGAATTATGACGCCACTATATTTAGTGAAGTTTATGTAATTAAACAAGGCCTTAGCCTACATTGTGACCTTGATGGTCTGCACATATTCATATTCTAATTTAAACTGCTTTAGTACTCTGGCAAAATGAGGGAGTTAATTTCAGAATCCTAGAGGCCTAGAGGAGCCCTGGTGGCACAGTGGTTAAGAGCTCGGCTACTAACCAAAAGGTTGGCAGTTCGAATCCAGCAGTTGCTCCTTGGAAACCCTATGGGGCAGTTCTGCTCTGTTCTGTAGGGTTGCTGTGAGTCAGAATCGACAACGGGTGTGGTAGGTGAGAGGCCTAGAAAGGGAATTATGATGGAAAGGGTGTCACATTTATCTTGTGTTTATGTTTGTAAACATACTAGGATATGTTGTGTCACCAATAATTGATTATATAATAACCTACTGTGTTAGTTAATGCCCTACTGTTTATTGCTAAATAAAAAATCCTTATGGTTAATTGCTCATCAGGTGATAGGATTTTGCAAGCTCTTGCCTTGCTTAAGGAAGTGACTTTCCTAGCATAGTGTGTCTGAATATGATGTGGGCACCGTACCCACGATGGGACTTGAGTTATTGCTAGGGATGGTGGGGAAGATTGAGAACCACTGTTCTATGCATTTTGTTTACACAAGACACGTAACTGTATTTCATTTGTGTACATTTTAGGGAAGTTCTTAAGTGGTTGTTAAAGCTTGTTTCGTTTGGTCAGTTTTCAGTGATGGGCATATGTGCTAGTGTCCAACTTTGCAGCAAGATTGTGTAAAGCTCTGGATCAAAAGCACCTGCTTGTGGAGACCTTCCACATGCTGTGTGCCTTTAAGATATATTCAGCTTCCTTATGGTGTGTTTTCCCATAAAAATGAAAGATTCATTTCTTTGCAGGGCTGTTAATCTAGAAAATAAACTCTTTTTCTTTTGTTTGTTTTCAGGGATATCCCAGAGAAGGAAGGAAATATCCTTTGCCACCACCCTCAGGAAGATACAATTGGAATTAGGCTTTTGTGAAGCTTTCCCAAATCCTTTCATGGTTCTACAGTTTTATGCTATTTGTGGAAAGGAGATTTCTTTTCTGAGTAGTAGTTTTTAATAAAACTGCCATACTTTGTGTATTTCTTTTAACTGTGTATATTTCTACTGATCTGATCTCACTGTTTTATGTTGCTTTCCAGAGATGTGCATTGCATAATACAGTGAATCTGAATTTATTATTGCTTGTAAAACACATTTGATGAAATAGGACTACTGGTTTTTCACTATGGTTAAAAATCAAACCAGCTGTGGATTTCAAAACACAGTGTATTCTAGATCATTTAAGATCCATGCTGATTTTTAATGCATAACAATTAGGTATGAACTCTTAAGCTGGAACCCTCAGCCAACCAGAGTATATACATTTAAGACATACTTGTTCAGTATTTCTTTGGAAACATTTCATTAATGTACTTGTCTTATGAAAATTTCTGGACTTTAGTTAAAAAAAAATAAAAACTTTTAAAACTCTGGTCTCATCTATGTGTGTGGTTTTTTTTTGTTTGTTTTTTTAACAGCATTTCAACTTGAAAATCTTGGCCAAGTATGTTTTTTAAATCAACTTTTTCAGAAAACAATTCATTTCTACAATTAGATGTCAGAAGCAAATCAGTGGAGAGGTGGACTTTAAGAGGATGTGGTCAACAAGGCAGCCGAACAAAAACTTACTTTTTTTATAGTAGTTTGTCAGCTATTGATTTGGCTGATTATAAAATCTTTTATGAGACTATGTTTCTACAGATTTCATGAAAAATAGTCTGTGTTCCTTAACATTGCTTTTTTAACATTATTTCGTAATAGATTTCAATTTGCACCCTTTTTCCTTGGTAGCAAGTGTACCCGTAATCCCTTAAATTTATGTTTGGAGTTCACACACACAGTATCATGCATTCTCATTTGATTGTCACAGCACATGTAGGCACACATACAAAGCCTCTTGCTGCTTTGTTTTCCATCCTAGCCTAAGATTGTAAGATAAGGTTTCTCTTTGACCTTCAGGTTTAGGACATTTTTGCTTTAATATTCAACTGAAGCACAATTGTTAGTCTACATGGGAAAAAACCCCACCGTAACCTTGAATACAAAGGTATTTTGAAACTACTGAGTTCATTGCAAGTGATTGGTGAGCAGAGCAGGATGGGTCATTTATGGCTGACAGTCTTTCTACTAGAAATTAACAACCCAACTGTTACATCTCACCTTCTCTCTATATTAAAGCGATAGTGCCTTCTGCTGTTAAATTTCTCTGCAGTTTATCTTCCAAGTATTAAAAATGTGTACCCACCTAAGTAAAGTATTACAAATTCCAAAACAGCCCACAAATGTCTTACTGTGTATAGCTTTCTAGGTGCCCCAAATCTACACTCTTACTTTTTTTTTCTCTCAGACCTTTAGTTTTGATGTAGTTTAGTTGTAGGCTATTATTTAAAATAATCCGTTTCCGGCTTGGCTTTTTCACAGCCCCACAGGAGGGTGCCAGCTAGCTGAACCCTCACTTCAGGGCCTTGCTCCGCACCTTCCCCCTTGCTGCCTTCTCTCACTGTTGTTCTCCCTCGCTTTTCAACTTCTCCCCGCGTTTGAATCCTCCAAAGATACGCCCTGCTATTTCAACAAATACTTTTTATAGCTTTAAGTAGAATATTTATAAATATCCCTACATATTCTGATGCAAAAATAAAGCCAAAGGGCCAATTTTAATTAATTGCTATCCATCCTATTGTCTTTAAACAGGGCACATTTTTTTCAGAGTCTCATTTTAAGATTTTTAAAAATCTTAGCACCTGAAAACCAGCCTATTGTGGCGCTAATGGCCCTTAATGAGCATTTGTTTACCCTTTAAAGATCAAATGGCGTAATGTATATTAAAGTACAAAACCGGCTCCAAGCCGGTATTAGCTTGCCATTTAGTGTTACACAGGCAAATTAGGAGTAATGACCGATAAATTAATTTTCGTGCGACGACGCGGAATATCGGGACCTATCGGGAGCCGACCGGGCTGGGCCTGGGGGATCCCGAGCTCCGTTTTTCGCTGTCTGCTTTGGAGGTTGGGTGTGTCTCGACCAGGCACGGCGACTTGGCCACCAGGAGCGGGGTGGGGGTGGGGGCGGCACCGCGGGGACAGACGAGCTGCTCTTCAAAGTCAAGGCGCTAGGTCCCCGGCCACCGTTTCTCTCCGGGCGGCCTCGGGGCAAGCGGGGCGCATGCCGGCGCTGGGTGCTCCGCGCCTCGCGCCCGCGCTATGTCCGGCGCGTCCCGGCTGCAGACCCCGCCGCCCGTCCCGGAGCCCCGCGATCTGCAGACCCACCCTGGAGCGGCAGGCCCACCGTGGAGCGCCGGGCCGTCGTCCCCGGGTTCTCTGGATGCAGCGCTGCAACTTCCCAACCTGCGCAGTTTCAGCGTCTCAATTCCCTGTACAAATGCAAACATCGAATGTGTTAGAAAATTCGGAACTTTCCTTCGAGGCTGCCGTTTTAAATTCTGAGGTCTGAATGTACCGAATTTAGCTATGCCTAGAAATCTAAAATCTAGACATTCTCCGAAAAGTCAACTTTGATTCCTCTTTGGCAGGCGGCAGAGTGGTGGGCTAGCGCCTTCTTGCTAGTCGAAGTCGCCCTCCTGTCCCTGTAATGGAGCTGCGATCCCGCTGCGCTCTCTTCCTGGTGATCGACTGCTCTACTATTTCTAACCAGGAGAAAAGTCAACAAACCAATAAATTCTCCACGCACTTTTCCTCCCTCAGGGTTAAGGTCAATACCTGTGTTGCTTGTTTCCCGATATCTTACTTACAGAATTAGAGCCAAGAGAGAACATGCTTCAATTTTTATGTATAAAATGGAAATACAACTATTTCACTACTGCAAAAATAGGCTTAGATTTAGACAATTCTAGTGGTTAAATACTTATTAGCAGTCACCCAAACAATCACAGAAATAAGAGGTTACATGGGATTCCAAAACTGAAAAGATACTTCATTCAATTGCAAGTAAACATTCAATTTAGTCAAAGCAAAAACACACAAAACC
This sequence comes from Trichechus manatus latirostris, assembly GCF_000243295.1. Classification (NCBI taxonomy): domain Eukaryota; kingdom Metazoa; phylum Chordata; class Mammalia; order Sirenia; family Trichechidae; genus Trichechus; species Trichechus manatus. The sequence goes on along the minus strand of NW_004443978.1, from coordinate 6,190,957 downwards.
AAAAAACCTCTCCCAGAAGCTTCCATTACCTGCAAACTTAAAAATGATAAAAATAAAAGTGACTTGAAATCGCAAAGTTATTGCAATACTTACTGGATAGAGTAAATTCCTGACAGGATGTAGATGTAGCTCTGTCTGGACATCTTATCTGAATCTTCCCCAGATGCTCACAAATTCTTACTGGCAGTAAAAGGCTATTAATTTACTTTTATAAAATGTATCCTACTTCGCTGTCCCACTGGGATTTCAAATGGAAAGCAGCAGTGTTTCAAAAGCTGGACTCAAATAATACACAGGGTTTTTCATCCAATAAATAACACACAGGGTTTCTCACACGAAACAACTGGGGAGTATCATCCATGCTTTGAACTGCATGGGAAATTTATGTTGCCACCACATAATCTATTATTTTCTCTCATGCACAAATTCATATTTAAAAATCCAATCAATGGGTCTTTTCTATGTATAATTATGGTTTATACATTTATTCTGAATGTCTAAATCATTAATATTCAATGCAGTTAATGGGGAGTCCTGGTGGTGCAGTGACTAAAGGAGAGGTTGGAGGCTCTAACTCACCAGCTGCTCCACAGGAGAAAGATGTGGGAGTCTCTTTCCATAACGATCACAGCCTTGGAAGCCCTTGAAATTGCAAAGTTATCGCAATACTTACTGGACAAATTCCTGACAGCATGTAGACGTAGTTCTGTCTGGACATCTTCCTTGAATCTTCCCCAGATGCTCACCCCAATTCTGTTAAGTATATGGAAGGTGCTCACATTTAGCAGACTGGACTGAGTCTCTGATTTGCCTTACATTGAAAGTAATGACTTCCTAGCAGAAAGGAGATTGAGCACAACACTCGTGTTGACATAAATCTGACCATTAGGTTTTAGTTCTAAGCAAAGCCTTAAATAGAAGGCAACTGGTTTGCACTCCCAGCCTTCCATATACAAATTACTCTTCTCATGTCCTTCAAAATTACACACACTCACATACCCAATACTTCAATTTACATCCCAATACATTACAGAAAAGTACCTGCAATCTCTGCCGTTCTCTGAAACTTTGATTCTGGGTTTTGATTTCTGCTCTTCAATTGGAAAAAGCAAGTCAGATTGTTGTAAAAACCCAAAACATCTAGAAAAATGTCGCATCTGCAGAGTTGGCAGTTTTGAAACTAAGTTTTGCTGTGGCCTCTGCCAAACTTTGAGAGGGCTTTGTTCCACTCAGCCCCTGCGGCCAGTCCTCTCCCTTGGTTGTGAAGATACTCATCCTCCTCTTCAGTTAATGAGTTTCACCTAGTCTGGCCGTTTGTGTTTTTATAAAAAGATCTGCAAAGCACTAATTGCAAAAGAAGAAAAAAAAGGAAAAAAGCCCTTGTTTTGTATTACTCAGAACCTGAAATTCTATAGTAAAAACATTTTCTATTTTAACGTTTCAGAAATCAAATCTCCTAATTTTAGGATGTGCACACAACTCCTCCAGTACTTCTCTGGGTATAGAATGTTAAGCCCTCTGCAGGAATTACTTCTGGCTTGGGTCCTTTACTATTTAACAGAAAGTTGAAAGAAAAAATATATGCCCACATCAAATAAACTTTCCAAAAATATGGATAAAGAAAATTGTTTTCCTTAATGAGCACATATTTTTGATAGAGAGTTCACTTTGTCGGTCTAAGGGGTTCTTTGTTCTGGAAATAAATTATCAAGGAAAAAAAACTGTCCATGAGGATTCATTTTCTTTAAATGTTATGTGGTCCATAAACTATTATTTTTATAGTTTGTAAAAAACAAAAAAACAGTAAACCACGTGGACTTTTAGAACGTATTTTCTGGGAATCAAATTGAAATAAACAAGCGTTTAGAAATTTGGCATGTCAATAATAGTTATACTAGCTTGGTTCGAATTTCTAAAGTCATTCATTTGTATGCAAAAACCCAAGTTGGGAGGATTTTCTGCAGAAGTATTGTACCATTTTCAAACTAATTTTTCTGCCCAAATTAGTACTTCTTATATAAAATATTTAAAAAATTATATCTCATTTCCCAAAATGCATTCATGGTCCTTTGATAAAGGGTGACCCCATTGGTTGCATAACATTTTTTTTTTCTTCCTGTGAAAGGGACTGGAGTTATTTTTTTAAAAAATTTACTATAAAAACTAGAGAAAGCAAAATTTTAACTTCTAAAATACCTTTCTTATGATTCAGTTTGCACATTCACAAGCTAAAACAATGAAGTGAAATACAATAGTTCAGCTCCAAACTGTAATTCTAAAACCACAAATGTAAAAGAGGTTTGGGGTGTCTGGAAACTATTTGTTTTGATAATTTATAAATCACACTTTATCCATGCTAATTTATTTTTCATTAATTTTATAAGCTCATGTTCTTCAGATTTCTTTCAGTATTTGTATTCCAATGCTGATTGTTTAAATCAGTAAACTGAGCTGTGTTACCACATCATGCCAACTAGTGTAAAAGAACAAAAACAAAACACCTACACGACTTAATGAAAAAGAAAGGCCCACTTGACTGTTAGAAAAAATTACTCAAGGTTCTTTTAACTTATATTTAAATATCGATTCAAAACATAGGAAATAGAAATTGGCATATTAAAGTGTAGATACATTGTACAATAAACAACCAACAAAATCAAGGCTCAAGATCCTGAAAAGTTCTAAATATGATGGGAAAATTATGACTATTTTAGTTATTCTTTAAGTCCTGATTACAATTCAATAAATCGCCTTATTCTCTTTCTTCTTCTTGATGTGCTTTCAAATATAGATTAACTGATGTCCGTTTTTAGCAATTTTACTTGCTTATTCTAGTACTTTATCAAGGTATTCAAATCCAAGATAAGAAAATACCTCAGGTATGGTAAATAATACAGCTACAGAAGGATGGGGTATATTTATTTTATCAGTTCATTTTGGGAGACCAAATTCCATATAAAAGTAGTTTACAACCCTCTTTTTTATGATGAGCAGCATCTCAGAAAACAAATCCTTTTAGGATAATATACACACACATTTGCCAAATGATCAAAACATTTTGAAATCAGCTGTAAACTTAAAAAGCTGTTATCAGTCCATATGACCAATATTTTGATTATTTTTATTCCATTTCTCTATTACCTAAATGGCAATAATTCCTCTGTGATAATGTTGCTAAGTGCATGATCCACCTTGAGATACAATTCAATTTACTTTCAATCGAACATTAATGAAATTGCACTTAAGGGGGGGGGGGGGCTTTGAAAACTAATCTTCCAAGATAAATTCCACTTCAAAAGGAGTCATCATTCAAGCTGCGTTGATTTTTAGAGCTACAAACACCAACGAAGTTTCCAACTTTTAAAACTCTGAGAGCTTTGGTTAGGAACGTGGTGGAGATGGACTCGGCGAGCTTTTCGCTTAATTTAGGAAATTCTGGAAGGAGGTATCACCAACTCAAAGCCTCGTGGGGCGATGTTACATTATTCGGTCCGTGGGGCTGTGGCTGTCCCCCACCCCCAGCAAAGAGGGTTAGAGCCTGCTCCTCTCCAAGGCCCCTTCGTTTTTGAACGCCGTTTACACAACGGCCAGCTTCCGCACGGTTCCCTCAACCGTTTTCGCAGTTTCTTGCAGACCCTTCCGGCCGCACGCAGGACCCCGCCCCGGGGGGCCCGCACGGTCACCACGTCCTGCCATAGAGCAGGTTGGCACCGAGCACGCCGCCGCCGTAGTCTCCGGCGGCCGCGTCCAGGGCCGCCAGACCACCCCCGGGGCCGTGCAGAGCTGGAGGGCTGGGCGACAGCTCCTCGAGCTCGGGCGCCGGCGTCGGGGCCGGGGGCTGCGGGCCAGCGTGGCCCGGCGTCGGCGTGCTGGCGCCATTCTGGCACGGCTTGCCGTCCTTGACCAGCACAGGCACGGCCACACGGCGCGGCGACGGCGGCGGCGGGCCCAGGCCGCCCTCCTGCTGCAGCTGCTGCGCTGCCTTGTCCTTGGCCTGCCGTTTCATCTTGTAGCGGTGGTTCTGGAACCAGATCTTGACCTGCGTCGGCGTCAAATGGATCATACTGGCCAGGTGCTCGCGCTCGGGCGCCGACAGGTACTTCTGTTGCTTGAAGCGCCGCTCCAGCTCGTAGACTTGCGCTTGCGAGAAGAGCACGCGGCGCTTCCTTCGCGGCGCCGCCGCGTGCAGTGGGCCCAGGGACTTGGCGGCGTCCGCGATGCCCGTCAGCGACCCCATGCCGGCCACGTTGACGCCTGCCGACGGCCCCATGAACCTGGAGACTGGGCCCAAAAGACAAGGCCGTTGAGCGCCAGGCCCGCCCGCTCCCGTCGCCGCCCCGCTCTCTTCACACCCACGGCGGCCACAATGCCGCAGAGCCCCTGGTCCCAGACCAGGTCCCCGGACCCTCCGCGCACCCAGCGCGCCACCCGAGCCGGGACTCAGGACCTTGCGCGCGCCCAAGGGCCCCAAATCCCTCAGCTGCCCTGGGCCGGGCCCCAGGACCCCGCGCGCGCCCCGGGACAGGCACCCCCTGGGCTGGGTCCCCGTACGCCCCGCGCGCCCC
>NW_004443978.1:6167818-6186144 GCF_000243295.1 Trichechus manatus latirostris | reverse complement strand
AGGCGGCGGCCGCGGCCCCGAGGGGCGTCCCCAGTCCCGACGGCGCGCCGTCCATGGCACCGCCGAACTTCTTGTAGGTCTCCTCGATGGGGCTCAGGATGTCGGACACGGAGAAGGGCGTCGTGTGCTTTGGGCTCAACGACATGGCTCGGCGGACCGCCAGGTAGGGGGGCCCCGGGCGGGCGCGGGGGGGACGCGGCGGCCGCTCCCCGCCGCCACCTGGGCCGCAGCGCCTGCGCCTGTGACGAGGAGTCGGCGGCGAGCCCCAGAGCTCCGGGATCTGGGGTTTATTTTAGTCCGGCGCCAGGTTTACGACAGACTCGGGGGGCGGAGCAATATCCCGAACGAGCAAACAATGGTCATTGACATCTTTTTCTCTCGCCCCCACCCCCTCCCCGCTTCCCATAATGGAAGCGAAAAAGGTAAAGGGGTCAGTTGGGTGTTTCTAGAAAAGATCGTTCCCCTTTGCTCTCTGCATCCTCCCTGCCTCTATCCCAGGCAGTTACCCCAGCCCTCGAGCACTAGAAATAGAAACTCGAAGACCGGCGTCGAGGCTTGGAGTGAAGGATCCCGCGCTTCTCCCCATCGCGTCCCTGATTTTCCTAAAGTGACTCCGTTACAAAGTCCAATGTAATTGGGAAGGAAGACGTCCTAAGTTGGGAAGGGGGGCTGCAGGGCTCACCTCGCCCTCTTGAGCGACCAGCCCTTCACTCACTCCATCAGTTAAAGTGTTAAAAAAAAAAAAAAAAAAAGGACTCTTGGGTCCCACCATAAGCGCATAAAGAGAAGAGGTACAATGACAGTCCTCTGCCATTGTAGGGCTTCCTAATTTATGCATCTTTAGACCCTTAAGCATCATTTTGTAGGCAACCAAACGGGCACTTCCAAATTAGCTCAAAGTATCCGAATCCAAAGAGGAGAGAAAACACACATAGAGAGACACAAATAGACAGATGCTAATTTGTAAGTATTCTGGTTTTACTCTGTGGGGATAGAGTTGGACAAGGGAAAGGGGATACATTTTTATTTGCTAAAGTGTATCTTGTTCAGTTTGCACCTGTAAAGTTCTTTAATGCTTTCTTTTTCCTTTTTTTTTTCTTCCCTCCCCCTCTCTCTCCTTTCTTTTCTTTTCAAGAAAGTAAATATCCGACTTAGGGTTCATTCTCTTACCACTAACGTGATCAAAAAGAAGAGAAAGAAAAGCAACTCCAAAATATTTCTAGCTGTTTGCGATGGGTCTTTTTTGTTGTTGTCGGACAAATTTAACCTGTTCAAGGAATATGAAATGGATACAGAAATCAGGTGAAAACAGTAGTTTCTCTTGAAAAATACAAAACCATAGATATACCGATTTTTTAGAGTTTGTCATCCTGATTTGGAAATTTACCTGCATAGCAAAGAAAAACTTGGACATTGTGCACTCTCCACCAAATGCTGAACAAAAGAAAGAATAAGACAAAAGAAGTACAAAGCATATTGATTAAATTTTGAAAACAATCTTTCAGTAAAGAAATGGTAACAGGAAACAAAAACAACAATTTTTAGGAAGTTTTCTTGGAGATTGGTGACAGAAGAAAGCGAAACAAGGAGAGTGCTTTCTTAAACAAGACTTTATTGTTTAAAAAAGAAGAAAAGGGTGTGTGAAAAATGAATAAATTTAATCTGACATCGCATGCCTTGAAGACAAGAACAGTATTGCCTATTCCTTTTTCTGTTTAGTTTCAGCCCTTTGGTTGGAATGTCCTCTGTGATTTTACTTTTATTGTCTTGTCCATTTTCATGTTGTTTTGCAAAGAATCTGCCCTATTTTGGGGGAGGGGAAGTGGGAAGCCAGTGTGATGACATTCAAGGAGAGAGTGACAACCAGTCAAGTTTATAGAGTATACTTAAAAATATTAAAAGAATAAAATTCAAAGTTACATGAATTATTTACAGGCATCAGTTATTGACTTAGCCAAACTAGTATTGCTACAGTTTTCACTTGATGCTACTTTTACAGGTCTTTCGTGAACCTGAAACACTTGGGCTAAGTCTTCAGCCTCACCACACTGGAATTGCCTATCTTTCTTTTCTTCTTTTTTTTTTTTTTTAAGTTAAACAACAAAGTGTTTATGTGTGTATTTAAGCCATTGATGTGATCCTTCTAAAAAGTGCAATTTGGCTTTTAAGTTCTTGGTTCAGTTCACATTGTATTGTTTACATGTATGTATTAGCTTAAAAAGAAATAGAAAGTTTTGTATTTCAGGCTTTGCTCAGAGAAAACAGGTAAGTAAAAATAGTTGTGTTATTACATCTATGGATATAAAAATTATTTCTGAATCATTATATTTTCAAGCTCATATTTCAGAAATGAAACCCATTATCATAATCTCCATGTTGATTAGCTGTCCAAACTAAAAAAGTGTTTACAATTACATTTTTCCCTAGATGATTATTTACTCTGTTTTCAGGCTATATAGTTTATTTCATGTAATGTTATCCATAGAAGTTCTGGACAGCAATTCACATTCAGTCATTATACTACACATTATTGTTTATTTTTTAATCGTATTGGGTCCTGCTACTAGTGCATTTCTATCTGGAAGATTCTCATCTTTAAATAAAAGGGCACTTTATCATAGCTGGAGGTTCTCTGCAGAGAGTCATTTTTTTACTGCTTAGGAACTTGGTATGCCAAATAGTACTCCTTCACTGGAGGTAAACAGTTGTGAGAAAAAAAAAAACAAAAAAAACTCCACAATCTTTAACATTTCTCCCTATCAATTATTTATATCTCATTTTAGAAATTACATACCTGTATGCTGGAAACACTGTGTGAATGTGTGCAGATGGTACTGAAAATAGGTATAGTCTGGAGGATGTATATTTATATACAGACATAAATTAAAATAATTAATATTCCATTGATGCTTTTAATCAGATTCATTTCATCAGATTATTGTCTGCCTAAATTACGTATGGAAATTTATACTCAGTAGATTCTTAAATACTGTTGAGTAAATTGGATTTCACAGGAAATGTATTTCTCAGGAATTGTTTTTTCTGGACTTCTTTTTCCTTTAAAAAATGATGCTGGCACTCATTAAAAAGAAAAAAAAAAAAAAAAAAAGGCAAATACTACCAAAGGGAATACAGTGAAAAGAGATGTCCTTCCCATTCCTGTCCTCCAGCTCCGTAGTTCCCCTCTTCAGAAGCAATGAGTGTTACCTGTTTCTTCTGGGGTTGTCTATACATCTTGAAGGACATTACATCTTTGTACACAAGGGATAGTATGCTATAAACAAGTAGTCCCCAGCTTACGAGGTATTCAAGTTACCCACGAACTGCGTTTAGGAACATCTTTTTTTTTTTTTTTTGGTGCATCTTATGATTAGTAATGTGTATGTATTAAAATATATTTGTAAGTTTATAAGTAATGTTTCCAACCCCCAAAAGGCAAATAAATATCAGATTTATAAGGATACTGATAATAAAAGGCAATAGTAATGAAAACTAAAAAAAAAACAAAACGAATGAGATTTACCTCAGAGAAGACTTAACGGCAAAATCGTTGGAATGGAACCCTGGTTTAAGACTGGGACTACCTGTATACTGTTTGGTACCTTGCTTTTTTCATAGTTTAGGTTTTTTTTTTTTTTTTGTAGTTTCACACATCAAACTTAACACGTTAAACTTACAGGCTGTGACAGATAAAGAAAAATTTCCTAGACGAAAGGATTCATGGACTTCAGGTAGGGAAATTTCCGATGAGGTTTCTTGGCTTTCTGACAAAAATGTAGAATTTATTGAAAATCTCTGATGTGTTAGTTAACCTTATGGTCAAAAATAATTTGGCAAAATAATTCTGAACCAGGAGCCTTCCTCAGGCTTGGGATTTGTTGTCTGACAGAAACTCGGGAAAGGGGCCTGAGAGGAGTTGATAAACTGTGACATTATCTCCTTTGAAATGAGATTCCAGCCAGTGCACAGCGGGAACTTTAGTTGATTTTATAGGGTGGCAAATAGATTTCCAGTGTATCCTGAAGTTTCTTATAAAGACAAACTGTATTTGAAAATATATCTTTCTGCTTAGGAATATAAGTGCATTTAAGAAGTGAGACACTTGCAGCATTTGTGATTAGTCTCAAATAGCTGTGAAATAATTTGATTAATAAAATTCTAATTTTGTGGAAGTAACTTTAAAATATTGTCTTTGCAGTTAGGAAGGAATAAAGAAACATGTCAAGGGTACTAGTATTTTATAACAAAATTTGAGGTTATAAAGAGGAAGCAAAACTGCTATAGAGAAGAAACACAAAGTTTATCGTAATTATTTTTTTACTTTTGCTAATTTCACCAGTTTATGAAAACTGCTTCTCATTTCTTTTTAGTCTTCCTAAATGCTTTTTGTTTTAAATGTTCATTTAAATTATTTTAAATATTTTATGATAATTTTACACTTATATGACTTCGTTATTTCTATGTGACTCGGTAATTATTTCATCGGTATTTTTTCACAAAATTTGAACTCCTTGCAGTTTAACTACTCTTTTAAAAATCTTTAAGTCCTCCTTTGCTGAGATTCAGATATTTTAGATTGAAAATAGGTTTCTGTTTTCTGACCAATGATAATTCTGACAAATGAAAGTAGCTCAGATACACGTTTTGAATTAAAATGCTTATTAGTACAACATGAGAATGGATGGTAGGTGTTAAAGACGTTATTGTTGTTGAAATCATCATAATAATGAGGCCCAATTAAATGGATCCTTAAAAGAAACCCCAAGAAGCTTCCCCTTCTAGGGCCTGGCTGTAACACTAGTTTTTACAGTCACTGGAGAGAATAGCATTAGGCTCTAACAGTGGAGTAGAAATATGAAAATGGACCAATATGTCACAGTTCTCTCATCCTAGGTTTGTGAGCTTGAGGTAGAAATTTAAAATTTTCAATGTTTTTATCATTCATTTTTAGAGTAATTAATAAAATACATGATATGGGGAAAACAATGGCAATATTGAAATATAATTTTTACTTCTGAATAACGAGTTTGTATGTTTTGCTTACAGAGTTTAGGAACTTTTTAGAATACAGTGGTATTTTCATTGAACAATATCTTTGACATTTTTAGTTTCTTTAAAACATGTTTTGAAATGCCATTGAATGGCTCTTTTTATAGGAAAAAGGAACCTTTTGAATTTTCAGCAAAATCACATTTCTGTTTATTATTTTGCATGAGGAGTTAATCATTCTAAAGGTTCTGCTATATCTCCAGACATACCTGCTTAGAGTGAATACATCCAGCTTTTTAAAAAGTAAAATATTATACTTTTAACTTTATTCTCAAGTGCCCTCAATTTTTTTCTAATCTAAGAAGTTCAGTGAATTTAATGTAAATTCCCTCTCTCCTGCAAATCCCATTAAAGATGTATCACCTTAAATTTACAAATTACCAATTGTTAATTATCAAGGAAGGTATCAGTCTTTACACCTGAGCCAGGTAATTGGATAATTCGTTACTATCACTTACTTGAAGGAGAAATTCCAACTTTGAGGTTTTGGTAAATTGATTATTAGATTGTTGTATAAAAATAAAGTTTTACTATATACATTTTAGAAGAAATAACTATGACAATAATATAATTAGGAATAATTTGCCCAATTTGGTCCTCTTTTGTTCTTCTGTGTACTGCTAGTATTGAGGAAGTTCTTGATGGATATTTGTATGTATCCATCTGAATTCTAGGTTGAGAATTGTGCCTAAAAGGAAGCAGTAAGCTAGTGTTCACCTCATAAGTCAATATCAGTTTTGGCAGGTTTTAAGCAATTTAATTATTGGTTCCATAATTTGCATTAAAAAGCATAATATGAAATACTTTATTTAATTCAGTGAACGCCACAAGGAGAATTGGACTGATAAAAGTTGCCTCATTAGATTTCCTCAGAAACAAACAAAAGAAACAACCTAGTAAAATAAGTCAGACAGACTTGAGAATTACTAAGTACTAATTATTGCCCTCAAATATCCAGGTCATGGAGTAAACTGATAATGGGATCTGGCTGGCTCTTCAGTAAATCTAGTGTTTACTAGGTTTTTGAAAATGAAGTACTGAATATAAAAGATAGTTTGACCTCGTCACTGTGTAGGAAATTAGATTAATACTGAAAAGGTGATTCAAACTGTTTATTTGTTTTTAAAAATGATAAAAATTTCACAAAAATGCCACAAGCCACTGGAATTTGACCAAAAATACCACGACAAAAGAGGAATTGCTTGAAAAACTTAGGACCAGCTTAAATGAAAGCACTTATCATTGGTATGCAGTATGCCTTTAAAAATAATTATCTAACAGAAGAAATATCTAACATTTGGATTAGATCATCTCTTCTAAAATAAAAAGGACATATATCCAAAATAGTTTAAAAAACAAAACTAATTTAACCATAAGAATAAATGGTGAACCTCAGTAGGTGAAAGGTTTTTTTAACTGCACTGTTAAAAAAATAATTAAAAATCTTTAAAATGTTTAAAGTTCATTTTCAAGGGGGTAAATAAATATTTAACTGTGAAGATTATATTAAAATTGAATTTTGTACATACATTATTCTAGGATTTGGATAATGGAATAATTTACAAGGTAATTGTTTTAATATGCTGTGATTTCTTTGTATGCTTACCATTATAAACATGTAAAATACTTTGAAAGATTTGAATCACATGTGAAGTTCAATTTTTCTGTAAGTAGTCTCATATATATGATGATTTCTTCTAGAGTTGATTCTCTCAAGTGCAATATTTCTTTAGGATAATCAGTGACAGTGAATATATAATTGAGCTACAGTTGTGGACATAATTGATGGCAGACTGCCTTGCTGCAGCTCTTACTAATAATTTGTAGAGATTAAAAGGGTTGTGGAAATGGTGGCTTAGGAATTGCTTTATAAAGACATTGGAGGACTGAAGAGAAACCTTGTGTTTCCAGTGGCCTCTGAAATCATTTTCACCTAAAACCCAGGTTTAGTGGTTACAAGTGTTGCTTAAGTGCTCTGCTCAGGAGACAAAGAAAAAAATATATTTATGTGGCATAAAAGATTAGTTGGTTATGGATCTTGAATGAACAAATTGAGGTATTTATTGTCTGCCCATTTCAAAAGAAGAAATGGAGAATGTTCAGTATATTCATCATACCATGTGTGGTTGCATTTAACTGTGTAGGCAATACATGAATATACAGGAAGACATGAAAATCAAACACTTTTCATAACCAAGAAAGTTTAATCATGAATTGTCCATACCCTTGTGTACGTAGATTGCCACGTTTCCATGTGTTCAAGCAAGTAAGTTGTATCACTCTCATGGAGATATTTTGCCATAGAGACTCAGGGGGAATCATATGAAGCCAAGTGTCTTAATTATACATTTATTCTTAAAGGATGTGAGGCAGTTTATAAATAAATATGATTGTGTACTTTAATCATTTATTAAGAATCCTCCGCCACCACCATCACCAGTTGCTGTCAAGTTGATTCCTAGTCATGGCTACCCCACGTGTGTCGGAGTAGTCAGGATTTCATACATCAGGATCTTACAAGAGTAGGAACTTAAGGCACGGGCAAAGTCAACATCAGTTATATATCAAGCCTAACAAGTCACTAAAGTGGAACCTCAGACTTGGCTCTAAGCTTCCTAGTGGTCAATTGAAAAAGCCAGTTAACATTTTCCTTAATTTTAGGGAGGGGAAAAAAAAAATCAAATCCTCAGGGAAAGAAGCATTTCCTAACAGCTCTAAAACAAATAATTTTTCACAAGGGGACACTGAATATAAAACTCTTGATAGTTCTACAGTAGGTGCAGTTATTATAGTGGCTCATTGTAGTGTCCATTCCTCAAGAATTTAAGACTTCAGCACCGGATCAGCTCCATTAAGGTAGTTCTGTGGGATAGGAGCAAAATAATATGAACCAGATATGTAGCCTTCTGATAGTCCAGGAATGAAGTGCATACTTTTCAAAGAAGACTTCGTAAAAGCCACAGTCTGGTTATTAGAACAATCTGGTTATTAGAAAGTTCTTATACTGAGGCTAAATATATCACCCATAATTTGCAGGTATTGGGCTTAGTTTAGTCCTTTGATGCCAAACTATAAGACTAGTCCCTTTCCATACAGCTTTCTAAATATGTGAAGGTATTATTATATTATCCAACTTTTATTTTCTTCTTTCCATAATAAAAATCCCACAGAACCAAGAGATCTAGAATGAACATATATATCAAGTGACTACTATATGCTTAAGAGTATCCTGGCTTCTTTAGAAAATTGAGGAGGGAGCTCCTCTTCTGCTACCAGAGAAAGGAAACATATTCCTGGATCTTTATCCTGACCTTGAAACAGTACTTGTAAATTATATGTATGTGTGCCTGTGTATATATGCATGTAGGAAAAATATATCAAAGAAAATGTGCCAGGGTCTAAACAACTGAGGTACTAGTGAACTTTTCAGAACAGATGTTATTGTAAAATGGAGAATATTAGGCTAAAATTTTAAAAACCACTAACATTTATTGATCTTTTACTAATGTGCTAGGCACCTTCATGAACTCTATGTGTTTATCTCATTTAATAGCTACAACAGAAGAGAAAGTAAAGTGTGATCAACATTAACAGTGAATTCAAGTGAAGAAATATTCTGTGTAGGAGTGGAAAAGAGATCTCAAAAAAATGTTTATGACTGCTTTTTTCCATCACTACAAGGTTGATAGCTCACGATTTCTGCCATTTTTGAGTAGCTGTTTGTTAATGAGCCTATTCTTACAGTGTCAGACTATGGTTTATCTAAGCAAAGTTTACGAACTTACTATTCAACTGGATATTTGTTTTGTATAGATTTTCTTTAAAAGGACAGCAGAAAGTTTTGAAGTTTCAAGGTATCTGTAAGTAGAGTTAATGGGGCAGAGATAAAAGGTGTTTCTTTCCTATAGTTACTACAGTAATAAAATAATTTCCCTAGGAAAAAATAACAATATAATTTATCAGGTTGTAGTGAATTGTAAATATTTTATTCTTAGATCATTGGTATTAATTATTGATATTAGCTCACTATTATTAAAATTATAGAAGTAATAAATAGAAGCTTGTTGCAAAACAATTCAAATAATATGGAAATATATATAGTGCCATCCAATGGAAACATCATGTGAGCCACGTGTGTAATTTAAAATTTTTTAGTAGCCACATTAAAATAAAAAGAAGCAGGTAAAATTAATTTTAATAATATATTTTATTTAACCCAATATGTCCAAAATATTATTTCAATATATAGTCAACAAAAGAATTATTAAGGAGATACTTTACACTCATTTTTGTAGTAAGTCTTTGTAATTTTGCATTTACTGCACATCTCCATTTGGACTAGTCACATTTCAAATGCTGAGTAATGATTTATAGCTCATGGCTGTTGTATTGAGCAGTGTAGCTCCAGAGCAGGGGTCAGGATACTATGGCCAGCAGGCCAAATCTGACCTGCCACTTGCTTTTGTATGGCCCGTGAACTAAGATGGTTTTTACACATTTAAATGGTTGAAAAAAATAAATAATATTTCATGACATGAAAATTATATGAAATTGAAATTTCAGTCTTTATAAATAAAGTTTTATTGGGCACAGTCATATTCATTTATGTCTGCTTTCATGCTACAGCAGCAAAGTTGAGTCATTGCAACAGAGAGCATACGGCCCACAGCCTAAGATATTTACTCACTGGCCCCTGGCATAAAATGTTTGTAGACCCCTGCTAGTGTGACTGTCACCTCTATACACACCCAAATCTACGCCTGTGTCCAGAAGTAATGGTTATTAAGGATTTTCTATGAGATTTTTTGGATCTGTTTTTTTGTATATGCCTACATAAATACACATATTTTATAAAATTTTATTTCCTTATGAATCTGGAACATATGTTCACACAGGGTTTTGTATACACACACACACACACACACACACACAGTAAAACCTGAAAAAGCTGGAACCTGTGTAAGGTGAAAACCTATCAGAGAATGAAAACTCAAATATTTTCACTAAAATGAGCAGTAGAAAAGTGGTGAGACTGCACCCTGTCAAAGGAGGAAAACTTGCAAGACCTGTAAAAAAAAGGCAGTCTTGTCGAGTTCTGACTCTCACGATTTCGCTGTATAATGGTATTATTACATACATACTCGATGATTTTGTTTCTTCACTTAGCAATATTTTATATCAATTTCCACATCAGTACCTATACATATGTTTCTTGTCAGTACAAGTATGTGTTTTCATGGTAGTATGTATAGATTTTCATCATTTTTTTCTAATGATCACACAGTATTTTATAATACAGTTTTACCATAAGTTATTTAACCAGTCCCCTATTAATATTGATGTTACTTTTTTCCCCTATTACTAACAAGGCTACAGTGTGTATACATACAGATCCTTGTGTTCTGATACACGTATGTCTGTAGGATACATTTCTAGAAGTAAAGTTAGTAGATCAAAGGGTAACTGTATTATTATACAGTTTGGTCGTGGTTGTTGGTTGCCGGCGAGTTGATTCTAACTCTTGGTGACCCCATGTATGCAGAATAGAACTCCTCCGTATGGTTTTTGCAGCTGTCACCTTTCAGAAACATCAGCAGGCCTGTCTTCTGAGGCACCTTTTGATGGGTTCTTACCACCAAAGAGTTGTGGAATGACATCAAGGACATCATACAAGAAGAAAGCAAGAGGTGATTAAAAAGGAAAGAAAGAAAAGACCAAAATGGATGTGAGAAGAGACTCTGAAACTTGCTCTTGAACGCTGAGTAGCCAAAGCAAACGGAAGAAATGATGAAGTAAAAGAGCTGAACTGAAGACTTCAAAGGGTGGCTCGAGAAGACAAAATAAAGTATTATAATGACATGTGCAAAGACCTGGAGTTAGAAAACCAAAAGGGAGGAACACGCTTGGCACTTCTCAAGCTGAAAGAACTGAAGAAAAAATTCAAGCCTCGAGCTTCAATATTGAAGGATTCTATAGGGAAAATATTAAACGATGCAGGAAGCATCAAAAGAAGATGGAAGGAATATACAGAGTCATTATACCAGGAAAAATTGGTCGACGTTCAACCATTTCAGGAGGTAGCATATGATCAAGAACCGATGTTACTGAAGGAAGAGGTCCAAGCTGCACTAAAGGCACTGGCGAAAAACAAGGCACCAGGAATTGACGGAATACCAATTAAGATTTTTCAACAAGTGGATGCAGTGCTGGAAGTGCTCACTTGCCTATGCCAAGACATTTGGAAGACAGCCACCTGGTTAACTGACTGGAAGAGATCTATATGCCTATTCCAAAGAAAGGCGAACCAATAGAATGCAGAAATAATCGAACAGTATCATTAATATCACACACAAGTAAAATTTTGCTGAAGATCATTCAAAAGCGGATACAGCAGTACGTCGACAGGGAACTGCTAGAAATTTAAACCGGATTCAGAAGAGGACTCGGAACAAGGGATATCATTGCTGATGACAGATGGATCCTCACTGAAAACAGAGAATACCAGAAAGATGTTTACCTGTGTTTTATTGACTATGCAGAGGCATTCGACTATGTGGATCATAACAAATTATGGGGAAGATTGAAAAGAACGGGAATTCCAGAACACTTAATTGTGCTCATGAGGAACCTGTACATAGACCAAAAGGCAGTCGTTTGAACAGAACAAGGGGATACTGCGTGATTTAAAGTCAGGAAAGGTGTGCGTCAGGATTATATCCTTTCACTATACTTACTCAATTTGTATGCTAAGTAAATAATCCGAGAAGCTGAACTATATGAAGAAGAACGCTGCATCAGGATTGGAGGAAGACTCATTAACAACCTGTAATATGCAGATGACACAACCTTGCTTGCTGAAAGTGAAGAGGACTTGAAGCACTTACTGATGAAGATCAAAGACTACAGCCTTCAGTACGGATTACACCTCAACATAAAGAAAACTCTTCACAACTGGGCCAATAAGCACCATCATGATAAACAGAGAAAACATTGAAGTTGTCAAAGATTTCATTTTACTTGGATCCACAATCAATGCCCATGGAAGCAGCAGTCAAGAAATCAGCTGACTCATTGCATTGAGCAAATCTGCTACAAAAGACCTTTTGAAAGTGTTAAAAAGCAAAGATGTCACCTTGAAAACTAAGGTGCGTCGGACCCAAACCATGATATTTTCTTCCTTTTTTTTTTTTTATTGTACTTCAGGTGAAGGTTTACAGAACAAATAGTTTCTCATTAAACAGTTAGTACACACGTTGCCCTATGAGAATGGTTAACAACCCCACTACATGTCAACACTGTCCTTACTCAACCTTGGATTCCCTATCACCAGCCAAGCCATGATACTTTCAATCGCCTCATGTGCATCGGAAAGCTGGAGAATGAATAAGGAAGACTGAAGAAGAATTGATGCCTTTGAATTATGGTGTTCGTGAAGAATATTGAATATACCATGGACTGCCAAAAGAACAAACAAATCTGTTTTAGAAGAAGTATAGCCAGAATGCTCCTTAGAAGCAAGGAGGGTGAGACTTCTCACATACTTTGGACATGTTATCAGGAGGGATCAGTCCCTGGAGAAGGACATTATGCTGATAAAGTAGAAGGTCAGTGAAAAAGAGGAACACCCTCAATGAGATGGATTGACACAGTGGCTGCAACAGCGGGCTCAAGCATAACAATTGTGAGGATGGCACAGGACCAAGCAGTGTTACATTCTGTTGTACATAAGGTCGCTATGACTCAGAACCCACTCGACAGCACCTAACAACAACAGCCAAACTTTCAGCTAATAGTCAAGCGCTTAACCATTTGCACCACATAAAAAAACAAACCTATTGCTATAGAGTGAATTCCAACTCACAGCAACCCTATAGGACAGAGTAGAACTGCCCCATAGAGTTTCCAAGGAGTGGCTGATGGATTTGAACTGCCAAACTTTTGGTTAGCAGCCATATCTCTTAACATTTCACTACCAGGGCTCTTGCATCACCTAAAACCCAGTGCTGTCGAGTCGATTCTGACTCAATTTGCCATCCAAAAAAGCTGTGTTGATTTATATGTCAGCAGTATATTATGTACCCTTTTCTCCCCACATCTGTCATCCACACTAGATAGTCATTAAAAATCTTTTTCATCCATCCAGTTCAGTCTTATATAAGTATTTTGTATCTTGTAATACTCTCCTAAAAAAGTACTTTGTGCTCATTTAAAAAACCAAGAAGAAAATTAACCATGAAGAAATATATAACATGTGAAGGGAAAGTCCTCTGAAATAACACCCAGGAATAACCACTTTTAAATAAATATTCAAGCTAGAAATTTTAGGCTAGGAATCTAACACATCTACATTTTCATCCTTGTTACTTTTCTTTGAGAGAAGTATTGCATAGCAGACAACAATTATTTAGAATTAGATATTCCTCAGTTGAATCCCACTCCACCAAATTTGGGGCAAATTTTGCTTAACCTTTCTGAATCTCAGTTTTTTCATCTGTGAGAATGTGAAATTAGATTCAGTGAAAGCACACCTCTCAGCAATTTCATAAAATGTTAGCTTTATTTTTTCTTTCTTTTGCTCTCACTCCTTACCGAGAAAAACAAAGGCCATATTTCCTAAAATACCATGTTTTATTGCAGAGGTTGGCAACCCACGATATGTCAAAGGAGATACCTGGGAAGTGACTTTAGTAATGGATTTGAACCTGTGGAGAGAAACCTTTATTCCTTTGAGAGCTGGTTCTTTTCTTCATCCCATGACACCTCTCCTTCACTTAACCTCAACTAGTGCTATGACATTTTAAATCCAAAATGTTGAATAATACCCTCTTTGTTAGGAAAACATGAATCTTCAGGTATAGAGGAAGTAACTTTCTCTTACCCTTTTGGAATAAAATCAACTGGATAATCCTGGAATCAACCAAACAGAAAAGCTTTTTATGGATAGTTTGTCTTAGGAAAGTTCTATGGCAAGATAGAAAAACATGTTGAGGATTACGTCCTGGAAACCCCAGATGGGGGCTCTGCAATATTTAACCTATTGTGCGCTTCTTAAGGACACCTCTGTAACAAGCACGGTAATTGCATATAGATTTGTTCCAGTACTGTCTGGCTGCTAAACTAACAAATGAAGGATCAGTGCCTAGAGATGGAATGGCTTTTCACCCTTGGAGAAAATCGCTACCTGAATATGTGCTTTATCCATTCGTTCACTGTCCAGTAAACATTTGTGGATCATATGCCAAGCACAGTAACGTGAATACAGAGGAGAAGACAGTCTCTGTCTTCAATGAAGCCCCCCTGGTAGGGCACGAAGTGGGAAAGGAGAGTGAGATTAGTGAACCAATATTTACAATTTAGTTTTAAAAGTGCTATGAGAGTTATGCATGAAGGGCTGTGGAAGTACAAATGAGGAGCCCCTAACTCAGTCTGAGGAGAGGAAGTGGGCTGTGGAGGTCCAAGGAAGGTGAGCCAGCTAAAGTGATATTTGGGATGAATTTTATAGATCAGGGATTTGATGGTAAGGGTATTCCAGACAAAAGAGCATGTGCAAAGGCACAGAAGCAGTTAGTGAGTGTCTATCATGTGCCAAACCCAAGAAAGCATGGAGTGTCCAGAGAATGGCAAGTTATTACACATGACTGAAGCATAGGATACAAATTATGTATCAGTGGAAGGTGGGCCTGGAATGTTAGGCAGAAGCCAGATCATAAAGGATCTTATGTACCATACTAAATAATTAGGGCTTTATTCATAGAAATCAACAAGACTGGATTTATGTTTTGGAAGGTCATACTGGCATTAGTATAGAGAATTCAGGAATGCTGATGCTGGAGGCAGGGTATCCAATTAGGAGGCTATTATAAAAATCCATGAAGGAAATGATGAGGGCCTGATATAAAGAGCGGCCCTGGGCATGGAGAAGGGACAGATGTGAGAGATGTTCAAGAGATGGAAGAGACAGACTCATCTAGAAACATAGGAGTCAACATATACTAATCTCTCTCCTTTATCTCCTTTAACAGTTTTAGTCGTGTTATTTTGTTTGAATGTCAACCCTAAAAAGTATATAGGACAAATGCTATTATTTTCCCTTGAAAGTGAGGGCTCTGGCATGGTATGTTACAAGGTCTCAAGACCTTTTCTTGGATGTAACAAGTTAGGGCATTTTTAGGGCAGTAAAATTATTCCGTATGATAGTATAATGATGGACACATGACAATAAGCATTTGTCAGAACACATAGGACAGTACAACACAAATAGTAAATGTAAACTATGGATTTTATTTAATAATGATGTATCGGTATTTGTTCATCAGTTGTAACAAATCTACCGCAGGAATGCAAAATGTTAGTAGAAAAAATTGTGCAAGAGAGAAGGAGTAAATGTGAGCTGTCTGTACTTTCTGTACAATTTTTCTGTAAACCTAAAACTGTTCTGTCCTAGTTTCCTGGCGCTGCTATAACAGAAATACCACAAGTAGGTGGCATTAAGGAACAGAAATTTATTTTCTCATAGTTCTAGAGGCTAAAAGTCCAAATCAGGGTCTCAGCCATGTCCATACCATCCTTATCAGTAGCCCTGGGTGTTCCTTTGTTCCTTGGCACTCCTCACATGGCATCTGTGTCTAATGTGCTCTTTTTATAATTCAGAAGTGATTAGATTTAGAACTCACCCTGCTCAGGTATGATATAAATTAATATAACAACTAAAACCCAATTTCCAATTAGGATTACATCCACAGGTATATTGTTGTTTGCCATGGAGTTGGCTAGGACTCGTGGCGACCTTATGTATAACAGAATGAATTGTTGCCCAGTATTATGCCATCTTCATGATTGTCGGTCTATTTGACTCCATTGTTGTGGCTAGTGTGTCAGTCCATGTCAATGAGTGTGTCTATTGTTTTTGCTGACCCTCTATCAAACATGATGTGTTTTTCTACCATTTGGTCTTTCCTGATGACATGTCCAAAGAAAGTGAGCCGAAGTCGTGACATCTCATTTCTGGTTGTATATAGGTGTTAGGATCCAACACATATTTGGGGGACTCAATTTAATCCATAACCAACGGCCATCAATTTGATTCTGGCTCACGGCGACTCGGTAAGACAGAGTAGAACTGCCCCATAGGGTTTCCAAGGCTATAAATCTTTATTTTATTTTATTGTGCTTTAAGTGAAAGTTTACAATTCAAGTTAGTCTCTCATACAAAAATTTATACATACATTGTTTTGTGACCCTAATTGCTCTTCCTATACTGTGACAGCACATTCCTCCTTTCCACCCCTGATTTCCCGTGTCCATTCAGCTAGCTCCTGACCCTCTCTGCCTTCTCTTCTCACCTCCGGACAGGAGCTGCCTATTTAGTCTTATGTATTTACTTGAGCTAAGAAGCACACTCTTCACGAGTATCATTTTATGTCCCATAGTCCAGTCTAATCTTTGTCTGAAGAGTTGGCCACGGGAATGGTTTTTGTGCTGTGTTGACACGGAGTCCGGGGGCCATGCTTTCTGCGGTTCCTCCAGTCTCAGTCAGACCATTAAGTCTGGTCTTTTTACTAGAATTTGAGTTCTGCAGCCTACTTTTCTCTTGCTCCATCAGGGACTTTCTGTTGTGTTTCCTGTCAGGGTGGTCATTAGTGGTAGCCAGACACCATCTAGTTCTTCTCGTCTCAGGCTGATGCAATCTCCAGATTATGTGGCCCTTTCTGTCTCTTGGGCTAATACTTTCCTTGTGACTTTGGTATCCTTCATTCTCCTTTACTGCAGGTGGGGTCGGACCAGTTGATACATCTTAGATGGCCGCTCGCTAGCTTTTAAGACCCCAGATGCCACTCACCAAAGTAGATGCAGAACATTTTCTTAATAAACTTTGTTATGCCAATTTACCTAGATGTCCCCTGAAAGCATGGTCCCCAGACCTCTGCCCTTGCTACTCTATCCCTCAAAGCATTTGGTGGTATTCAGGAAACTTCTTAGCTTTGGTTTAGTCCAGTTGTGCTGATTTCCCCTGTAGTGTATGCTGTCCTTGCCTTCACCTAAGATAATTCTTGTCTACTATCTAGTTAGCGAATAACCCTCTCCCTCCCTCTCTACCCTTGTAACCATCAAAGAATGTTTTCTTCTGTGTTTATACCTTTTCTTGAGTTCTTATAATTGTGGTCTTATACAATATTTGGCCTTTTGTGACTGACTAAATTCACTCAGCATAATGCCTTCCAGATTCCTCCATGTTATAAGATGTTTCGCAGATTCATTGTTCTTTATTGTTGCATAGTATTCCATTCTGTGAATATACCATAATTTATCCATTCCTCTGTTGATGGGCACCTAGGTTTTTTTCCATTTTCTTGCTATTTGTGAACAGTACTGCAGTGAACATGGGTGTGCATATATCTATTTGTGTGACAGCTCTTATTTCTCTAGGATATATGCCAAGGAGCAGGATTGCTGGATCGTATAGTACTTCTATTTCTAGCTTTTAAAGGAAGTGCCAAATCGATTTCCAAAGTGGTTGTACCATTTTACATTCCTGCCAGCAGTGTATAAGTGTTCCAGTCTCTCCACAGCCTCTACAGCATTTATTATTTTGTGTTTTTTGGATTAATGCTAGCCTTGTTGGAGTGAGATGGTATCTCATTGTAGCTTTGATTTGCATTTCTCTAGTGTGTAATGATCGTGAGCATTTCTTCATGTGTATGTTAGCCGCCCAAATGTCTTCCTTGCTGAAGTGCCTGTTCATATCCTTTACCCATTTTTTAATTTGGTTATTTATCTTTTTGTTGTTGAGGTTTTGCAGTATCTTGTAGATTTTAGAGAATAGACACTGATCGGATTTGTCATAGCCAATTTTTTTTTCCCCAGTGTGTAGGTTGTCTTTTCACTCTTTTGGTGAAGTCTTTTGATGAGCATAAGTCTTTGATTTTTAGGAGCTCCCAGTTATCTAGTTTCTCTTCTGGTGTTTGTGCATTGTTACTTACGGTTTGTATTTTGTTTATGCCATGCCTTAGGGCTCCTAGCATTGTCCCTATTTTTTCTTCCATGATCTTCATCGTTTTAGATTTTATATTTAAGTCTTTGATCCATTTTGAGTGAGTTTTTATGCATGGTGTGAGGTATAGGTCTTGTTTCAGTTTTTTGCAGATGGATATCCAGTTATGCCAGCACCATTTGTTAAAGAGACTGTCTTTTCCCCAGTTAATGGACTTTGGGTCTTTGTCAAATGTCAGCTTCTCATAGGTGGATGAATTTATGTCTGGATTCTCAATTCTGTTCCA
>NW_004443978.1:6130579-6166227 GCF_000243295.1 Trichechus manatus latirostris | reverse complement strand
TCTATTTCATTTAATTCAGCTCTAAGTCTTATTATTTTCTTTCTGCTGGCACTCGAGGGCTTCTTTTGCTGCTCTCTTTCTACTTGTTCGAGTTGTAGGGTTAATGTTTTGATTTTGGCCCTTTCTTCTTTTTGGATGTATGCATTTATTGCTATAAACTGACCTCTGAGCACTGCTTTTTCTGTGTCCCAGAGGTTCTGGTGGGAAGTGTTTTCATTCTTATTTGATTCTGTGAACTTCTTTATTCCGTCCTTAATTTCTTCTATAAGCCAGTAGTTTTTGAGCAAGGTGTTGTTCAGTTTCCATGTGTTTGATTTTTTTCCTTTCTTTTTCTGTTATTGATTTTTACTTTTATGGCTTTATGGTCAGAAAAGATGCTTTGTAATATTCCAATGCTTTGGATTCTGTTAAGGCTTACTTTATGGCCTAATATGTGGTCTATTCTGGAGAATGTTCCATGTGTGTTGGAAAAGAAAGTATACTTGGCTGCTGTTGGGTGGAGTGTTTGGTATATGTCCAGGAGATCAAGTTGTTTGATTATAGCATTTAGCTTTTCCATGTCTTTATTGAACGTCTTTCTGGATGTTCTGTCCTTCACCGAAAGTGGTGTGTTGAAGTCTCCTACTATTATTGTGAAGCTATCGATCTCTCGTTTCAAAGCTGTTAGAGTTTGTTTTATGTATTTTGAAGCCCTGTCTTTGGGTGCATAAATATTTATTATGGTCATGTCCTCCTGGTGTGTTGACCCTTTAATCATTATATAGTGTCCTTCCTTATCCTTTGTGGTGGATTTTTCTTTAAGATCTATTTTGTTGGAGATTAATATTGCCACTCCTGCTCCCTTTTGAGCGTTGTTTGCTTGATATATTTTTCCTCATCCTTTGAGTTTTAGTTTGTGTCTTTAAGACTAAAGTGTGCCTCTTGTAGGCAGCATATAGACAGACCGTATTTTTTTATCCATTCTGCCACTCTATGTCTCTTTATTGGTGTATTTAGTCCATTTACATTCAGCGTAATTGTTGGTAGGTATGAGTTTAGTGCTGTTGCTTTGATGTCTTTTTTTTGTGTGTTGTTGACAGTTTCTTTGTTCCGCTTAATTTTCTGTGCCTTGTCGTTTTTCTTTTTGTATTTTCTTTTCATCTTTTTTATTGTTGTTGATTTTGTATTTGCTGAGTCTTTATATTTTTCTTGTTTTTTATTTTGATGTATAGGATTGTTAGTTTCCCTTGTGCTTACCTTAATATTTACCCCTATTTTTCTCAGTTTAAACCACTCTTTTATTTCTTTATATCACCTAACTTCCTTTCCATATGAAACATCTGTGTCTACATATTTTAGTCCCTATTTTTTGTTTTAATATTGTCATCTTTTACATATTGACATCTCTGTTTCTCTATTTTCGGTGTTTTAGATTTGATTTTGTGACTTCCCTATCGGGGTTGATATCTGGTGCTCTGTCCTGTGTTCTAGTCTTTGATTTTTATCTGATGTTATTGATTTTCTAACCAGAGGACTCCCTTTATATTTCTTGTAATTTTGGTTTGGTTTTTGCAAATTCCCTAGACTTCTGTTCACCCAGAAATGCCATAATTTCACCATAATATTTGAGAGACAGTTTTGCTGGATATATAATTCTTGGCTGGCAATTTTTTTCCTTCAAGGCTTTATATATGTTATCCCATTGCTTTCTTGCCTGCATGTTTTCCATTGAGTAGTCTGAGCTTATTCTTATTGACTGTTCTTTGAGTAGATGACTTTTCATTTATCCTTAGCCACTCTTAAAATTCTCTCTTTATCTTTGGTTTTGGCAAGTTTGATTATAATATGTCTTGATGACTTTCTTTTGGGATCTACCTTATGTGGGGTTTGATAAGCATCTTGAATAGATATCATTTCAACTTTCACAATATCAGGGAAGTTTTCTGCCAACAAATCTTCAACAGTTTTCTCTGTATTTCCTGTTACCCTCTCCCCCTGTTCTGGTACTCCAGTGACTTGTAGGTTATTCCTCTTAATAGAGTCCCACATAATTCTTAGGGCTTCTTCATTTTTTCAAATCCTTTTGTCTGATTTTTCCTCAAATAAGTTGGTGTCAAGTGCTTTATCTTCAGTGTCACTAATTCTGACTTCCATTGCCTCAGTTCTGCTCCTGTGACTTTCTATTGAGTTGTCTAATTCTAAAATTTTATTGTTAATCTTCTGGATTTCTGATTGCTGTCTCTCTGTGGATTCGTGCAGCCTGTTCAATTTGTCATTATACTCTTCTCTAATCTTCTTAAGAGAAGCTTGGTCTGCGTTTTGCCTCATTTCCTTCCTGATCTCTTGAAGAGTTCTGTATATTAATCTTTTGCATTCTGCCTCCAGTAATTCCAAGAAATACTCTTCTTCCAGAAAATTTCTTGATTCTTTATTTTAGGAGCTTGCTGAAGTCATCATGGTCTGCCTCTTTATGTGATTTGATATTGACTGTTATCTCTGAGCCATCAGTAAGTTATTATATTTATTTTATGTTTGCTTACTGTGTCCTAGCTTCTTGTTTTCTTTTGTTTTGATATGCACAAATAGGCTGCTCATGTGAGCTAGCCCTATCACCGATGCCCCTGAAGCTCCAACGTTCTGCCACCAAGTGGCCACACCTGCTACTACATATTTATGTTAGCCCAGCTGTCTGCCCGCTCCTCCTGTATGGATTCAGCTTAGGTGTCCAGGTAGTCGGCCACCAATGTGTGGTGCAGGCTCTCACCCAGAGTCCTACACAGGTGTGGGTGATTGGTGTAGGCACAGGCATATGGCTGCAGCAGGGGGTCACATGCTGAGAAAGGCAAGAGACTGACAGCCTCCCCCGAGTGTCCAGGAGGAAAGTGTGTCCCTGTTCTCTAGAGTGCATAGGTGGGTGGGTTTTCATCTGGACTATGAGCACCCAGTGCTGTTGGCTGTAAGGAGTGGGGGGCACCACTTATTCTTGGGCCCCTGACAGAGGCGGCTAGGTGACGTGGGTGGAGCCACCAGTCCTCAGGCCCCTGATGTGGGTAGATGAAGACCATGCTTAATGGGCAGAACAGTGTCAAGTGTCATGAACTTGCCACTTCACGGCTGAAACAGTTGAGGTTAGACTTCAGGTATATACCCTGTTTTGCTGTGGTAATGAGGGCCTACGCTTTTGAAATGGGCCCACATCAATCTCTGCAGGGGAAAAGCCACTCAAAGTCCGTGGACCCCTTATGCCTGTGCCTAGGCAAAGGAGTTGTGCGTACCCTGAGTTCCTGGCTTAGGGGATCCAGCAGATTATTTTTCCCTTGTTTGTTAATTTGTTCCCTCTCCAAGGCGAGGAGAATGGCTCAGGGCAAGTAACAAGTCCTACTTCCGGCCCAGGGGACTCGGCCATTGCTGAAGCTGTCCTGGATGCAGTGCAGAGCAGGAAGCGGGGAGGTAAATGGGAGAGAGGTTTTTCCCAAAGGGGGATATTTTTGATCCACGTGGCGGGCCACATGCAAGTACTTATCTTTCACCGATCAAAAGTTGCTTTTCACTGGTTCTGGATGGCCGAGTAGACTCTCTGCTGCTGGGTCTCTCCCAATCTGGAAAATGCCTCCTGATCACCGCTGCTTGCCTCACCACACACCAGGAGCTGATCTGGCCTGAATGGCTCTGGCTCCCACTGAGTGAGATCTGGCAACTCCTCGCTGCTTCCGAACTGTCTCTCCCTCCCCCTGCCACTCAGTCTGATTCCTCAACTTTGCCTTTGATGTTCAGGGCTCCTAGATTGCATTTATAATTGATTCACTTTTTTTTTCAGGTCTTTGTTGTAAGAGGGACCACCAGTACTGTCTGACTACTCTGCTGTCTTGGCGGTGCCTCCCAAGACTGTAAATCTTTATGGAAGCATACTGCACATCTTTCTCCCATGGAGCAACTGGTGGGTTCAAACTGCCGACCTTTTGGGTAGCAGCCTAGTGCTTTAGCTACCGAGCCACTAAGGCTCCTATTTAACCCATAATATGCTCTAAAAAATAAAGTATGTTAAGAAGTACACCCCATGTAGAAATACAGGCTGCTAATTTACATGTAAACCCATGTTGTATTATTCACAACTGTTTTTGGTTGTAGAGGACAGAAACCTAACTTAAACATAGCAATGTTCATAAAGATGGCACAGGAGCAGGCATCGTCTTTTTCTGTTTTACATGGGGTTGCCACGCGTCAGGGCTGTCTTGATGGCAACTAACGACAACAATAACTTGTACTAGCTTGTGTGAAAAGGAGGATTTATTTGAATGTTACTGAGGTTGCTATCATAGACCAGAGAAGGGTACATATGCAGCCGGATATCAGAGACAAATGGGCTGAGAAACTCAAATGCCACCAGGCACTCATCTTCTGACATCTCTATGCATGTCAGTGTCATTTCTTCTACTACAGATCAGTTTTCACTATGTGGAAAGTAACACGGCTAGCAACAGCTTCTGGGCTTCTCATTCTTGGCCCTACTCTCTTCTTAGAGAGTAGAGGGGACTCTCTACTCTTTAATCCTAAAAAGGATGGATTGTTTCTGTTTGGGACAAGTGCTCACCCACTGTAGCCATAGTTCTATCATAGGCAGATACCACTAGAACTATTAGGTCAAGTTATGTATGTGTGTATTTAGTGTTTGAGAGGGGGCAGGTAGAAAGCAGCTCCCAGTAGAGGGGAAGGGAATAGAAGACAAAACGTGACCACCACAACTGTGTTGTCAAATTTAATAGATTTTTATCCACTACCCTTTTCTTTGATTTCTCTGCTACAGCTGATGCTAATGACCATCCTTGCTTTCTAGAAAATGTCTTCCTTGGCTTCTGTTACTGCTTCTCCTCCTACTTCTTGCTCATTCTATGACTCCTGCACCTCACAGTGAATTATCTTCAAAACTCAGCCCTTGACATTCCGATCAGTCAGTAGATTTAAATTTTCAGTAGATCTCAAACTTTTGCCTAGTAGATCTCAAGTTGTTTGCTGCTACCATACTTCCCTCTCTTCAGTTTTTCTGAATATCTAGCAGGGGAGATGAAGAGTGCAGTTGGCTGCTCTTCCAGGTTACACTGGGCATTTTACCATCTCTGGTGATCTAATAGCAGCCCTGGTGGCACAGTGGTTAAAGTGCTCAGCTACTAACTAAAAGTTCAGTGGTTTGAACTCATCAACTGTTCTGTGGGAGAAAGAGGTGGCAGTCTGCTTCTGTAAAGATTTACAGCCTTGGAAACTCTGTAGGGCAGTTCTGCTCTGTCCTATAGGGTCACTATGAGTAGAATTCGACTCAATGGCAGTGGGTTTGTTTGGTGATCTCATGGTTTAAGGGAATGATGAGGCAATCTTTTACAGAAGGACTCAATTTCTCTGCTTTATATTAAGAAAATCCATTGTTTTTATAGCTTCAGTAGCATCTCTCTATGGATGACTATTTCCAACCTATCTTACTTCCAGGATATATTCTATGATTTAGTCAGGCTGGTCTTCTCATTATCCTGTAGACTCTGTGTCTTAGGCTGGGTTCTCTAGAGAAGCAAAACCAGTGAAAGAAAGAGAGAGAGAGAGAAATAGAGAGAGAGAGAGATTTATATCAAGGAAATGGCTCACACGGTTGTAGAGGCTGAAAAGTCCCAAGTGCATGGGTCTGGCATCAACCCGGAGGCTTCCCCTGACTCAGCATAGGTACAGAGGCTGATGAATCCAACATCGACAGGTAAATCTGCAAGCTGCTGGTTCAAGGTCCAAAAACTCGAGGTCAGATGATAATGAGCTAAATGCAGGATCCAGAGCAGAGCAAAAGCCAGAGAGCTTTGTCAGAAAGTCCATATATATAGGATGCAGGCCACACCCCCAAGGAAAATCCCTTTCATCTGACTGACTGTTCATAGCAGATCTCATCATGGAGGTGATTACATCATTATATAACTTCCAAACTACATTATAACTGCCAAACCACTGAGAATCATGACCCAGCCAAGCTGAAACACAACCATAACCATCACCACCTCCAAGCATATTCCTGCCTCCTTATCTTTGTTCTTGTGCTTCCACCAACAATTCAAATCACATTAAGACTCAACTTAAATTCGCTCTTCCATAAAGACTTTACCAGCCACTCCAGTTTTTTGGGCTGTCTCTCCCTGGAACCCCTACTCCATCTTACAGTTTCTATTACACATTTACATTTATCAATTGCATTTATCTTTTTTTGCTATTGTTTTGTAATTGTTGGAGAGAATTATGTGGAATGAACTGGATTTTGGTGTCAGCTCTGATACTAGCTAGAAGCATAATATCGGGCAAGTTAATTTCAACAAGTTTAAAATTAAAGGCATAGACTTTGTTCCAGAAAATAAAACATTTGATTAGATAGGACACAAGACTGGGGAAAAATGTGTGTAATAAATACATACAGAAAGTATTAATATTGCTATTATAAAAGTGACATCGAGTAAGTCAGTAAAGAATGAACAATTCACAGAGGAAATAATGCAAGTGGTTAATGTTGTTGTTAGGTGCCAATGAGTAGGTTCCTACTCATAGTGATCTCATGTACAACAGAACAAAACACTGCACATTAATAGCTACTTGAAAAGGTGCCCATTCCCCAGTAGTAGTAAAACCATTGCTGTCTAGTCGATTCTGACTGATAATGACCCTCTTATTGCTGTTAGGTGCCATCAAGTCAGTTCCTACTATAGCAACTCTATGTACAACAGAATGAAACATTGCTCATTCCTGAGTCATCCTCACAATCATTGCTATATTTGAGCCCACTGTTGCAGCCACTGTGTCAATCCATCTCACTGACGGTCTTCCTCTTTTTCACTGAATCTTTACGAAGCATGATGTCCTTCTCCAGGTACTGTCCCTCCTGATAACATGTCCAAAGTATGTGAGACGAAGTTTTGCCGTACCCCCTTTTAAGAAGCATTCTGGTTCTGCTTTTTCTGGGACAGGATTTGTTCATTCTTCTGGCAGTCCATGGTATATTCAATATTCTTCATCAACACCATAATTCAAAGGCATCAGTTATTCTTTGGTCTTCCTTATTCCAGCTTTTACATGCATATGAGGCAATTGAAAATACCATGGCTTGAATCAGGTTCACCTTAGTCCTCAAGATGACATCTTTGCTTCTGAACACTTCAAAGAGGTCTTTTGCAGCAGATTTGCCTAATGCAATGTGTTTGATTTCTTGACTGCTGCTTCCATGGGCATTGACTGTGGATCCAGTAAAATGAAATCCTTGACAGCTTCAATATTTTCTGTTTATCATGATGTTGCTTATTGGTCCAGTTATTTTCTTTATGCTGAGGTGTAATCCATACGGAAGGCTGTGGTCTTTATCTTCATCAGTAAGTGCTTCAAGTCGTCTTCACTTTCAGCAAGCAAGGTTGTGTCTTCTGCCTATTGTAGGTTGTTAATGAATCTTCCTTCAATTGTGATGCCACATTCTTCTTCATATAGTCCAGCTTCTTGGGTGATTTGCTGTACATACAGATTGAATAAGTATGGTGAAAGGATATGACCCTGATGTACACCTTTCCTGACTTTAAACCATGCAATATCCCCTTGTTCTGTTTGAACAACGACCTCTTGGCCTATGTACAGGTTCCTCATAGGCAGAATTAAATGTTCTGAAATTCCCATTCTTTGCAATGTTATCCATAATTTGTTATGATCCACATGGTTGAATGCCTTTGCAGAGCCAATAAGACACAGGTAAATATCTTTCCGGTATTTTCTGCTTTCAGCCATGATCCATCTGACATCAGCAATGATATCTCTTGTTCCACGTTCTCTTCTAAATCAGGCTTGAATTTCTGGCAGTTCTCTGTTAATGTACTGCTGAATTATTGTCAGCAAAATTTTACTTGTGTGTAATATTGATATTGTTCAATGATTTCCACATTATGTTGGCATAACTTTCTTTCCAGTCTGTTGGACAGGTAGCTGTCTTCCAAATTTCTTGGCATAGACAAGTGAGTGCTTCCAGTGTTGCATCTGTGTGTTGAAACATCTCAATTGGTATTCTGTCAATTCCTGGAGGCTTGTTTTTTGCCAGTGCCTTCAGTGCAGCTTGGACTTCTTCCTTCAGTACCATCAGTTCTTGATCATATTCTACCTCCTGAAATGGTTGAACATCGACCAATTATTTTTGGTATAATGACTCTGTGTATTCCTTCCATCTTCTTTTGATGCTTCCTGTGTCGTTTAGTATTTTCCCCATAGAATCCTTCAATATTGCAACTCGAGGCTTGAATTTTTTCTTCAGTTCTTTCAGCTTGAGAAATGTCGAGTGTGTTCTTCCCTTTTGGTTTTCTATCTCTAGGTCTTTGCATATTTCATTATAATACTTTGTCTTCTCGAGCTGCCCTTTGAAATTTTCTGTTCATCTCTTTTACTTCATTATTTCTTCCATTTGCTTTAGTGACCCTAAAACCAAACCCTTTGTCGTCGAGTCGATTCCGACTCATAGCTACCCTGTAGGACAGAGTAGAACTGCCCCATAGGGTTTCCAAGGAGCACCTGGTGGATTCAAACTGCTGATCTTTTGGTTAGAGCCATAACTCTTAACTGCTACACCACCAGGGTTTCCTTAGTGACCCTAGGGACCTGCAAATTAAAACAACCATGAGAAGCCATTTCTCTCCCCAGAAGGATTTACATGATATCCACAGTTGGAGAATAAGACCACTAGGGCACATTGTTGGTGAGATTGTAAAGTGGTATAGCTTTTTTGTCTGAAAATGTTAAATGTGTATACACTTTGATCTGTCAAATCTATTTCTAGGAATGTATCCTGTAAAAAACACTTAAATAAGGATATACATTAAAAAAAAAAAAAACGGTCGTGATTGCAGCATAATTTGTAGTATTGTAAGTATCCTAGATTTCCATCAAGGAGAAATGCTATGTAGTCACTGAAAAGAGTGAGAGTGCGCTGCATTCAGCTGCATTTATAGCCATGAAAATATATCAGTGATACACTGTTGAACATAAAAAAAGCAAGTTACAAAGCCATGCAATATGATTCCATAGAAAAAATTAGTATCATGTAACTTAAATATATAAGGTTCTAAGGTAATGCAAATGGTTTGCTTTTGACTATTAAATGAAAGGTCAGTGGTTTAAACTCACCTGGAGGTGCCTCAGGAGAAAAGCCTGGTAACCTGCTACTGAAAGGGCATGGCCATGGAGCACAGTTTTACTCTGCAAGGCATGGTGTTGACATGAGCCGGAATTGACTCAGTGGCAACTGGTTATCTTAAATATATACTTAAAACTTTGGTTTTGTAGTTTTGTTTATGTGCTTAGGAAATGATTTGGAAGGAGCCCCCTCCCCCAAACAGTCATGAGGAGTTACTCAGGGAAAAGGAGTGGGCGGAAGTGAAGGGAGGAATTTTCACTTTTTAAACGTGGCTATGATTGTTAGAATTATCTGTCTTATTACGTTAATCTTATTTTCCAATTAGTTAAACGTTTGGCTATCAGTTTTGTTATTTGTTCCTCATAGCACTTACAACATTGTTGAGATTTAAATATTTTACTCCACTCTCTTCTTGTTTGCATGTTTTCTGACGTAGAGTTCACTGTAATTCTTATCTTTGTTCTCGTTTAGGTAAGGTAGTCTTTTCTCTGGCTTCAAGATTTTCTCTTTGTCTTTGGTTTTCTGCAGTTTAAATATGAAATTCTTAGATGTCTTTTTTTTGTTATATTATTCTGTTTGGTGTTCTCTAAGCTTCCTGGATCTCTGGTTTTGTGTCTGTCATTAATTTTGGAAAATTCATGGCTATTATTACTTAAAATATTTTTTCAGCTCTGTTCTCGCTTTCTTCTCCTTCTGATATTCCAGTTATTTGTATGTTACACCTTTTGAAATTTTCCCACAGTTTTGTGGGAAATAGTCTCACAGAAGATGTTCTGGGTTTTTTTTCCATTTTTTTCTTTGCATTTCAAGTTTCTATTGGTATATCTTCAGACTCACTGATTCATACCCAGTATAATGATGAAATCACCAAGGGCATTTTTCATTTCTGTTACAGTGTTTTTGATTTCTAGTATTTACTTTTGATTCTCTTTTAGAGTTTCCGTGTCTCTGCTTTCATTGCCCATCTGTTCTTGCATGTTGTCTATTTTTTCCATTAGAGTCCATAACATATTAATCATACGTATTTTAAGTTCTTTATCTGGTAATTCCAAAATCTGTGTCATATCTGAGTCTGCTTCTGATGTTTGCTTTGTCTCTTCAAATTTTGATTTTTCTTGCCTTTTAACATGCCTTGTAATTTTTTGTTGAAAGCTGGACATGATGTACCAGATAATAGAGACTGAGGTAAACAGACCTTTAGTGTGAGGTTTTATGTTAATTGGGTTAGGAGTTGGGTTGTGTTTAATGTTTGCTGTAGCTGTAGGTACTAGAGGCTTGAAGTTCTTTTAGGTCCTTGTTTCCATCTCCCCTGTTGTCTTTGAACTTCCCTAAGAACTCTTTCTTAAATAATGTCTTTGTTTTGCAGGTGTTTCATCTATAACCCTCCCAGAAAAAGTTTAAAAAAAAAACAAAAACAAACCTATTGCTGTCTAGTCTATTCAAATTCATAGCAACCCTATAGGACAGAGTAGAACTGCCCCATAGGATATACAAGGCTGTAAATCTTTATGGAAGCAGACTGCCACATCTTTCTCCTGTGGGGTGGCTGGTGGGTTTGAACCAACAACATTTAGATTTGCGGCTGAGTGCTTTAACACTTTGCAACCACGGCTCCCTCTTTCATCTATAATCCACTGTTATTATTCTGGTGCCCTGTTGGTATAGTGGAAGGTTGGGAAAGGGAAGAGTTCTATAATCTTATAATTAAATCTCAGTCATCAAGTGGGACTGTGTTCCTCGCTGGGACCTTCACAAGTGTTTCTTAACTCCCCTACCCTTTTGGTGAGGTAGGAAGACTAGAGGGAGCTGGAGTCTGAGAAATGCCCTTTCCCCAGTTTGGACAAGTGTCTGGTAAAGTCCTTTCCCTGGGAGAATAACCTGGAGAATAGTCATTTGTAGGAGAATGCTCTGGGTGTGTTTCTCAATAGTCATTTCCCCCTTCCCTGCTATGAGGGGATCTTTCTTGATTCTTTACTATGAGAACCTGATGGAGTTCCTGGAATTAAAACCTACAGAAGTATGGGGGCCACCCAGGACTGTGGTCCCCAGGAGTTTCTCACTTTTATGCTAGTCTACTCTCAGCCTCCAGCAATTCACCAAATTTAACATTTAAGTGTTCCTACAAGTTTATGGCTCTAGTGGCTTCTGCTCTAGGTAAGCAGATCCCTGTTGTGACAGTCTAGATTCACCTGTCTTTCCAGATTTCAGGGTCTTGGTTTGCCTTGCATCTTCAGTTCTCTAATGGGTCCAAGATAAATAATTTATTTTCACTTTGTTTATCTTTCTACTTGTTGTAAGGGTGGTAGTGATGACATCCAAACTCTTAACGTGTTGAAGCTGAAATGTGCTGAGAATTTAGTAGCCACTAAATAAACTGTTGATTAGATAGTAGAATTTTGTGTTTGTTCAACAACTTCATTTTTCCCCCTGGGAATCACCAGCTTATTGAAAAAAAAAATTTAGGTGGAAAATTAAAGTTGACTTCAAATACTTAGAGAGCTATAATGTGAAAGAGAGATTGGATTGTTCTCTATGGCATCAAAATATTCATTAGTCGAACTTATATGTAGACAAATCTTAATGCAATATAATAACCTTCTTGCAAAATTATTCAGCAGTTTTGAATATATAGGTGGTACTTTATGAATTTGAAAAATCAATTCCTAATTGTGAATTAGTTTGGGAATACCACTAAGTTTTTCATGACCATATGAGGTATCATGTTTCCCTTGGTGAACATGTTTAAAAAAAAAAAGCTGCTGTCTAGTCAGTTCTGAATCATGACGACCCCATGTGTGTCAGAGTAGAACCGTGCTCCATAGGGTTTTCAGTGGCTAATTATCTGGAAGTA
This sequence comes from Trichechus manatus latirostris, assembly GCF_000243295.1. Taxonomy (NCBI): domain Eukaryota; kingdom Metazoa; phylum Chordata; class Mammalia; order Sirenia; family Trichechidae; genus Trichechus; species Trichechus manatus. Next base: position 6,154,219 of record NW_004443978.1, on the reverse strand, counting down.
TATTCCCAAGTCTTTCTTTCAAGGCACCTCTGAGTGGACTTGAATCTCCAAAGTTTTGGTTACAGCTGAGTGTGTTAACTGTTTGCACCACCCAGGGATTCTGAGTATGTTAAAGCAGAAGCTGAATGACAAGTCCTAAAGTATTTATTCCACCACATGTCTGTCAGTTTGTCATACTGCGGTGGCTTACATGTTGCTGTGATACTGGAAGCTTTGCCACCAGTATTTCAAATATTTCAAATGACCTGCAAGAGGTAATTAAAAAGAGAGGAAAGAAAGAAAAGACCAAAATGGATGTCAGAAGACTCTGAAAGTTGCTCTTGAACATAGAGTAGCTAAAGCAAAAGGAAGAAATGATGTAGTAAAAGAGCTGAACAGAAGACTTCAATGGGCAGCTCAGTAAGACAAAGTAAAGTATTATAATGACATGTGCAAAGACCTGGAGATAAAAAACCAAAAGGGAAGAACACACTCGACATTTCTCAAACTGAAAGAACTGAAGAAAAAATTCAAGCCTCAAGTTGCAATATTGAAGGATTCTATGGGGAAAATACTAAACGACACAGGAAGCATCGAAAGAAGATGGAAGGAATACACAGAGTCATTATATCAAAAATAATTGGTCGACGTTCAACCATTTCAGGAGGTAGCATATGATCAAGAACTGATGGTACTGAAGGAAGAAGTCCAAACTGCACTGAAGGCATTTGGTGAAAAACAAAGCTGCACGAATTGATGGAATACCAATGGAGATGTTTCAACAAACGAATGCAAAACTGGAAGTGCTCCCTTGTCTATGCCAAGAAATTTGGAAGACAGCTCCCTGGCCAACTGACTGGAAGAGATCCATATTTGTACCCATTCCCAAGAAGGTGATAAAACAGAATGTGGAAATTATTGAACAATATCAGTAATATCACACACAAGTAAAATTTTGCTGAAGATAGTTCAAAAGCAGTTGCAGCAGTACATTGACAGGGAACTGCCAGAAATTCAAGCCTGATTCAGAAGAGGACACGGAACACGAGATATCATTGCTGATGTCAGATGGATCATGGCTGAAAGCAGAGAATACCAGAAAGATGTTTACCTGTGTTTTATTGACTATGCAAAAGCATTCAACTGTGTGGATCTTAACAAATTATGGATAACATTGCAAAGAATGGGAATTCCAGAACACTTAATTATGTTTATGAGGAACCTGTACGTAGACCAAGAGGCAGTCGTTTGAATAGAACAAGGGGACACTGTGTAGTTTACAGTCAAGAAAGGTGTGCATCAGGGTTGTATCCTTTCACTATACTTATTCAATCTGTATGCTGAGCAAATAATCCAAGAACCTGGACTATATGAAGAAGAATGCAGCATCAGGATTGGAGGAAGATTCATTAATAACCTACGATATGCAGATGACACAACCTTGCTTGCTGAAAGTGAAGAGGACTTGAAGCACTTACTGATGAAGATCAAACAACTGGACCAATAAGCAACATCATGATAAATGGAGAATATATTGAGTTTGAAGGATTTCATTTTACTTGGTTCCACAATCAATGGTCATGGAAGCAGCAGTGAAGAAATCAAACAATGCATTGCATTCGGCAAATCTCTGCAAAAGACCTCTTTAAAGTGTTAAAAAGCAAAGATGTCACTTTGAGGACTGCGATGCACCTGACCCAAGCCATGGTATTTTCAGTCACCTCATGTGCATGTGAAAGCTGGACAATGAGTAAGAACGACCAAAGAAGAATTGACTCCTTTGAATTATGGTGTTGGTGAAGAATATTGAGTATACCATGGACTGCCAAAAGAATGAACAAATCTGTCTTGGAAGAAGTACTGTCAGAATGCTCCTTAGAAGCAAGGATGACAAGACTTCATCTTACATACTTCAGACATGTTATCAGGAGGGACGAGTCCCTGGAGAAGGACATGATGCTTGGTAAAGTAGAGGGTCAGTGAAAAAGAGGAGGACCCTCAATGAGATGGATTGACACAGTGCTGTAACAATGGGCTCAAGCATAGCAACGATTGTGCAGATGGTGCAGGACCAGGCAGTGTTTCATTCTTTTGTACATAGGGTCGCTGTAAGTCGGAACCAACTCAACAGCACCTAACGACAATAACAACAAGATAAACTACCTTCGATGAGAGGTGGGAGTATATAACTTTCAATTTGTAGATTCTTTGATTCTCGGAAATAATATATCCTTTCAATCTCCAGAAGGAGGAAAAAGTCCACTACTCTTCTAAATTTTTGTCTAAAAGGAGTTTAAATCCTTTTACCCATTTACAATGGTAATGACCTTTGAGGAAGCTCGTTTACACTGTCCTGAACCCCATTTCAGGTTTTCAGCTTAGGGTTAGGCATGGAGCTTCTCCACAGCAGAAGAATATTATGAGTTACCTGCCAGCCCATATCTGTGCACCTAAATGAGACCCCAGTTGCCCAACTTGCATGTATGTGCAGTGCTGGGCCATAGTGGTATTGCTTACAACTATGACTCTAAGGCAGAAGGGAGAGAATACGCCTTGTGCCCAAGCACCTGTGAAACTGACTTACCCTTTCTGCAGAAAATTTTGTGTAAGGAAGAGATAGGCTTGAGATGTCTTCCAGTTTATATCTATTGCTGGGAAACTACTGTATGTAGCAAGCTCATTGAAAACACAAGGCTTGTGTGCAGTATGGCTACTTCATATTGCTTTTGCACTAAAAGCTTTATTGTTAATGATAAAAGAAATGGGAAAGACCTTGGTTGGTTGTTTTACATCTTACTGTTTTATTTTGAAGGAACATTCATGTTCTCAAAGGTTAAAAAATAAACCAAGTCTTTTAAAAGTTGTTTTCAAGGGCAAAGAAATATCATTTTGAAATAATAATGTTTCTGAATTTTCTATAATTCAGTGTTTTTTAATTCTAATCAACCCATGATGTATTTATAAATATATTTTTATATGTTCTAGAAACCGTTTATATTGACTTCAATTTACTTATGAAAGAGCTAGCTCAGAAAATTTAGGTTTTTACTCAAGTCACATTTGATGTTTAGTGGCAAAGTTGATAGGCTTTATTTAAAGTAATACTGTCTGAACATTCATAATTTTAAAGAATTTATTATAATTTGCATATATTAAAAATCACTCTTTTAGTGTTAATTTCTGTGAGTTTTGACTAATGAGACTACAAGGAAGATATGGAAGATTTTCTTGAACCAAAAATATTTACCTATGCCACTTTTCTAGGAGTTTTAAAGCTTTAGGTTTTATATTTAGGTCTATGATCCATTTTGAGTCAAGTTTTGTATAGGGTGTGAGGAAGTATGAATCTAGTTCTTCCATCCCTCTTTCTTTTCCTTACTCCTTCCCTCCCTCCCTTCATCTTTCCCTCCCTCCCTCCCTTCATCCTTCCCCCCCTTCCCTCCCTCCCTCCCTTCCTTCTGCATGTGGAGGTACAGTTATTCAAGCACCATTTGTTGAATTGCATTTTTTATCTTTGTTGAAAATCAATTGACTGTATTATGTGTGCATTTAAATTTCTGGATTCTCTTCTGTTTTCATTTATCTATGTTTATAAATCTCACAAATTTTGAATTCCTTAGTGTGGTTAAGACATAACACTTACTGCCATCATTTCACTACATAAGCCATGTCAAAAAAGTATCAAGAAAGGATCTATAATATATATGTGTATGTGTATATATATGTATATATATATATATATATATATATATATATATATATATAAGGCAACTGCTAACTCATCAACATTTTATTTCAGAGCTGAAAAATATAAGAGATTACATTTGGATTGACACCTTCAGTACTTATATCCTGAAACTATGTTGCCAGTGTAATGAAATGAGAATGTTAATATGTTTAATCCTGTCATGTGAAAATATTTCAGGTATTACAATGAAACCGTTTACGCCACCCTTGTCGTTTGTTTCTTCTGGTCCCATAATTGCTTTCTAGTTCTAGAAAATCTGCTTCATTGTTAAAGGTACTCAAGAGTAAAACATTACTGAGAAAGTAGGGATATTTCTTTCCCTGAACTCCTAGTAAAAGTGTTTTTCTTTAACTTCATCATGTCTGGCCTGAGTTTGAGTTGCAGAATGTGCATCAAGATGCGGGGAGAACCCCAGCTTCTCCCTACCTATGTCAAAAGCAAGAATTCTTTGGTTCCTTTGACAGGAACTGTATTCAACCCCAATGTTTTCTTTCTAAAATACTACCTCTCCAAGCCCATACTTAGCTGCAGGTAGATTTTGTATCTATTTGAAGAGAGGGTAGAAGAACCGGGGAGCAGGGAATGGAGCACCAACCACTAAAAACTGTGCTCCTTCCAATACGTTCAGGGTCTGGGTTCTAAGTTAGGCACTCCTGGGGATAACCATGGCACTGGAGCAGAGAAGGATGAGAGGGAAAGATTAAAAAAAATTACTGTGGATACATATTTTATATATATATATTTGCTATTTTAACCATTTTAAGTGTACAATTCAGTGACAATAATTAAGTTCACCATATTGTGCAACCATCATCACTGTTTCCAAAAGTTTTTTCATTATCTCAAACAGTAGCTCAGTGTCTCTTAAGCAAAAACATCCCATTCCCTCCTCTCCCAGCTGCTGGTAACCACTAATAAACTTTTGTCTTTATGTATTTGTCCATTCTAGGTATTTTATATAAGTGGGATCCTGCGGTGCAATGAATTACTTAATATGGCCCTTCTAGCCATAGTCTTTGTGACTCACACACAATGATTGAGTGAGACTATGCAAATAAGGTGTATGGAACCTGTGATGTCTGGGGCTATGTATCAACTTGGCTAGGCCATGATTCCCAGTATTGTATGGTTGTCTTCCATTTTGTGATCTGATGTAATTATCCTCCATTTTGTGGTGTGTTGTGAATCCTAGCCTCTTTGCCTGCAGTTGTGTTAAAGAGGCAGGATTAGGGATGTATCTTGAGTCACCACCTTACTAGAGGTGTGACTTACATCACCACCCTTACCCCAGTCACTACCCTTACCAAAGGGTGTGACTCAAGTCACTGCCTTCTCTAGTAGGGGGAGTTTCCTTGAGGGCGTGGTCTGCATCAAATGTATGTGAATGCTCTGGGGAAGTTCTCTCTCTCACTCTGGATCCTGCATCTGATTAGTGATCATCTGATCTCTTGGTTCTTGGAGCTGAGCTAGCAGCCTGCCGTCTGACCTGCTGATTCTGAGATTCACCAGCTTCTGCAGCTCTTTCAGCCAGCAAGCTATTGTCTGACCTGATTCACCAGCTTCCAGAGCCTTGTGAGCCTATCGTCTGACCTGCCAGTTTGGTTTTGTCAGCCCCTGCAGCCAAGTGGATCTGGAGAAGCCTCCAGCCTGACACTTGTGTCACAGATTTGGGACTTGCCAGCCTCCGCAACTGCATGAGCAATTTCCTTGAGATACGGTTTGTGAGTTCTGTGAGATGTTGCAGCAAATAACAGAACCCAAAGACAGGAGGGAAAGTACTGAGGGGAGAGGTAGTAGTTGATGTTAGAGATGATGGAGTAGGACAGCAATTTTGGAAAAGTTGTACGTTTGGGTCATCTTTAACCTCCACCTCATAGGAACCAGCTTTGTGCTGATCCTTATAAAAGAAATTACGCAAGAAATTATTCGTTCAGGGATTATACAATATTTGTCCTTTTGTGTCTAACTTGTTTTCAAGTTTTATATATGTTTTAGCATGAATCAGAACTTCATTTCTCTTTATGGCTGAATGATATTCCGTAAGGAAGGACTTCTCTCATTTTGCAATTTTTTTTTTCTGTGTGTGTCTTATACCTTTTTGGATCTCTCATTTCCTCCATTACTGCCTACTTTTGTGTTCAGTTGATTTTCTGTAGTGAACCATTTTGATTCCCTTCTTGTTTCCTTTTGTGTGTACCTATTAGATATTTTCTTTTATTACATTTAAAACTCTAAATTTATAAAAAAGTAGTTTAAATTGGTACCAACTTAACTCAATAACATTTAAAAACTCTGTTCCTATGCCACTCCTCCCCCCCTTTAAGTTGTTGTTGTCACAAATTATATCTTTATACACTGTGTGCCCAATAACACAAATTTATAATTATTTTCATGTATTTGTGTTTTAAATCATGTAGGGCATAGCAAGTAGAGTGATAAACAAAAGATAACATAAAACTGTCCTTTATATTTCCCCATGAAATTATTTTTACTGCATTTATTTATCTTTTTCTTCATATGGTTTTGAGTTACTGTCTAGTGTCTTTTCATTTCAACTTTGTAGAGCTCTTGTGGTAACATACCCACTCAACTTTTGTTTATCTGGGAATGTCTAAACTTTGTCCTCATTTTCAAAGGACAGTTTTGCCAGATATAGAATTCTTGATTGACAGTTTTTTTTCTTTCAATACTTTTTCTTTTTCTGTGGGAGTATCTTCATTTATTTATTTATTATTAAGGAGGATGGTGACAATATGTATTCATATTGTTTGAGTTCATAACAGCTTTACCATGAGATTAAGGTACAGAATTAACTTAATTTTAAATAATGTTATCAAGTTAAAAAAGATCGGTTATGTTTACCTAAGATGCTTGGTAACAGGAGCCTTATAGAAATCTCTGTAATTAAGACCTAGATGAGAAAATGATTGAAAAGGGGACAGCAAACCTTTTTGCCTTCATTTTCATATCCTATCATCACCTCTACCATATCTCAGTCAGTGATAAAATTACAGGTTTATTTTTTATTTTTATTGTACTTCAGGAGAAGGCTTACAGAACAAATAGTTTCTCATGAAACAGTAGTACACATATTGTTTTATGACATTGGTTAACAACCCCACAACATGTCAACCCTCTCCCTTCTTGACCTTTTTTGTTGTTGTTGTTGAAAATATACATAGCCAAAGATACATCATTTCAAAAATTTCTACATGCACAGTTCAGTGACATCGACTACGCTCTTCCAATTGTGCTGCTATTCTCACTTTAGATGAAGGCTTACAGAACAAAACAATTTCTCATTTAACAGTTAGTACACATGTTGCCCTATGACAATGGTTAACAACCTCACAATGCATCAACACTACCCTTACTCAACCTTGGATTCCCTATCACCAGCTTTCCTGTCCCCTTCTGCCTTCTGGCCCTTGTCCCTGGACTGCTGTGCCTCACTAGTCCCATTTGGTTTTATGGGGCTTTCCACTTCCCGGCTGAATGGTGAACCTCGGAAATGACTTCACCACTGAGCTAAAAGGGTGTCTGGGGGCCATATTCTCAGGGTTTCTCCAGTCTCCTTTAGGCCAGTAAATCTGGTCTTTTTTTTGTGAGTTAGAATTTTGTTCTACATCCTTCTCCAGCTCTGTCCAGAACCCTCTGTTGTGATCCCGGTCAAAGCAGTCAGTGGTGGTAGCCGGACACCATCTAGCTGTACTGGACTCAGTCTGGTGGAGGCCTTGGTAACTGTGGTCCATTAGTCCTTCAGACTAATCTTTTCCTTGTATCCTGTTCTCTTCATTCTCCCTTGCTCCGAAAGGGATGAGACCAGTGGAGTATCTTAGATGGCTGCTCACAGGCTTTTAAGACCCCAGACGCTACTCACCAAGGTAGAATGTAGAACATTGTCTTTATAAACTGTGTTATGCCAATTCTTTCAATACTTTTAATATGTCATTCTGCTTCTTTCTGGCCTCCAAGTTTTCTGAGATGAAATCAGCACTTAATTTTGTGGATCCCTTGTATGTGTCAATTCAGTTATCTCTTGCTGCCTTCAAGAGTCTTTCTTTAATCTTTAGTTTTTTTTAGAGTTTGATTATAATTTGTCTCAGTGTGAATCTCTTTGAGTCTGTTGTACTTGGAGTTAATTCAACTTCTTGGATAAGTAGATTTATTTATTTTGTCAATTTGGGATGTTTTTGGCTATTATTTTTTCAAATATTCTTTATGTCTCATCGTCATTCTTCTGGGACTTCCATAACGTGTATGGTGGTGCACTTGATGGTGTCCCACAAGTCCCTTAGCCTCTGTGCACTTCTCTTCATTCTTTTTCATTTTTGCTCCTCAGACTTATAATTTCAGTTGTCCTACCTTTACATTATCTGATTCTTCCACCTTCTCAAATCTGCTATTGAAGTCCTCCAGTGAATTTTTTGTTTTAGTTATTGTACTTTTTAGTACTTGGTTCCTTTTATAATTTCCATCTCTTTATTGATATTCTCATTATGTTCCTGTATTGTCTTCTTGATTTACTTTAGTTTTTTGAACATATTTAATACTGTTGTTTTTAAAGCCTTTGTCTAGTATATCCATTATCTGGGTTTCCAAAGGGTCAGTTCTGTTACTTTATTTATCTATTTATTTCAATGAGGGGCATGCTTTCCTATTTCTTTGCATACCTTGTGATTTTTTGTTGGAACTGAGACATTTGAATATTATCATGTGGAAACTCTGGCAGTGGGATTCTTTCCCTTCTCCAGGGTTTGCTGTTTGTTTGTTTTTTAATTGTTGAAGGCTGTAGCCATCCATTTGTTTAGTGACTTCCTTAACTATTTTTGCAAAGACTGCCTTCACAGTTGTATGTGAACACGGAAGTCTCTGTTCCTTAGCTTGTAGTGTTTTAACAGAAATTTCTTTGAATGTTGGAGGAAAATAAAAACACCTGTCCCAGTCTTTGGTAATTGCCTCTCTTCCAGGGCCCTCCTTCAACACTTTAGCCAAGCTTGCACTGAAACTAGGAATCAGCCCAGGTTGAAAGCATGGGATCTTCTCTGGTGATTTCTGAGTATGTGCTCTGTTCTGAGTATGCCTGTGGCTTTCTCAGTTCCCCCATGTACACAGTGCTTTTGAAAGCCTTAATTTCTGAAAAAACTTCTCCCTGGCTCTTCCTTCCAGTTGTTAGGTGCCTATTATGTGCCTAAATCACACTCTTTAGCCTGAGGCAGCTACAGGAAGTTATAGCCTTTGGTTGTTGCCTGCTGCCCCTCAGCCCCGTATGGTCTCTGAGAGAGGCTCAAACCAGGATGATGGGTCTTGCTTCATTCCTTCAGGCAGCCCCTAGACTGACAAGTACAATAATTTGTGAATAAAGTGTGCTCTGCTCTGTCTAAAGCCTGAGAGCAGACTCCCTTTCTAGGAGTGTGGGCTGCTGGCACTGCTTTAAGATGGCAACTTTAAGCTGGGGGATGGGAGCGGATGGGGTATAGGCAAATAAAAAATTAAAGCTTTCCTACAGTTTAGAATTTGTCTTTTTCTTTATTCAGCATTCACTTAGATTCTGTAACCTTTTGACTGGTTTTTAGAGTTTTGACGAAATTGGTTCTGCCAGTTTTTGCTTGGTGTTTTTATGGGGAGATGGAAACATGGAACTACTCATGTTGTCATCTTGCTCCAGATTTCTGTGAGAAGGTTTTTAGCTTGATCAAGGGAACTCTGATCTATTCTGTTCTCTTCTCCAGTAACTCTTATTCTCAAACCACCCACTGAGTGGAAACTTTCCTCTGCCCTGACACTGAGTGTGATAACTCACAAACCTAAGCTGCCTCCCACTCTGTATCATGCACATGGCCAAGCACCAGATTCCAGAAAGTTGTATGATGGTTTCTGCATGTGGTCAGGGTCCTTTTGTTGTTTGAATCTTCTCCTGGTACCAAAAGAGTGAGAACCCAGGCTTCCTTATCACCTTGCCTAGATGTGTGGCGGGGGGTGGGGGGAGAATGAGGAGTGAGGCTTAAAAGTTGACAGCAGTCAAATATAAAAAAAAAAAGATGCACACTTCTTAATATAATCACCAATCATTGAGTAGTTACAGTTACATAGTCTTATACTCCTCAACATGCTGAAAGATGAGAACAGTAGTATATTGGAGTTCACGCTCTCAAAATGTTAGTTTATGACCAAAGGTGTATATATATATATATATATATATATATATATATATACCACTGCTAATAGCCAGAGACAACCAACCAACTAAACAAAATATTCAAAATATTGTGTCAGCAACTCCAAATAATCATGATGTATATGTTCACCACACCTAACCTGATGCACCTTGATAGCCCTGACATTTATGTTGGGAAAGATTTTAAATGACTTTTTCAGCCACATGGATATAAAATGACCTTATACTCCTCTAACAATAATTCCTTGGTCCTCTAAATTTTTCCATTACTTGGTGATTTAGTTACTAATGTCATATGATTCAGATATCAGCAGTGCATTTATTTCTAGAACGCTGAGTATTAAAGCTTAGGTAAACTGTGGCTGTTTTCCTTTGTGAAAATTCTATTCACTGATATGTGATTTTCTCATTTCCTCCTGAAATCACTCCATCATTGTCAGTAATATTATTCTCTCTTTTTAGGCAGCAATTACTGCCTTGACTGCTTGCTTTTCAGATTTTCTGAGTAACCACTTTCAACAGTACAGACTGACATAGTGGAGAATTTATTTCTTAGATATGCTTGCTTTTGATGAGAGTGTAAATGGACATTTGATTTCAGTAGGTTCTCTGACTTAGATTAGTTACATATATCTTTGTGAAAATATTTAGTTCTGAGATAAATTGGGCTTCATGTTCAATACTAATTTTCATGGCATGAAGGATTGGTTTGGAAAACTAAAGTAATACTCATTTTCCACCATTTAATGCTTCGCTATGTGGTTAATTTTTTTATTCTGTGGAAGCTTGTCATATACCAGGCTCTTGAGTCATAAATTCTGTTTGTAGTTATTTGTTTTTAAAGAGTTAGTATTCTTTTTTTGTGCTACTATGTATTTTTTTTAATACTTTGATCCATGCTTTCTGTTCAGATTTGTATTATATGTGCAAATAGTTTTCTTTATTTTTCAGGGCATTACTCAAGCACCTTTCACTGCATAAATCCTTTTGATTCTATTTCTCTGCTTGTCAAAATTCCAAACCAGAGATTTCTGAGTGATCAGCAGGAACTTCACACTTAGTTCATGGGTTGAAGAGGTAGAGATTCTTTTGCTTGACATATTTAGCAAAAATAAAAACTGTTAATATAGAAAACTAAAAAATTAAAAATAGAGAAGTAACAATCCTTAGAACAGCTTTCCTGGAAAATATTGAGCAAATTTTCACTTAAAACAGGGACAATGATCTTCCAATCAAAAGAGTGATGTTGGCTCCCTGTATTTAAAACCAGAAACCCGATAGTTCTAGTTTATGCCTAAATTCATAAGGTAATACAGCAACATCAAATACTCTTATCTCATTCGCCATCATTATTATCCTTTAAGAGATTTGCATAAATCATGGAAACTTGTTCAGGGGCTGCTATATGGTGAATAATTACATATTCTTCTTGGTCAGTGAATCAGATTTCAGAATGCAATTTGATGGTACTTTAAAGCATTTGGAAAGGCTGGAATTAGCAGTAGCATGATGTTGGCCATACAAAAGGTTCTAAAACTGCACTGGCAATTAAAAAATGAATATTTTAAAACGTAAAAGGCACCAACTCCAATATGTTGTATTACCTGAACTTTGTTCAGCCTCTCATTTTAATCCAAAGATATTTTAGAAATTGGCTACTTCTGTTTCTTCCTGAGCAATTGTTTCTGCACTTTGGGATATATTGGGTATTGGGCTCACACTGATGTAGAAAGATGGCTGTGTGTGTGTGTGTGTGGTGAAAAATCTGAGAGGAGTCACAGTATTAATTTATTTTCTGCCAGAGAAGATAGAGATGATTACATTGTGGGCCTTCCTCATGCTTTGGAACTCCTTGTTTCATATGTCTCCTGACAAGTTGCAAAATACAAGTTACCAGTTGTGCTAGGTAGGGCTGAGGTGCAGAGCAAATTATGCTCCTTATACTCTCTTTCCCCTCCCTTTCACCCCAGTATGCTTTTAAAAGGTAAATTCAGGTGAACTCAGAAGGGGAAAGAAGCCACAAAAGGGTTATGTGGTCTGTGTGTTGAAATGAGACGAGGCAGTTGTTTTTCTTTTGTGGTGGCAGTGGTGGTGGTGGTAGCGTTACAGGTCAAATAGACTCAAAGAGCACCAACTGATGCTGAGTCCTTCTACCCTCATTCCCATCCATCACTATCTAATTGTTGAGTCGGTTCCAACTCATAGCAACCCTACGTACAACAGAACGAAACACTTCCCGGTCCTGCCTGTGCCATCCTTATGATTGTTGTTTTCCTTGAGCCCATTGTTTGCAGACACCATGTCAATTCATCTCGTTGAGACTCTTCCTCTTTTTCTTCGACCCGCTACTTTACCAAAAATGATGTCTTTCTCCAGGGACTGATCCCTCCTGATACCATGTCCAAAGTATATGAGACATAGTCTCGCCATCCTTGCTTCTAAGGAGCATTTGGGTTGTACTTCTTCCAAGACAGATTTGTTTGTTCTTTTGGCAGTCCAAGGTATATTCAATATTCTTCTCCAACACCACAATTCAAAGGCATCAGTTCTTCTTTGGTCTTCCTTATTCATTGTCCAGCTTTCCCATGCATATGAGGCGATTGGAAACACCATGGCTTGGGTCAGGCACACCTTAGTCTTCAAGGTGACATCTTTGCTTTTCAACACCTTAAAGAGACCTTTTGCAGCAGATTTGCCGAATGCAAAGAGTCTTTTGATTTCTTGACTGCTACTTCCATGGGTGTTGATTGTGGATCCAAGTAAAATGAAATCTTTGACAACTTCAATCTTTTCTCCATTTATCATGATGTTGCTTATTGGTCCAGTTGTGAGGATTTTTGTTTTCTTTATGTTGAGGTATAATCCATACTGAAGGCTGTGGTCTTTGATCTTCATCAGTAAGTGTTTCAAGTCCTCTTCATTTTCAGCAAGCAAGGTTGTGTCATCTGCATAATGCAGGTTGTTAATGAGCCTTCCTCTAATCCTGATACCTCATTCTTCTTCATATAGTCCAGTTTCTCAGATTATTTGCTCAGCATACAGATTGAATAGGTATGGTGAAATGATACAACCCTGACGCACACTTTTCCTGACTTTAAACCACGCAGTATCCCCTTGTTCTGTTCAAACGACTGCCTCTTAATCTATGTACAGGTTCCTCATGAGCACAGTTAAGTGTTCTGGAATTCCCATTCTTCACATTGTTATGCATAATTTGTTATGATCCACACAGTCGAATGCCTTTGCATAGTCAATAAAACACAAGAAGATGGTCCAGTTTAGATCCTCTTTCCCCATCCCTGCAGGAGTCTGCCCATCATTCCTGGACAGCAGTGGGTTTTTCAGCCATTTTAATCCTTGCCAAACTGATAAGTAAAAAAATGATATCTTGATATTGTTTTATTTTAATTTTTTAAAAATTTAAGTAAAGCCAACCATCTTTCACATGTTTATTCATCATGAGTGTTTCTTACTTTTCAAAATTCCCTGTTTATTTTTCTGTTAAGGTATTTATTTTTTTTAAGGATCTTTTTTCTGTTTGTCATTTGACTTTAGCTTTATTATTTTTGACTCTGCTTTAAAATTTTTTACTGATTAGCTGTTTTATTTTATAACTTTTATGACTAATTACTACTTTTAATGCATCATGATTGAAGAATATGCTTTCTTTTAATGTATTTATATATTTTCTGCAACCTAATATATGATAACATTTTATAAATACTTCATGGATGCTGGAAAAGGTGAATTTTGTTTTTAATGTAAAAATCATGATGTATATGATTTTAACCAACCTTTCAGATTATGTCATTCAGATAGCCTTGGTTTCAGTAGTGAATATTGGCTGCTAATAGCTCAGAACTGAGTTCCTCCCCAGAAATTGTCTTCAGAGGAAGGGAACTGCCTTGTCCAAGATTAAGTTTCCTCCCGGGGAGTAGTCTGCATCCAATAACTGGTTGATAGATACAGGAACTTAAGTTTAAAGGCCTGGCCCCCTTACTTCAATGGGGAAAATTTTGAAGGGCCATGCCATCGTCAGAGCTCCCTGCAGGATCTGCTGATGCCTTTGTTAGAACTGCAATATAGTTCAAGTTCTCCTTTTGCCAATTCTATTTTTCCCATTCCCTTACAGGTGATGTTCCCGAAAGCACTCACCAGTAAACATCTTGCATGCAACCTCTATCTCAGAGTCTGTTTCCAGGGAACTTGGTTATGACAGTTGCTTTTGTCTATCTGAGCTATCAAATGTAAAGAGAGATTCACTGAAAGTTCCTTTCTCTGCTCGTATCCCACCTCCTGCCATCCCTGCTCGTATGAAAATTTGGTACATTATTTTTGGAAATACAAGATATACATACATAACTTCTGTATGTTTTGATGCAATTTTATTCAGAAAGTACAGGTTCATGAAAGTAATTCATTTTGAATTGAACTCCTTTTTCTGCTCTAATGCTCTTTGCCCATTTAATATTTTGCCTTAAATTTTAGTCTGCTTGGTATTAATATTGCATCCCTGCTTTTTTATTCTGCCTAATACCTGCCTGATAGACACTGGCCTGACCTTTTGACCTTTTGGTGTCACATTGTTGCTACAGAATCAGGGAATTTGTCTTTTAATGTATTTTAATTATTATTATAATCAATTATAATTAATATAATTGATGTCTTATCTTCTGTCATCTGATTGTGTGTTTTCTAGTTTTTGTTCTTTCCGGTTTTTTTTTTGCTTGTATGGTTTTGTGTATGTGCGCTATGTGTTTGTACTAATCTTTGTCAATGATTGAAAAGGCATATATACTGTTTTAAATTCTTCTGATGATTAATCTAGCCCCAACCCATTGCCATGAAGTTGATTCTGACTCATAGCAACCCTATAGGACAGAGTAGAAGTGCCCCATAGGGGTTCCCAAGGCTGTAAATCTTTATGGAAGCAGACTGCCACATCTTTCTCCCATGGAGCGGCTGATGGGTTTGAACCACCGACCTTTTGGTTATTAGCTGAGCGTTTAACCACCGTGCCACCAGGGCTCCTTCTTCTAATGATTACCTCTAAGTTTTCTGGGTACATTATTTAACCTTTATCTTTATAATCTTCAGAGACAAGAGGGAAACACCATATATTTAAGTCCTTCTACTAAGCGAGAAATTTGGAGTAATTTTATTTTTCTCTCCTCTGGTCCCCATTTTTGGGTTTTTATTTTATCGAGTTTTAGATCCAAATAATTGCTACATTTTTACATTATACTTTATAATATTTTTTCTTTTTTTACATTTAGTTTTGGTTTTATAACCAAACATTTTGAATTCTAGTTCAATTTTTTTAAGTGTTAACTACCATTACTTTTTTCTTTCTCTCTCTTTCTTTCCTTAATCAGAGTTGAATTTTCTTGACAGTCTGACAAGGGTGAGCCATGTCATTCAAATGTGAGTTCAGTAGGCCTCTCTGAGCAAAAATTTAAAAGGTTAGAATACAGTGAAAAAAAAAGAAAGTATACGAAGTATGGCAATATTCTGACTGAGATGTCTGGTTGGGATATTATAAATTCTTCTTTGAAACTTGTCACCCTTGTTTCACATCATTGGTGCTGGGAGACTGGTTTCAAACACGTCCAGGATGGGTTGCATAAAATTCCAAGTATCCTAGGGTTGTCTAACAGACGTACTCTATTTCAACAAAACAGTCCACTGGGATTTTAATTGGAATTGTGTTGAACATATTGATCAATTTATGGAGAACTGATATCCTAACACTATTGAGCTTTTTAAAAAAATAATATTTCATTGTGTTTTTGGTGAAGTTTACACAGCAAATAGGTTCCCATTTGACAATTTCTACACAAATTGTTCAGTGACATTAGTTACATTTTTCACAGTGTGTCAACGTTCTCTTTAACTGTGTTCTGGTTGTTCCGTTTCCAGTACTCTAGTTTTCGTGTCCCCTTATTTTGTCATCTTTGCTTGAGAGTAAATGTTGACCTTTGGGTCTCCTACAGATGGTTTTTTAGTAGAGCACTGTTCTTACAAGTAATATCCTTTATTTTGTGTGCACTCTGTTATTTCACTAAAAGGCGATCTCGGGATAGTTTCAGATCAAGGTTTAAAGAGTGTCTCAGAGTGATAAGAGAGTCCTCTGGTCTCAACTGGTCCAGTTTGTTTGGCCTTTTTTAAGAATGTGAGTTTTATTCTACATTGTCCTCTCCTTCTATCAGTGACCCTGGTCAGAATGGTCTGTCATAGTAGCCATGCACTATCTAGTTCTTTTGGTCTCAGGGTAGATGAGGTCGTAGCTCATGTAGGCTATCAGCCTGGTAGACTTATTTCTTCCCTGAGACTTTGGTTACCTTCTTACTCTTTTGCTCCTAACAAGTAAAGGCCAATAGCTGTATCTTAGATGACCACTAGCAGTTTTGAAGACCCCAGATGCTACTCACTTGACTAGGATGCAGAACATGAACTTTGTGAACTACAGTTGGCCCTCTGTATCTGCAGGTTCTCATCTGTGGATTTAACCAACTGCAGATGGAAAACAAAAGAAAGTTCAGAAAAGCAAAACTTGAAATTACTGTTCCCTGAGCTCTACAGTGAATCTGCTGAACCCACGTGAATGAAATGATGTGTTGGCTTACCCTCCTGTAGCCTCCCACCATGTCACAGATCCTCAGTCCCTCTCCAGCCCTCGTTGTGTAAGCCTTGTTTGCCTTGTGACTTGACGTTATTCCCTGAACAATGTAGTACTGTATAACAACCATTTATACAGAATTTACATTGTATCAGGTATTATAAGTAATCTACAGATGATTTAAGGTATACGGGAGGACATGCACATGTTGTATGCAAATACTATGCCATTTTATATAAGGGACTTGAGCATCCCCGGATTTTGATATCTGGGGGGGGGGGGTCCTGAAATCAATCCCACACAGATACAGAGGGACGAATGTATATTTTGCAAATACTGAGTTGTCCCATGAGACTATGGTCCTAAGCTTTCCAAACCTAGAAAACCAGTCTCAGGAGGTGTTTGGTTACTTCTGAGGAGTATCTGAAGTTGTGTGTTCAATGAATATATGTGCCTGTACACAATAGTCTGTACTTACGTGTACCTACAGATACTTCTATTTGTTCTCATATGGCTATAAGCCCGTACGCTTATATGCCTATACCCATCCATATGTGATCATACACTCATTTTTTGGTCTTTGTTGGAGTTGTTGCCATCTTATATATGTCAGGTTCTTTAGTACAGGCATCCTTTTCTCCTGAACGCTTCTCAGCAACATCATTTACTTTGGTCATGCTGTGTTCACTACACCCACATTCAGTGCTACTTTTTCCATCACCAAAAATAATAAGTATTTACTATCTAAAGCATGCTTCCCTTTCCCCCCTCCTGCTCTACCTGGTAACCACCAATGAATATTGTTCTCTTTATATATATCTGTTTTTGTCTTATAAAAGAGGGATCATACAATATTTGCCCTTATGTGCTTGAATTATTTCACTTAGCATTGTACACTCCAGGTCCATCCATGTTTTTTTATTTTTCTTTTATTGTACTTTAAGTGAAAGTTTACAATTCAAGTTAGTCTCTCATACAAAAATTTATACGTACAGTGTTATGTGACCCTAATTGCTCTCCCCATACTGTGACAGCACACTCCTCCTTTCCACCCCTGATTTCCTGTGTCCATTCAACCAGCTCCTGACCCTCTCTGCCTTCTCATCTTACCTCCGGAAGGGAGCTGCCCATTTAGTCTCGTGTATCTATTTGAGGTAAGAAGCACACTCTTCAAGAGTATCATTTTCCCATCCATGTTATAATATGTTTTGCAGACTCATCATTGTTCTTTATGTTTTCATAGTATTTCATTGTATGTATATACCACATTTTGCTTATCCATTCATCCGTTGATTAACCCTTCAGTTGTTTCCAGTTTTTTGCTATGGTGAATAAAGCTGCAGTGAACATACATGCACATACGTCTGTTCGTGTCACTACTTTTACGTCTCTAGAGTATACCTAGCAGTGGAATTGCTGGATCATAGGGTAGTTCTATGTCTAGTTTTTTGAGGAAGCAACATACCATTTTCCATAGTGGTTGTACCATTTTACAGTCCCACCAGCAATGGATAAGTGTTCCAATCTCCTGACACCCTTGCCAACATTTGTTATCTTTTTTTTTTTAAATCAATGCCATTTTAGCCGAGTTAAGATGGTATGTCATTGTAGTTTTGATTTGCTCTCTCTAATAGCTAATGAGCGTGAGCATCTTTTCATGTGTTTGTTGCCTGCTTGGATGTCTTCTTTGGTGAAGCGTCTATTCATATCCTTTGTCCATTTTTAATTAGGTTGTTTGTATTTTTGTTGTTGAGTTGTTGAAGTTTTCTATAAATGTTAGAGATTAGACCCTTACTGGATATGTCATTTGCAAAGATTGTTTCTGTAGTTGTCTTTTTACTCTTTTGATAAAGTTTTTTGATGAGCCTAAGTTTTTAATTTTTATGATGTCCCATTTATCTATTTTCTATTCTGCTATTTGTACATTTGTTATCCTATTTTTACAAAAGATTAGGTCCCATAGTTGTCTCCCTATGTTTTCTTCCAGGAGCTTTATAGTTTTATCTTTAATATTTATGCCTTTGATCCATTTTGTGTTAGTTTTTGTGTATAGTGTGAGGTATGGGTCCTGTTTCATTTTTTTGCAAGTGGATATCCAGTTTTGCCAGCACCATTTATTAAAGAGACTTTCTCCCCCATTGAATGGACTTTAATTCCTTGTTGAAATTCAGTTGTCTGTACATGGCTGGATTTATTTCTGGGTTTTCAGTTCCATTCCACTGGTCTGTGTGTCTATTGTTGAACTCAATACCAGGCTAGTTTGATTGCAGTGGCTGTATAGTATGTTTTGGTATCAGGGATTGTGAGGCCTCTGGTTTTGTTCTTCTTCAATATTGCTTTGGCTATTTGGGGTCTCTTTCCTTTCCATATGAAGTTGGTTATTAGTTTTTCTGTTTCAGTAAAAAATGTTGTTGGGATTTGTATCAGGATTGCGTTGTATCTGTAGATCGCTTTAGGTAGTATTGACATTTTCCCTATGTTTAAGTCTTCTAATCCATGAGCATGGAATGTCCTTCCACTTGTGTAGGTCCCTTTTAGTCTCTTGTAGTAGTGTTTTATAATTTTCATTGTGTAAGTCTTTTATATTCCTGGCTAGGTATTCGTAGGTATTTTATTGTATTGGGGATATTTTAAATGCTATTGTTTTCTTGATTTATTTTTTGGAATAGTCCTTGTTAGTGTAAAGGAAATTCAACTGATTTTTGTGTGTTCATCTTATACTCTGCAATGTTACTGAATACACTTGTATTAGTTCCAGCAGTTTTCTTGTGGAATCTTTGTTTTTCTATGTATAGGATCATGTTATCTGAGAATAGAGAGAGTTTTATTTCTTCCTTTCCAGTTTGGATACCTTTTATTTCTCTTTCTTGCCTTATTGCACTGGCTAGGACTTCCAGTACAATATTGAATAAGAGTGGTGATAATGGGCATCCTTGTCTCATTCCTGTTCTTAAAGGAAAGGTGTTCAGTGTTTCTCCATTGAGTATAATGTTTGCTGTTGGTTTCGTATATATGACCTTAATTATGTTGAAAAATTTCCCTTCTATTCCTATTTTGCTGAGGATTTTTATCAAGGATGTTGAATTGTATCAGATTCCTTTTCTCCATCAATTCGTTTGATCATATGGTTCTTTTCCTTTGTTTTATTTATGTGGTGTGTTACATTGATTGATTTTGTAATGCTGAACCACCCTTGTAGTCCTGGTATGAATCCCACTTGATCACGGTGTATGTTTTTGAAAAGTTACTGAATTCTTTTGGCTAGAATTCTGTTGAAAATTTTTGCATGTATGTTCATGAGGGATATTAGTTTGTAATTTTCTTTTTTTGTGATGTCTTTGGTTTATGTATCAGGGTTATGCTGGCCTCAAAGAAAGAGTTAGGGAATGTTCCTTCCTTGTCTATGTTTTTGAAGAGTTTGAGTAGAATCTGTGTCAACTCTTCTCTGAATGTTTGGTAGAATTCCCCAGTGAAGCCATCTGGTCTTGGGCTTTTGCTGTTGTTCACAGTTTTTTGATGACATCTTCAATCCCTTCTTTTGTAATGGGTCTGTTTAGATTTTCTACCTCTGATTGTGTTAGTTTAGGTAGGTAGTGTGTTTCTAGGAGTTTATCTGTTTCATATAGGTTTTCAAATTTGTTGGAGTACAATTTTTCATAGTAATCTACCTCAGTCAGATCTGTTGTAATTTCTCCATTTTTATTTCTTAATTTGATTGTCTCTTCTAGTTTTTTTCTTTTGTCAGTCTAGCCAGTGGCTTGTCTATTTTCTTTTATCCTTTCAAAGAACCAACTTCTGGTTTTTAAAAATTCTTTCTACATATTGCTTTTTTATTTTCTATTTTGCTTATTTTTACCCTGCTTTTTATTATTTCTTTTTTTTTTTGGTAGCTTTAGGCTTCTTTTACTCTTCCTTTTCTATTTGTTCAAGTTGTCAGTTTCAGTTATTGATTCTGGATCTTTCTTCTTTTTTAATGTAGGATTTTATTGCTATGAATTTCCCTGTGAGTACTACTTTTGCTGTGTGTCCTAAAGGGTTTGTGTGTGTGTGTGTGTGTGTGTATGTGTGTGTGTGTGTGTGTGGTGAGTGAGATAATAATTTAAAAAATGTTTTTGGACATTTTATTGTGGTTTAGGTCAAAGTTTACGGATCAAATTAATTTCCCATCCAACAATTTATACACATTTTGTTTCATGACATTAGTTGCAATCCCTTCAACATGACAGCATTTTATCTGCTTCCTCTCTGGGTTCCCTGTTTCCATTCACCCATCTTTTCTGCCCCTTCCTGCCTTCTGAACTTTGGTTTTGGGCAAATGCTGCCTTTCAGGTCTCACATGATTGACTGTTCTGAGGAGCACATTCCTCAGGGGTGTTTTTGTTTGCTTTGTAGGCCTGTCTATTGTTTGGCTGAAAGGTACTCTCCAGGAGTGGATTCAGTTCCAGGTTTGAAGGTGTCTAAGGGCCTTAGTCCTGGGGGTTCCACCAGTCTCTATCAGACCAGTAAGTCTGATCTTTTCTATGAATTTGAATTTTGCTCTACATTTTTCTCCCACTCTGTCAAGGACCTTGTGTTGTGATCCTGATCAGAGCTGTCGGTATTGGTAGCAGGGCATCATCTAGTTTTTCTGGTATCAGGCTAGTGGAGGCTGTGGTGCATGTGGTCCATTAGTCCACTGGACTAATTGTTTCCTTTGAGTATTTGATTTTCTTCACTCTGCTTTGCTTCAGATGGGAAGAGACCAATATCTTAGATGGTCGCTCACAAGCTTTTAAGACCCCAGTTGCTACCAACCAAATTATGATGTAGAACATTGTCTTTGTGGGCTACGTTATGCCTATTGACCTAAATATCCCCTGAGACTACGGTCCTAAGCCCTGAAGCCCAGTGACTCAGTTGCTCAAAGTGTTTGGTTATGGCTAAGAAATTTTCATAACTGTGCTCCCTGTGTGCTCTACTATATACATGAATATCTTTGCAACACATATAAATCTGTGTGTAGAAATATCCTCTGCCAAACCTATATATGCTTGTGAGTGTACTCCCATATGCCATCCTACGTGTTCAGCTTACATATCTATCTGTGTATCCACTTGTAAGTTATTGTTTGATATTACTGTTATTGCAGGATTGTGAATGTAATAGTATTTACCATTGTTGCCTTTTACTCTTGTGTACCTGCCAGTGTCTCCTTTGCCTTGGTCGTGTTATGCTAACATTCCCCTTTATTGTATAATGACTTTCACTTCACCCAAGTTAATACATGTCTACTCTTTAGTTAGTGATTTTCCTTCCCTTCTGCCCCATCCCTGGTAACAATCAAAGAATGTTTCTTTCTGTGTGTAAACCGTTTCTTGACTTTTTAGAATAGTGGTCTCATACAATATTTGTCCTTTTGTGATTGACTTATTTCACTCAGCATAATGTCCTCCAGTTTCAACCACGTTATGAGATGCGTCACAGATTCATCATTGTTCTTTATCTTTGTATAATACTCCATTGTGTGTATGTACTATAGTTTGTTTATCTATTCATCTGTTGATGGGCATCTAGGTCGTTTCCATCTTTTTGGTATTGTGAACAGTGCTTCAATGAATATGGGTGTGCAATATGTCTATTAGCATGACGGCTCTTATTTCTCTAGGATATATTCCTAGGAGTGGGATTAAATTTTGTAGTGCTTTTTTGTTTGTGGTGCTGACGTATTCTTTGTTCCTCTTACTCTCCTGTGCTGAGTTCCTTTTGTTTGTGGATTTTTTTTTCATTTCTTTTGTTTTTGTAGGTTTTGTTTTTACTGAGACTTTATGTTTTTCTTCTTTATTTTGATGAGTAGGTTTGTTAACTTTCTTTGTGGTTACCTTGAAATTTACCCTTATCTTCCTAGATTTGTACCAGTCAATTATTACTTGGTATCGTTTGACTTCCTCTCCATTAGAAGGTTCTATACCTACACCATTTATTCCCTCTTTTATTGTTCTGATGCTGTTGTCATTTACAGATTAATCTCTCTGGTTCCCTTTTGTAATTCTTTTGGTTTTACATAGTCCTTAAGAGTTCATTTCCTAGGTTGGTATCTGGCTAGTACAATCCTGTATCACATATTCAGCCTGTTGTCTGATATTGTTTGTTCTCAGATCGAAGGACTTCCTTTAATAAGTCTTATAAGTTCGGTTTGGTTTTTACATAGTCCCTTAATTTCTGTTTATCTGGAAATGACCTAATTTCACCATCATATTTGAATGAGAGTTTTGCAAGATATATTATTCTTGGCTGGCAATTTTTTCCTTTCAAGGTTTTATATATGTCATCTCATTGCCTTCTTGCCTGCATGCTTTCTGCCGAATAATCTGAGCTTAGTCTTATTGTTTCTCCTCTGTATGTGACTTTCTGTTTTTCTCGAGCTGCTCTCAGGATTCTTTGTCTTTGGTTTTAGCGAGTGTGATTATGATATGCCTTGGTGATTTTCTTTTGGGGTCTATCCTATATGGGGTTCATTGAGCTTCTTGGATGGTCAGCTTTTCATCTTTCATGATATTGGGGAAGTCTTCTGTCAGCAATTCTTCAATGATCCTCTTTGTATTTTCTGTTTTCTCCCCCTCTTCTGGAACACCAATCACTTACAGATTTTTCCTTTTGATTGTATCCCACATAATTCTCAGGGTTTCTTCATTTTTCTTCATTCTTTTTTCTGATTTTTTCCTCAAACAGAGTTGTATCCAAGTGTTTGTCTTCAATTTCACTGATCCTGTCTTCCATTGTTTCAGATCTGCTCCTTAGCCCTTCTATGACAGTGTCCATTTCTGAAATCTTGTTTATCTTTTGGATTTCTAATTGTTGTTTTTGTATGAATTCTAGTTATGAATTTATTTTAGCATTTTATTCCTGTATTATTTTCTTGAATTCTTCCATTTTTTTGTCTCTATTTTCCATGAATTTGTCTGCATTTTCCATGAGTTTGTCTATTTTTTCCTCGTTTTTGTGTATTTTTTGCTTCAACTCTTGGATAATTCTGAATATAAGAGATTTGAATTCCCTATCAGTTAAGTCTAGTGCCTTTTCTTCTACTGGAAGGTCATCTGGTGTTTTATTTTGGATGCCTTCTGGAACCATCCTGTC
>NW_004443978.1:6118779-6130305 GCF_000243295.1 Trichechus manatus latirostris | reverse complement strand
GAGGGAGTAGATTGTGATGAGTGGAGCTAAGATGGGTATGGGAAAGATGAGAGAGAGGAGAGAGGAACAGGAGCCAAAGACATACACACAAACAAAAAAGAGTGCTAAGGGAGGTTGCTATTGGAGTGGAGAGATGAGAGACTGAGAAATGGGGAAAAACAAAAATGAAAAAAAAAGAAAAAGGGTAAAATAAAAAAATGAATAAATTGAGGAACGGGAAATGAAGAAAGAGAAAAAGGGAGTGAAAGAGAAGAAAACTAAACAAAGAAATGAAAAAAGAAATGCCCCTAGGGAGTCCCTATGCATCTGCGCAGGGTAAGGGACTAGCTTCCAAGCCACGTGGTACTGACCAGGTAGAAGGGGATCCCAAGCTGAAAAAAGAAAAAGAGAACAAACAAATCAAAACAGAACAAACCAGAGCAAAGAAACACACAAAAAAGCCCCGGGGGTCCCACCAGCATGGCGGCATGGGCCAGGAAGAAGTTTCACAGTCAAGCGGTGTTTTGCAGCCTTTCAGGAAGAAGCAAAGATGACACACAGAGCCAGGTATTTGAGAGAAGGGGTGGGGTGGGGTGGTGAGACGTAAGGAAGAAATCTAAAGAAGTGGGAAAAAGCAACACCAGCAGCCAACAAATGGCACTCAGGGAGCTGGCCAGTGCGGGCAGGTGGAATCCAAGTGGCACTAGGGGGAAGCTCTTGCTTCCCGGCCAATAGACGTGGCTGCAAGAAGCAGAGGAGGCTAAATGGGGGTGAAGAAGGGTGTGGGGTGGCAAAGCCTATATCGCGGGTTACCGGTTGTTCTGTCTCCTACTGGAAGCTCCGTGAAGCTGCTTTCTCGTACCTCCTGTTCACTGATCTCCGATAGGAGTCCAAGATGGCAGATCCGTGCTGCAGTAGCTGATAGGGGACCTCTGCACGTATCTCTCCCTGCGCTCTGTTCTTGGCCAGTTTCATATTCCATTTGGTGCTTTATCTGAGTTCTTCATCTTTTCATTTGATGGTTGGGGTTTCAGGATTGACGTGTGACTCTGAGTTAGTTTTTCTGATCTTTGCTGCGGAAGAGCTGCGTGGTGCTTCTGACTATAGCGCCACATTGCCCAGAAGTCCCCTGGAGAAATCTTTTGATGCACATAAGTGTTTAATTTTTAGGAGATCCCAGTTATCTAGTTCATCTTCTGCTGTTTGTGCATTTTTAGTTATGTTTGGCATTCTATTTCTGCCATACATTAGAGCCCCTAGCATCATTCCTATTTTTTCTTCCATGATCTTTATAGTTTAGGTTTTTCATTTCGATCTTTGATCCATCTTCAGATAGTTTTTGTATATGGTGTGAGGCATGGATCCTGTTTCATTTTTTTGCAAATGGATATCCAGTTTTGCCAGCATCATTTGTTAAAGAGACTGTCTCTTCCTCATTTAATGGATTTCAGCCATTTGTTGAAGATCAGGTGTCTATAGGTGATAGATTTATTTCTTGGTTCTCAGTTCTGTTCCATTTGTCTATGTATCTGTCATTGTACCAGTACTGGGCTGTTTTGATTACTGTGGCTGTATAATAGGGTCTGAGATCGGGAAGTGTGAGGCCTCGTACTTTGTTCTTCAGTAGTGCTTTGCTTATCTGGGGACTCTTTCCTTTCCATATGAAGTTGGTGATTAGTTTTTCTATATTTTTAAAGAATGTTGATGGAAACTGGATCAGAATCATTTTGGGTATAATTGACATTTTCACAATTTCAAGTCTTCCTGTCTGTCAGCATGGTGTAGTCTTCCATTTATGTAGGTCTCTCTCTCTCTCTCTCTTTTTTTTTTTTTTGCAGTAGTGTTGTGTAGTTCTCTTTGTAAAGTCTTTTACATCCCTGGTTAGATATAATCCTAATTATTTCATCTTTTGGGAGGCTATTGTAAGTGGTGTTTTTTTTTTGACCTCCTTTTAGGAGTTCTTTTTGTTAGTGTAGAGGAATCTGATTTTTGTAGGTTGCTCTTGTACCCTACTAGTTTGCTGAATCCTTCTATTAGTTCCGGTATCTTTCTTATAAAAGCGCTGGGATTTTCTATGTATAGGAAAAAAACCAAACCCAATGCCATCAAGTAAATTCTGACTCATAGTGACCCTATAGGACAGAGTAGAACTGCCCCAAATGGTTTCCAAGGAGCAGTTTGTAGATTTGAACTGCCGACGTTTGGTTAGCAGCCGAGCTCTTAACCTCTGCAGCACCAGGGCTCCTTTCTATGTCTAGGATTATATGATCTGCAAATAGGAATAATTTTACTTCTTCTTTACCAATTTGGATAGCTTTTTTTTTTTTTTTTTTTTACCTTATTGCTCTGGCTAGGACTTCCAGTACAATATTGAATAAGAGTGGTGATAAAGGGCATACTTGTCTGGTTCTCGTTCTCAAGGGGAATGCTTTCAATTTCTCTCCATTGAGAATAATGTTTGCTGTTGGTTTTATATGTATGCCTTTACTTATGTTGAGGAATTTCTCTTCTACTTTTATTTTGCTGAGAGTTTTTATTCCTATTTTGCATCGATTGATATGATCATGTGGTTCATTTCCTTTGATTTATTCGTGTGGTGGATTACATGGATCGATCTTCTAATATTGATCCATCCTTGCATACTGTCATGGATTGAATTATGCCTCCCTTCCCAAAATGTGTGTATCAATTTGACTGGGCCATGATTCCTGGTATTGTGTGATTTTCCTATATGTTGTAAATCCTGCCTCTATGATGTTAATGAGGGAGGATGGGTCGCAGTTGTGTTACTAAGGCAGGACTCAATCTACAAGATTGGACTGTGTCCTGAGGCAATCGCTTGAGATATAAAAGAGAGAAGTGAGCAGAGAGACAAGGGGACCTCATACCACCAAGAAAGCAGTGCCAGGAGCAGAGCATGTCCTTTGGACCCAGGGTCCCTGCATGGAGAAGCTCCTAGTCCGGGGGAACGTTGATGAGAAGGCTGACAGAGAGAGAAAGCCTTCCCCTGCAACTGACGCCCTGAATTTGGACTTTTAGCCTTCTTTTCTGTGAAGAAATAGATTTCTCTTTGTTAAAGCCACCCACTTGTGGTATTTCTGTTGTAGCGGCACTAGATGACTAAGACATATACCTAGAATGATTCCCACCTGGTCATGATGTATTATTTTTTTGATATGGTATTGGATTCTATTGGCTGGAATTTTGTTGAGAATTTTTTGCATCTATATTCATGAGGGATATTGGTTTATAATTTTCTTTTTTAGTGATGTCCTTGCCTGGCTTCAGTGTCAGGGTTATGCTTACTTTATAGAATGAATTTGGGAATATTCCATCCTTTTCTATGTTCTGGGCTTGCTTGAGTAGAATTGGTGTCAACTCTTCTCTGAATATTTGGTAGAATTCTCCAGTGAAGCTGTCTGGGCCAGGGCTTGTTTTTGTTGGGAATTTTTTTTATGACCTCTTCAATTTCTTCTTTTGTTATGGGTCTGTTCAAAATTTCTACCTCAGTTTGTATTAGTTTAAGTAGGTAGTGTGTTTCTGGAAATTTGCCCATTTTTTCTAAGTTTTCAAATTTGTTGGAGTACAGTTGTTCATAATATTCTGTTATTATCCTTTTTATTTCAGTTAGTTCTGTTGTAAGGGTACCCATCTCATTTCTTATTTGTGTTATTTGCATCTTCTCCTTTTCCTTTGTCAATTTGGCCAGTGGTTTGTTGATTTTATTAACCCTTTCATAGAATGAACTTCTAGTCTTATTGATTCTGTTATTTTTCTGTTTCATATATTTCTGCTTTGATCTTTATTTTTTCCTTTCTTCTGGTGACTTTGGGCATTTTTTGCTGTTCTTTTTCTATTTGTTAGAGTTGTAGTGTTAAGGTGTTTATTTTGGTTCTTTCTTCCTTTTTGATGTGTGCATGTATTGCTATAAATTGACCTCTGAGTGCTGCTTTTGCTGTGTCCCACAGATTTTCTTATGTTGTGTTTTCATTTTTGCTTGATACTAGAAATTTTTTAATTTCTTCTATTACCCAGTAGTTTTTAAGCTCATTCAGTTTCCATGTGTTTGATTTTTCTCCCTTGTTCTTCTTGTTATTGATTTCTAATTTTATAGTGCTGTCATCTGAGAAGATGTTTTGTATTATTTCAATGTTTTTGTTTAAATTTATTGAGGCTTGCTTTGTGGCCTGACATATGGTCTATTATGGAGAATGATCCATGCATGCTGGAAAAGAATGTGCACTGTGCTGTTGTTGGGTGGAATGTTCTGTATAAGTGTGTGAGATCAAGTTGGTTGATTGTATTGTTTAGATCTTCTATATCTTGGTTGTGTTTCTTTTTAGTTGTTTTGTCCTTCATTGAAAGTGGTGTGTTTAAGTCTCTTACTATTATTATGGAGTTGTCTATTTCTCTTTTCAATTCTATTAAAGTTTGTGTTATGTATTTTGGAGCTTTTCATTGGGTACATAGATATTTATTATGTTTACATCCTCTTGTTGGATTTACCCTGTAATCTTTATATAATGACCTTCCATGTCTCTTATATTGGAGCCCTGGTGACCCAGTGGTTAAGAGCTATGGCTGCTAACTAAAAGGTCAGAAGTTCAAATCCACCATCCATTCCTTCAAAACCCTATGGGGCAGTTCTACTCTGCCCTATAGGGTCGCTTTGAGTCGGAATCAACTTGATGGCAGTGGATTTGGTTTTGTCTCTTATGCTTGTTTTAACCTTAAAGTATACTTTATCAGAGATTAATATTGCCACTCCTGCTCTTTTTGATTGCCATTTGCTTGATATGTATTTTTTCCATCCTTTGATTTTTAGCTTATTTTTATCTTTCTATGTAAGGTGTATCTCTTGTAGACAACATATTGATGGGTCATGTTTTCTTATCCATTCTGCCACTTGCTGATTCTTGACTGGTGCATTTAGTCCATTTGCATTCAGACTAATTTTCGATAGGTATGAATTTACTGCTTGCTGTCGTTTTGTCGTGCTTTTTTTTTCTTGTGTGGTCATAATGATTTCTTTGTTCTGTATCCTTTTCTGTGCTGAGTTCTTTGTGTTTATGGATTTTCTTTTCACTTCCTTCATTGCTGTTCATTTTGTGTTTATTGAGTCTTTATGAATTTCTTCTGTTTTATTTTGCTGAGAAGGCATATTAGTTTTTTTTGTGGTTACTCTGAAATTTACTTTTATCTTCCTAAGTTTAAAACAGTCTGTTCTATCTTAATATTGCCTTTACTTCCTCCTCATTTGGAAGTTCTTTAATTACACCATTTATTCCTTCTTTTTGTTTTGAAGTTGTCATTTACAGATTGACATCTCTGGTTCTCTATTTTCAGTCTCGTAGCTTTATTTTATTTTTGAAAATTCTTTATCTGTGTTGGTTTCTGGGTGATGTTGTCATGTATCTTAATCTCAGGTTGTTGTCTGATGTTGTTTGTTCTCTAGCCAAAGGACTCCTTTTAGTATTTTTTGTAAGGTTGGTCTGGTTTTTAGAAATTCCCTTAATTTTTGTTTATCTGGAAGTGTTCTAATTTTGTCATTGTATACGAGGGACAGTTTTGCTGAATATATAATTGTTGGTTGGCAGTTTTTTTTCTTTCAGAGTTTTATATATGTCATCCCATTTCCTTCCTGCCTACATGGTTTGTGCCATGAAATAGAGCTTAGTTTTGTTGGTGTTCCTTTGTAGGTACCATTTTGTTTTTCCTGAGCTGCTGTCATGATTCTTTGTCTTTGTTTTTTGGAAAGTTTGATTTTGATACGTCTTGGTGATTTTCTTTTGGAGTCCATCCTATTTTCAGTTCACTGAGCTTCTTGGATGGATATTTTCTCATCTTTCATGATATTATGGAAGTTTTCTGCCAGCAAATGTTTCAAAAATTTTCTGTGCTTTTTTTGTCTCTTCCTGTTCTGAAATTCTGATCAAGCATAAATTATTCCTCTTTATAGTGTCCTGTATAACTCTCAGACTGTTCTCATTTTTCTTTATTCTTTTTTTATGATTGTTCCTCTAACAGATTGGTAAGGGGATTTGTCTTCTATTTCACTGATTCTGTCTTTCATTGATTCTATTCTACTCCTTTGTTCTTCCAATGTGTTTATCTATTTCTGAAATTTTAGTGTTACTCTTCTGGGTTTCTAGTTGCTGTTTTTGCATGGTTTCTAATGGTCTGTTTATTTTGTTCTTGTATTGTTTTACTGAACTCTTCTGTAGTTTTGTTTGTGTGTTTCTTGACTTTTATCTGTGTTTTCCTTGTTCTCTTGGATAGCCCTTTATATAAGTCTTTTGAATTCCTTATCAGGTAATTCCATTATCATTTTTTCCTCAGGGAGGTTTCCTGGTTCTTTATTTTTGCCACTTGCTGGAACCATCTTGTCCTGCTTCTTTAGGTGATTTCATATTATCTATTGTTTCTGAGGCATTCAGGTGTTATATTTATTTATTAATTGTATGTTTGCTTCTTGCTGATTTTTTATTGTATTTTGTTTTGCTGGTGGGATGGGCATGCTACTCTGGTCACCAGTCTTGCCACACTGGAGCACTCGCCATCTGTCTCTGTGTGGGTGAAGTAGTAGCTGGGTATGTGAGCACAGGTCTCTCATCGATGGTCTTGCAAGGCAACTGAAGGTGGGTTGGGCAGGCGTTGGCTGCCATCTGTCATCAGTCTGGTGGTGCAGGAGTGGGCAGTGGCACTCTCACAATAGGTGGAGTGGAAGTTGTGGCTGGCTAGTTGGGGCATGGTTGCTTCCTCCTGGTGGATGGGGGAGGTAAGTGGCGGGCAGGTGTGTGTGCGTTCATGCTGCCAGTGCCTCTTGCTGGGCCAGGGGAGGGGAGTTGTGGGCAGGTGTGCACGTGGTCGCACACCCACTACCTCTTGCCAGGCTGAGTGGGGCATGGGCTGTGGGTGAGCACGAGTGCATGAGCTTGATTGCCATCCCTCGCTGGGTGGAGGAGAGGGGTGGGAGCAGTAGGCAGGTGTGTGCACAGTGGCACTGTCTCCTCCTCTCACCTGGCAGGGGGAAGAGGGAGGGAACTCTGCTGGGTTGGCAGGTGGGAGGGGTGGGAAGACCGGCCAGTGCTGTGCCAGAGTGGCCTGCCATTGCTAGGGTATCTCAGTCTGTGAGGGGCAGGGTGGTTGGGGTGGGGGAAGAGTGACGGTTGGGCTGAATGGGGGGGAAGAGGGACTTGTATCTTGGTCCCCAGCACTGGGGCTGCAGGGACGGGGGGCTGTGCCACTAATCACCAGGAGGATGGGGGGAAGGGTAGCATGCTCCTCTGGTCACTAGGCAAGCATGGCTTAGTTATTTCTGTTGGCTGCAGCCAGCAGTTTGGAACTTATTTCACCCCGGATACGTCTACACAGTTACTCTGTCCTGTTGGGAATTCGGTGAAGTTATATTCTGTGCTCCTCACCTGGGATCACTGCTGTCTTTGCCTCAAGATGGCCATGCTGTGCCAGGCCAGCTAGCAGGGCCTCTGTGCTCTGTCTCTTCTTGTTTGCTGTTTTCAGTCAGTTTTTCTTCCAGTCAATGTTTGATCTAGTTCTTCATCCTTTTATTTGATGCTCAGGGTTCCAGAATTGTGCTCTGTATCTGTTTCACTTGGTTTCTCAGGTCTTTGGTGCAGAGGGACAGAACAGCATGTCTGAATAAGCTGCCATTTTGGCAGGAAGTCCCCAAAGGTTTTGATGTGCTGCATTTTCATTTTCATTTGATTCCAAGTATTTTTTTAATTTCACTTTTGATTTCTTCTATGACCCAATAATTTTTTTAGTACTGTATTATTTAGTTTCTATGAATTTTTTTCCCGTTGTTGGTTTCTAACTTCATACCGTTATGGTTAGTGTCTTAGGCTGGGTTTTCTAGAGAAGCAAAACCAGTAAAGTGTATAAATATATATAGAGAGAGAGGTTTATATCAAGGAAACAGCTCACGTGATTGTAGAGGCTAGAACGTCCCAAGTCCGTGGATCAGGGTAGAGGCCTCTCCTAAGTCACGCAGCTGCAGAAGCTGGCAAGCCCAAGATCAGCAGGTCGGAGAGCAGGGCTCCCGCTCACAGGCTGTGCAGATCGACGAATCCCAAGTTCAGCAGATAAGCTGACAGCTGAAGTCCCAAGAACCAGAGATGAGATGACAGGAGGCAGCCGCAGAATCCAGAGAGAGCAAAAAGCCGGAATCGTCTGCTTATATTCAGATGCAGGCCACACCCCCAAGGAGACTCCCTTTCATCTGATTGGTTACTCAGCATATTCAATCATGGCAGTGATCATATTAAAACACTGAGAAACATGGCCCAGCCAAGTTGACACACAATCTTAACCATCACAGTCCACCCCCTGTCAACTTGGCACATGTACACATCTCCTTAAACCATACATAATCTCTGAATAAAGACAATTAGAAAGTCATACTTGCACCTAACATGATACAACTAACATGCGTACAATCAAAAACACACTAGCCCCATTTACACCTTATATTTTATAAGTGAAGGAAACAAAAAAATGTGATACACACATACAAAGCAGAAATACTCATAACAATAACAGTCCCCGTTTCTGCAACTGGTCACGTGGCTGTAACTGGTATTTAGAACTACCTTCTTCCACCACATATTCTGTATTCCCTTTGCCCTCAGCTGGCACCTCGGCTGGTCATGGTTCTTTGCCTGGTGGGGTGACCCAAACCTTCATTCCTGAAGAGTCTGGGTCATTAGTAGTCCTGTCGGAATTAGGTTGCTATAGTTTTCCATTGACTTTAATCATAGGACATGGTAGTACTAAGAGATGCCCTAAGGAATCTCCTGCATTCCAGACATACTCTTCTTTATCTCCATTATGTAATATCAATCCGATTTCCTCTTGGTAATCAGGATCAGTCACACCAGCCAGTATGGTAATTCCCTTCTTTGCCTGTTGATCCAGAAGCATAAGGAGCCCAAAGTGGCCAGGTGACATTCTTAACTTCCAGTTCAGTGGAATCAGTGATGTGTCTCCAGGTGGGAGCATTCCTTCCTTTGGAACTAAGACCTCTAGGCCTGCAGAGCATAAGGTCGAGGGGACAGGAAGCAAAAATCTTGCCAGTGGATCACTAGGGGTAATAGTGAGTGATGCCACTCCCATTTCCACCCCTTGATTCCTGGACCTGTGAATCCTGGCTATGGGAGAAACATCACCATATATTGGATGCTGGTTTAAAGTATATGCAGCCTTCTGGAGAACCTTGTTCCAACCCTGCAAGGTATTGCCACCTAGCTGGAGCCATAATTGTGTCTTTAGAAGGCCATTCTATAGTTCTATCAAGCCAGCTGCTTCAGGATGTTGGGGAACATGGTAAGACCAGTGAATTCCATGAGCATGGGCCCACTGCCACACTTCATTTTCTGTGAAGTGGGTCCCTTGAACTGAGGCAATTCTGTGTGGGATACCATGACAGTGGATAAGGCTTTCTGTAAGTCCATAGATGGTAGTTTTGGCAGAAGCATTGTGTACAGGGAAGGCAAATCCATATCCAGAGTAAGTGTCTATTCCAGTATGGACAAAATGCTTCCCTTTCCATGATAGAAGTGGTCCAATGTAATGAACTAGCCACCAGGTTGCAGGCTGATCACCTTGAGGGATGGTGCCATATCGGGGACTCAGTGTTGGTCTCTGCTGCTGGCAGATTAGGCACTCAGCAGAGGCTGTAGCCACGTCAGCCTTGGTGAGTGGAAGTCCATGCTGCTGGGCCCATGTATAACCTCGATCCCTGCCACCATGGCCACTTTGTTCATGAGCTCATTGAGCAATGGCGGGAGTATCTGGGGAAAGAGGATGACTGGTTTGCACAGAACACGTCATCCTATCCACCTGATTGTTAAAATCCTCCTCTGCTCAGGTCACCTTTTCGTGAGCATTCACATGAGACACAAATATCTTCACTTCTTTGGCCCATTCGGAGAGTTCTATCCACATACCTCTTCCCCATAAATCCTTGTTTCCAATTTGCCAATCATGTTCCTTCCAAGTCCCTGACCATCCAGACAAACCATTGGCCACAAACCATGAATCAGTATATAATCGCACATCTGGCCATTTCTCCTTCCAAGAAAAGTGAACAACCAGATGCAGTGCTTGAAGTTCTGCCCACTGAGAGGATTTCCCTTCACCACTGCCCTTCAGGGAGGTCCCAGAAAGGGGCTGTAATGCTGCCACAGTCCACTTTCGAGTGGCGCCTGCATATCGCACTGAACCATCTGTAAACCAGACACGAGTTTTCTCTTCCTCAGTCAACTCATCATAAGGAACTCCCCATGAGACCATAGGTGCAGACTGGGAGATGGAAGGTAATGTGATAGGAGTGGAGACCATGGGCAATTTGGGCCACTTCCTCATGCAACTTACTTGTGCCTTCTGGTCCTGCTCGGGCCCGATCTCAAATATACCACTTCCATTTAATGATGGAGTGCTGTTGTGCATGTTCAACTTTATGACTGTGTGGGTCAGACAACATCCAGTTCATGATGGGCAGCTCAGGCCTCATGGTGACTTGGTGTCCCATGGTTAAGCGTTCAGTCTCTACCAAGACCCAGTAATGAGCCAAAAGTTGTTTCTCAAAAGGAGAGTAGTTATCTACAAAGGATGGCAGAGCTTTGCTCCAAATTCCTAAGGGTCTGTGCCATGATTCACTGATAGGGGCCTGCCAAAGACTCCCAAAAGCATCTCTAACTGCCACTGATACTTCAAGCACCATTGGATCAGCTGGATCATATGGTCCAAGGGGCAGAGTGGCTTGCACAGCAGCCTGAACCTGTTACAGAGCCTTCTCTTGTTCTGGTCCCCACTCAAAACTAGCAGCTTTTCGAGTCACTTGATTAATAGGCTGAAGTAGCACACCCAAATGAGGAATATGTTGCCTCCAAAATCCAAAGAGGCTCACTAGGCATTGTGCCTCCCTTTTAGTTGTGGGAGCAGCACGATGCAATAATGTATCCTTCAATTTAGAAGGAATGTCTTGACATGCCCCACACCACTGGACCCCTAGAAATTTCACTTAAGTGAAAGGTGCCTGAATTTTTGTGGGATTAATCTCCCACCCTCTAGCATGCAAATGTTTTAGCAATAAGTCCAGAGTAATTGACACTTTTTCCTTACTAGGTCCAGTCAGCATAATGTCATCAATGTAATGGACCAGTGTGACGTCTTGTGGAAGGGAAAGGCGATCAAGGTGCCTGCGGACTAAATTATGACATAGGGCTGGAGAGTCAATGTAGCCCTGAGGTAGGCAAGTGAATGTGTCTTGTTGGCCTTGCGAGCTGAAGGCAAACTGTTTCTGGTGGTCCTTTGAAACATGTATGGAAAAAAAGGCATTAGCCAGATCAAAAGCTTCATACCAGGTATCAGGAAATGTATTATTTTGCTCAAGCAGTAAAACTACATCTGAACAACAGCTGCAATTGGAGTCACCACCTGGTTAAGTTTTTGATAATCTTCTGTCATTCTCCAAGATCCATCTGTTTTTTGCACAGGCCAGATAGGCGAGTTGAATGGGGATGTGGT